>NW_008795129.1:4957439-4980175 GCF_000699145.1 Aptenodytes forsteri
TTTTTTTTTTTCTGGCTTTCTGAATGGGTCAATGGGTCTTTTTTTTTTTTTTTTTTTTTAGGGGGATAATCTGTTTCTCTTTACTGTCCTTCAGCACTACTGATTTTGAAAATGATTGAAATTAGGAAAAGGGGCAAGAATGACAAGTAGGGGAAAATTTAAAAATTAAATACAGTGAATGAAAAGAAAATATTTTGGGTAAAGGATATGGAAAAAAATTCCAAAGGGGACAACTGTTTACACAAAGTTTTGTGTTTTCAAGAACAAATCATGAGCTGACTTGCTATATGGAAACACAGAAAAGAGCTCTAATAAGGCCCAAGAGACTGAGCTGGTGTCTGCTGTGGACTGGTGCAGCGGTGATACCAAGTGGAATAAAAGCTCTTCAGACTTCTGAGCTTGGTTGGGCTGGTGGCATCCCTTTGTATGCTTTTCACTGAAAGCTTAAATGAAAGAAAGACATAATTGACTGTTTCGACCACTTTGAAAACACTTTTCTTAGCAGTTCTTATGTTTATAAGATACAAATACAAACCAGAGAGTTTGGGCCCACAGGATTCAGGCAACTGATACCAGATAAATTACGTTATTTTTGGGGTGCTGCCTGAGTCCAGCTTGAGGCTGGGGGACAACTGGAGCTCTCCTCCTGTGTGGCAAACAGAGGCACCCATGGTTTAGTGAGGTCCTTGCAGGCAGTTTGAATCGATGCCTAGTTATGCTGCTGGACTCGGCTCCTGGAGAAATTTGTGGTTCTGGCCGGGCAGACAAGGGAGCACAGGCACTGCCACCCTTGGATCCAGTGTCTCGACTCTCCGTCTGTGACGTCTAGAAGCACCAAATCCACCCAGGAGGAAAAAAGAGAAGGATTTTGCCTGAACCGATCATGGGAACAGACAACCCTGGAGCCTGGAGACTGCACTGTGGAGCAGGAGCCTCTGCTCACAACCCTGACTTCACGTGGCAGCACCTCACCTTCCTCACCTTTGCACAGTTCTGCTGTTGACGTTTGTGCACATCCCAGCAGTGGTGGCGGCCTGCAGCAGAAGCATTCCTTCAGCCTCTGCTGGCAAGGGAAAGCCCCAAGACCCACGGCTTCTGGGAAAAAAGCAGAAAGTTGGTGAGCTTACAGGGACTGAGGGATACACTGATTCAGTGCATCCCCTGTGAAGATCATACCAAGGAAATTCCTTTCCTTATGATCTCTTTTGAGAGACATGGTCTCCAAGGAAGGCAGCAAGGTACATCCACAAGCAGGTGAACTATCCTAAGGAGCAACAGACTGCTGCTGGTTTGAGAAGCAGCTCTTATATTGGTGGGTATAAAATGAGTCTGCTTAATATCAAGAGGCTGAAGCTGGATGGTGAGGCAAAACAGAGTAGTATTTAATCATCCCATAAGATGTTGGAGGATATTCTCAGAAGGTTTCTTGTAGGGACACTTACTGCGTAGAAAACATAGAACTGTCTGGTACCAACGTCTTCTCTAGAGAGCTAGATCAGACATTTCAGTGGCACTTGATGAATAGTCAGTGAAGGATTTCGCAGGCCTCCCAGATGAAAGGGGTTGTTGGAAAACAGGACTATGAGGTGACTTTTCCACCCTAGTTGTTCATCACCAGACAGGCTGTTTGCAAACCTGCATGTTTATTTACTGTGTGAAATCTTTCTGAACGGAGTTTTTACACTAATATCTAAAAGGACAGCTGTGCTGTTGTTAATGGATACACATCTCTGTTGGCTTCGATGCTGTTTAGCATATCTCCATTTAAGAAAAGTTCACTGGGTTTGTTGAGAAGTGCCAGAGAACAAGGATGAATTAACTCCAAGCTCTGCTGGACTGAAAAGCAAAGGGAATAGAAAAACTGAGCTAAAAAGCTAAGGCCATCGCTGCAGCAGAGGGGAGAGAACAGTGTGCAATACTGGTGATGCACTGGGGCGCACTAGCTGGGGTGAAGGGAGATATCCAAGGATGCTGTCAGAAGAAAGAAAGTATATGATCGAGGTGTACCCTATACCCAAACACAGCTATATGCCCCAGCCCACTCCCACTACATCAGAGCTCTGTTTGGGTCATTAGTGCCTGTTTTAATTTATTTAGCCAATTTTATCGCTGGAAACACATGGTGATTTACAACCTTTCCTGAGTGCACAGATTAATAAGCCTTCTCCTCACTTCCCCTAGAGACAATTAGCATGTAGCCATGATGGGAAATGACTATGAGGAACATGCAGGCGATACGCTGAGAGAGCTAGACATCAGGCTGAATTCTGCCTACAGACAAGGTCACTTGAAAGCCACCACCCGTGCTCAAATCCTCACCTGGAGAGAAAAGCCACCCCCATCACTGGGCAGAACACACAACAAAATGGACTGAACAGCTCTAGGGGCACATCTGGCTGCAGGGTGAAGTTTGAATGCAGAGTCCTCGGGGGAGCTGGCATCTACTGGCCAGAAAGAGATAGAGACCCCAGCCTCCTGCCTGTTATGTCATTGATTTTGTGTGCGCCCTCAAAGCACCTTCTGCCTGCTTAGACTGCTCCCGCCCTTGGAGAGAAGAGTGGCTTCTTACTGTGTCTGATTTTGGGGTTGACCCTGCTTTAGGTGGAGGCTAGTCTAGACACCTCCCAAGGTCTCTTCCAACCTGAACTGTTCTGTGACACTGAGATACTCTGCTCTTAACACAACAGGACCCCAAGTTGTAACTCAGTCCAAGGAAGAGTTGTAGCAACTGTCCTCAAGGCTACACACTTGACTGCCAGCTTCAGAAGGCTTTACCATTAGAGATGAAACATAACCAACGAGAGATTGGAAAAAAACAATCTGGTTATCTTCCTCTTTGTATTTCGGGTTTGTCTGTTATTTTCTTTTCCCAAGCCGTCACTGTTTTCCCCTTCCCTTCTTTCGTTTTGTGGCAGTGGCTTCTGCAGTACCAGCCAACGCCTAGTGCTTGTTCTGAACTGTGCCCTGGGGTCTGGCCAGGGAAGGACCACCTCTTTGTTGTGGCCTCGTACAGTGCCGTGGGCACCACACTGCCACTGGGGATTGTAGGTCCTGCCAGCATACAAATGCTGCGGATGGACAAACCAAGCACACGGTATGGAGGGGAAAATCCCTGAACGTGGAGGTGTGTGCGGGGAAGAGGAGGGGTGAAGGAGCTTCCTGAAGGCCACCAAATCAAAACCCCGCTTCAGCACGCTTCCTGGGAATGGCAGAGATTACTCTGTGTGCCTGTGATACTTGGTCCACCATCCCTCTCGTACTGCCAGGCAGCTCCCTCCCTGCAAGCGCTCTTAAAGACTTGGATTTTAAAACAAGCACCAAGTATTCAAACTCACTCTTTCAAAATCTAAGGGAAGAGAGATGGCAAAAATATGCTGACAATTTTCTTACATTTCCACCTGTTTCTTTTTTTAGCTTACTGAAACTTTTTTTCCTCCAGTTCTGAGAAGTCAAAAATACTTTTGCTCTTCAAAACAGAAAAAGATTCAGATTTTGAGAGAGAAAAATTGAGAAAATTTTATCAAAAATTTTAGCAAACTTGAGGTCCTTTTTATCTCCACAGGTATTTTTTAAATTTTCCTTGCCAGATATGTTCTGATGAAGGTGAACACGGTAAACTCCACTTTACAAGCAGGAAAACTGAGTCACAGACAGATGAATCCAAGCATTGGGCTCCTGCCACCCTGGGGCATCTTCTTTTTTACTGCAGAGTCCCATAATTAGCTACGTGGTGTGCTCTGATCTCCTTGTAAAGCTGGGGCTGTAAAGGTGCTGTTAGTAACCTAACTCTACTTCCACTCCTCTGCTGACCCACACTCATCACCTTGCTAAAGAAGGCCCGCAGGAAAGACCCTTCAGTTTCCCTGAGGCAACATGTAGGTGGTGCAGAGCTGCGAACGCAGGAGTCACCAGAGATGACAGAGGAGTGTGTCCGTCACTGTCACTCAGCAAAGCCCTCGGCTGCATCTGCCCGCTGTCATGCTTTCCTCCTGAGCAGCTCGGACTTGCTTCTCTCCTGAAACCCCATCTGTGAGCATCTCAGACTAAACCAGAAGCCCTAAGGAAAGTCTGTGTGTGGCTCCTGTGGCAGCCCAGCAACTCCTTGGAGTTTGCTGGTCTCCTTGTGCTTTCCTCTGCCCCAGGCCACCTGGTCATTGCCCACCAGCTCTGTGTGGGCCCACTGCCTTCCTGGCAGCTGCAGCTCACAGGTCTTGTGGGGCGTATGCCCACAGCAATGGTATAGCCTCTTGAATAACGCTGTTGTGATTTTGCTCTCCCACTCAGGTTCCAGCAACTGCATTGTCCTGGCAGATCGTCCATGGCTCTCCATGGAGCTCATTGCCATGGCAGGGTCCATATGGATGTCTATAAGGACAGTTTCTAGTGCTCACTTCAAGACATCATTGAGGAATCCAATTTCTCTTCGCTCAGGCAGAGCCTGTGCTCTCCTGGGAGTGTCTCGTCTCAGCCAACAGCTCTTCCTTCCCATTGCTCAGGCCGCCCAGGGTTGCTTCCACCCCTGGTCTCCACAGATCCCCCTCTCCCTTCCCAGAGAAGCGGCGAGGTCTGAGGCGGCAGCAGGACTACAGTGTGTTTCTCCAGCGGACGATGGGTCGGAGAGGCCGAGGGGAGCGGCTTTTCGGGTGTAACCACGCTGACTGTGTTGCCTTTCCCTCCTCTCTGAACCCAGCCCTGCTGATAGACATTAGCGGGTGGGAGGCTGGCTCACTCCAGAGAGCCTTTGACATAAAGGGAGTTTTCACCCCACCTCTCCATCAATCAAAACTTAAACTTATTTGTGCTTATATGCTACTTCTTAAGTAGAGAAAATAAAAACTGGGTTTAGGAGAGTGCAAATATTTAACAATAAAAAAAACACATTAATTTACCCTTTTTCATTTCTACAGAAGGAACCTTAATGGAGTCACATGACTCTTATTCTAAGTGATAAACCACAGGTCATAAAGCACCACTTTATCACTCTGCACAAGCAGTATAAATAACAGCTATTACCCAACCTCACTCCATCTGATAAGCTCAGAGATTTTCTAATATACATTTCTGATTTTTTTAAATAATATTCATGATCATTTCCTCTTGAGCGTTATGAGTCTCTGGCTATGTGGCCCTTGAAACCAGGGCCTGCAAGCCCTTGTACCATCTCCCTGATTTATGGCCATGTTGGTTGGGACTGACGCCCTAATGAAATCTGTGACACTGCATTAATGGGGCTGTTTGTTACCACCGGAGTTCAGCGGCTGGCTGTAGTCTCAGAGCTGTGCTCAGGAAGGCACACGCAGAGTCTATAAAACCCACCCAGTGGGCAGCAAACTTACCCTACCTGCGCACGCCGTAGCACCACCCCACGCAGAACCCGCCTGGCGAGGGCTGTGAAACCCATCGAGGGTGCAGATAGCGGGTCATGGCTCCACACCGCATGCCACAGCTGCACAAACACAAGAAGTACGCGACAAACTCAGGGTCTTCCCAGGGACCACAGCTACACATACAGACACACGTCTCTCAAGCGTGTAATTAATACCCAGCCCCCTGTGTGCAGTCATTCAGTTGCACAAGCCACAACGAATGTGCACCATCAGATTACCCGCTAACAAGCACGTGCGTACGGAGTGTAACCGACACACATCCCTTCTACGTGCAGGAGCTCTGCAGCCTCAGCGGGACGTGCGGGCAAACAAAGATCGCCCCACACCTCTCCACCGTCCTGCCCGGGGCTGGTTTCCCTCTGGCTCCAGACCACAGCCACAGGACAGCGTGCAAAACCTGCCTGTGGGGTGTGTGTGCTTCTGCAGCAACGTTTTCCAGTGTGATCTACTCCTGTCGTCGGCTGAGACATCCAAGTCAAATAGCCACCCAGTTCTCATCAAAACTAATGGCAGTTTGGAGGACGATTCATGTCCTCAGCTCAGAAAAACTGAGCCAGCATGTACGCAACAAAGATCTCGTGTATCCACCGCACAATAAAACATATCTGCAAGGCAGTTATTTTAATACCAATATGCCCTATATTGAGACACATTACCGTGAACTCAGTCTTGAAGCTACCGTGGTAAGCGGAGAGAACTCCAGCTTTCTGTAAGCAGGGTGGGTTGGTACCTCTCCTTGGGCTAAGTAATCGCCCAGAATATTTTAACGTGTACATGCTTGAGTATCTGGACCTATTATAGGCTGGCTGAAGCTGTTAGTCCCTTTTTCTTGCAATCAGCCACCATCAGCACGCACTTTCTCTTGAGTTTTATTTGTTCCTGTTTGTCTTTGCTTCATTTTTCCTTTTTTAAAACAGTTTAGGAAACAAATGCAAAAATTCATGTTCATGCAATGCAGAATCCTGTGCAACAGGAAATAAAAATGCCCAAAGTGAGTATTTAGCCTTAAGTCTGCCCCGGGGTAAAACTCTGTCAGCTGCTATAACCATATATTACCTATCAAATAATGCAACACAGTAGACACTTTCTTCCACCTTAGGAACATACAACGAAGAATCTTCATTCCTGTGTGCTTCATTTTACAACTTTTAATGCAGGCTTATTCATTGAACCGAAAGCCTTCTTCAAAAACATTTTGGTGTGAAAAGTGGCAATACTAAGGAATATTTTGTTGTGCCTATAAAATTCAGTGCCTTTTTTCAGGATTGCTTTCGTAGTATTTTCAATAGTCAAAATGGCTTACCAAGAAATCAGTGGTTTGACCAATTCACATCTGCTGGAATTATTAAATAATTACAAATAATAAAGCATTGAACTTAAAAATGACAACTTAAAATCAGTAATATTGATATAGCTGAGTTTCATTTATCCTGGAAAGGAAACAGCTTTGACAAGACCATATTTTTTAATAAAATGAGTGTGATATTTTTCTATCAATCAGGTCTCTTTAATTCCAGCATCATAAAAATGTGGTATATCTTTATTGATAGACTTTAGCTGGTGAATTCTCTTCTCTACAGCATATATATGTTAATGATTTTCTCAGCACTGACATACAATATGTTTAACCAGACGATTTTTCCTTTCACTCAGAGTTACTTCTCTGAGCAGTAATTTAGTGGGCAGTTCTCAAATGACAACTCTGAGAAATACACACACCACGTCTTGTTAAGAGCGTATTTTAATGATGTCTTGCTTGACCATGTTTCTTTTTTGTAGAATTGTAAATATTTCCTACTCTTCTTGTGATCTGTAGCTGGAGGGACACAAGACTGGAGAAGACCACCTATGTGATCACATCCAGTGCACTTACAATCACAGGTGACTTTGCAGCAGGTGTTTAGTCCAAAAGAAACCACAATATCCCTCCCTATGCCACAAACCACAGATTTCCCAAAATCCTGAACCAAACCTACTTGTGCTCAAAAGACAAAAAAAAAAAAAAGCTTAAAAAAAGAAATAGCACATCACGGGAAAAGAGCAGAAGATAGCTGGAGCCAGAGCATCACCCACTGCTGGGAGCTGCATGGGCAAGGGAGTGTGGTAAGTGAATAGTCACAGCTGATCTCAGCGCATTGCAAATGTAACTCTAGTCAGGCAGTAGATGTGCTCTCTTTAATGATATTACTGAACAGATTACATAAATGAGTGAGAATTTATGTACAGAATTTGCATGTGTTTGCAACTGATCTGAAACTTATAAATACATTTCTGTATTTACACGCACAAGTAAATTAATATTGATTTCCAACCAGCAGCACCACCAAAATGGCATTCAAGTGCATGTTTCCAGGTGCAAAGTATTTAGCTGGAGAGCAAAGCAAGTGAATTTGCAATGAGAACAGTGAAACTGTGGATGCAGTTCTGGAAAGAATGATTTGCATTGTTTGTGTTGCAGCAGTGCTGGGAGGTTGCAGACACCATGGGGCTCTCCTGTGCAAGGCACTCTACAATTGTATTGCAAAAGAGCTTCTCCCCAGCACCTGCTATTGAGGCAAGTGCCTCAGCACAGCAACACAAGTCTCATTCCCAAGTGGGTGCTCATTCCCTGCCCAAAGAGCTTTATTATATTGGGTGCACAGCTCAACTGAATGGGTAGGCCATTAAAGATTTACAAGCCATTGACACTAGCTAGCTCAGGGACATTGTGGCTACTGCAAGTACCATGCCTGCTCCTGCATGGCTTCATTTTCAAACCCCTGCACTTCATTACCTCCCTGGATAGCTGCTGTCTGCACACACTCAGCATCCCTGCTCACGCAGTAGCACACCCCCAAGCGCTAACATACCCATGCATTCCCCGAAGAGGACCCTCTTCCCGACTACCCACCTTCCTGAGCCCGTATCCACTCCTTCCCTCATCTTCCTACATACCCCCTTCCCTTTCCCAGAGCTGGGCCGCTACCCTGGGCACAAATGCTGGGGTCCCAAGGCACCATCCCTCACTGTCCTCCTGCTGTGTCCCCAGCCTGGGAGTGAGTGTTTTGGGGCAGGGCTGGAGGGGGCAGGGGGAAGAGGAGCTGTTGCAACTGCGTGAGTCAAGTCTAAACCCCTCTCTTCTTCACCGGAGAAGGCCATTACTTTACCAAGGCTTTGGGTTTTAACCAAGGTGTTACAACCACATCTCTCTGGAGTTGCTTTTTTTTTTTCCCCTCCTCTCCCTGAAACTCCTCCTGATGTTTGGTGCATTTTTCTTGGGTATGCTTTGTTGTTTTTGGGTTGTTTTGTTGTTATTGTTGCTTGCAGCCACTGGAGAGTTCCTCTTCCTCTGGTTAATGGCCCATTAACTAGCTCTCTCCATGCAGGGGTAGGGCCTGGGAATTGCTGAGTTCTGGAAAATCCTCACCAGCAAGGAACATTTCGCTGGCAACAAAATCCTCTTTTCAGAGGTGGCTCTGTGAAATGGGGCGGCGAGGGGGGACAGTCCCAGGGTGGGAGGGATGGGGACAGAGCCCACAGGAGTGTGGGCATGGGCGGGAGGGAGCCTGTGTCGCTGCTGTTTCTTGAAAAAAGGTGCTGGCTGTGGGGAAGAGGGGGGAGAGGAGACAGGAGCCGGATTGTTAAAGGATTCAATGAGCTGTGCCCAATGTATTCTAAAGGTGCTTAAGACAGCCAAAGCTCCTCACCAAACACACACCGCTGTGAAACAGCACAGCGCGCATCCACCGGCTGCAGAGAGGCAGCCCAGCTCCCCCCGCCCCACGCACATCACACCCCCAAGAAACAAGCAGCATCCCTTCGGCCTGTGCCCCACACCAGCACGGCATGGCCAAGGTGGCAATGGCCCCACCCAGGCACACACACACCTGGACCTCTGACCACCCCAAGCCATCCCTGGTATGTGCAGGTGTGCCCCCGCCACAGGCACCCCACACCAGGGACAAAGAGGTGCCCAGCTCAGACCCTCCCCCTCCCTCCCATCTCCTTCCTCCCAGCCGCACCTTGCCAGGTAGAAAATGATTTGCAGCTTTAGGTTGTCTCATTGAAGCACACGCCATGGCTAGGCCAGAGAGCAGATGCAGGATTTTCCATAGACCTAAAAAAGGGAAGACAAAGCAAGTCTTGGGATCAGCAGGACTAGTGAAACCTGGTTTCTGATGGCTTTGTGTCCTGATTCCTTTGCCCTCCCTCCATCACCGCTGCAATAACACAGTGGACAACCTCTCCTCCAGTGCCTCCTGTTGCCCCAGAAGGACCCTCAGCTTACGTGCTGTCACTGGCTCCAAGCCATGTGCTGTTTGGCCACTGGGCATGGAGGTGTTGGCTGGCCAGCAGAGAAGACAAGCAGAGTAGTCCATCGTTGGCACTAATGTGAACCTCTCTTCTTTACCCCATCATTAATTTTGACACATTCCATAGGCGCAGAATAGTTTGGTGGGCTCTGTCCTTGTGTCAAGTACGGTTGACATTGACAGGTAGGTTAAACATTATTGTGGTGAGGAAGAAGACAAATCAGTGCAATTGCTTATGCTGGGTTACCTGAGCTTAAACTTACAAAAAGGTGATGGTTTCAGTTTCATCAGTGTCAAAATGTATCCTCATCTGCAACTGCAGAACATAGCACAGCTCAGGCTCATGACCATAAGCAATGGGCTCACCACAGTTTAATCAGGTAGCTCCTGTCAGCTAAGTTGCAGAAATCACTTTTCTTGGGGGTCTGGTGGCCCAGCTCCACTGCAAAGATTAATTGTCCTCACCCATGAGAGCTGAGCCCCTCTGGGCCTTCTGAAATACCATGGGGCAATCAAAAATGAACCCACACCCAGAGTCCCTCACTGTGACACAGTACATGGTTTTACCAGATGAGGCCACACAGTCTATGTGGAAAACAGCAGTGTCAGCGTACCTCCTGCCAGTTTCCACACTGCCAACCCATCCCTAACACATGGAACCACTGCCACCTTTTCTGGTACCATATAGATGCCTGCCTGTAGCATCTCCCACTGTAGGAAATATTTACTGTCCCAACACTGCTGTGATAGTCTGGTACTACGCCCTCCGGGCCAGGACTGGGAAAAGGAGAGGGACCAGGGCTGAGCTAGGTCCTAAGGCCGTGTAGAAAGTCTGCATTAGAAAAGAGGAGTGAAGCCCAAACCTGGGTCTCCTTATCTTCTGGAGTAATCCTAAGACTGCCTGCACACGCCAGAGTACATGCGTGTGACACACCACAGCGGTGCTGGCTCTTGCACTGAGGGGTACATGGCTGTGCTCGTCTGGAGCATAGGAAAGCGGGATGCTTGGTGCTGCTTTTACAAGGGATGGTGATACCAAAACTGCAGCCCTTCTTCAGCTGAGAGTGGCTGCCACCAGCCAGCACATACACCCACAGACACACGCACCCATAACCGCCCCCAAGGTAGTTCACATACAGCACGAGGGGTGCATGGTGCCCCACAGCAGGACCTGGTGCTACTCGCACGTGCAAGTTAGACCCACACGTGGGTGCCCGCACAGAGCACGCTGCAGCCGTGCGCAGCTGGTGTGGCATGCTCGTGCCAAGCGAGGTCCACAGCCACAGCAGAGGTGTGCAGAACTCGATGCCACACGTGTAGTGACCCCGTGGCAACACTTACCACCACTTGCTGCTCTGGGGTCACCTACCCCTGTTGCCATCGTCCCAGCATGGCCAGCCACCTTAATAAGGGGCATTTTTGGGCTGTATGATACTAGCTCACCTATAGATTACCACAACTGATAAAAGCAACAGTTTCTTACCTTGCATTTTTCGTACATCTCAAAGTTCATCACAAATGAAGTAGTCATGATTAACCCCATTTTAAAGGCAGGGAAACGGAGGCACTGCATGATGGATGACCCAGTGTCTCCCAACAGACTGGTGGCAGGGACCACAGAGACACTCAGGTTCCCTAAATTTCAATCCAGTGCGCAGGGACCAGATTATCATGTGTACAGTATTCACGGTGTGATGCCCAAACTGGTCTCGGTGGCGGCTTGTGTAAGACCAGTTTTAGACCCAGGGTGGTCTAGGACTTCAGGGTGGCAGGGCGGGAAGGAGACATTCCCTGACAAGCTTTTGCCTCAGAGAAAGCCCTGAAAAAAAGTTCCGCTCAAGGTCCTGGTGAAAAGGATGCCTGCAGGGCCACCCGCACTGCTCTCTAGTCGCTCCCAAGCAGTGAATTCATCTGGCTGCAGTTCTGGGGAAAGTGAAAAAAATACATATGTGGAGACAGAAACTAGTCCCACCGACCACTCGCACTGTTTGACATTAAAAAGTGCTGACAGCGGAGAGGGAGGAAAGGAATGGACGAAGGGCCACTTTCATCTCATGACAGTCTCCTGCCAGCCCCAGCCACTGCGTCTCCCTCTCGCCCCCCCTCCTGGCCCCTTGCTTTCCTAGGCATTTTATTAAATAGGGTCACAGCCCGCATTAGAGTCTCTCCCACGGCCCTGGCAAAATGAAAACACTCGCCCGTCCCCATGACCCCCACCCTCCCAGATCTCCGGCTCCTTTGCTGTTTCCCCCCGCTCCAGAACTGAGATCTCCACCCCACTGCAACCTTGAAGTTTCATAGCCAAACATCAAGGCAAAGGGCTCCAGGGAGGGGGAAGGTCTCCCCCATTTTTTTTTCCTCCTACATTAATTATCTCATTTAGTTGAAAGAAAAGTCCAAAAATGGAGCTTTCCTTTGGCAATTTATGATGCTGGAGCAGTAATTTATGGCTCAATACAACTTTATTTTGCTCCTTCTTTATGCACACACACACAGATACACACACACACACACACACACACACGTAAGAAGACACTAACCTGAATTTATCACACTAAGTACCTGCCTGCTAAAAGTAAAAGACTGAACATAATTTACAAGGCAGGATGGGGAGGGGTTCACATGTGGGGGGAAACATTTAGAAGAGTTAATGTTTGAAAGTTGGTCTTTGAAGGCAGGAGGCTCCTCTAGATAGAAAGAAAAAACGTAACTAATTAAAACTGATGTATCAGTTTCAGAAGAAGAATGTGCTGGTAATGAAACTGTGCATGGGCAAAAACAACAGGCGGCCCGGTTAGCCATGACAGCTTAGACACCCGCCAGGGAGAAGGTCCCGATTTCAGCATCAGACCAACAGGGTCTGAGATCTAATTCGCCGGGGCAGTAGCCAAAACCTCCTGTCAAAGTGGCTGGTCTGATGTAGGACACCCAACTTGGGTGCAGAAGCAAATGTGGGTCACCAGTAAGGTCTGAATCATGGCCATGGCATGCCAGCAATGTGACCCGCTGCCGCCCCGGTTGGAGGAGGAGGGAGGGGACCTTGTGCCACAGATGTGCCGCTAGTTGTTTCAGTAGCAACCAAGCACTGTGGATGGCCAAAGGAAAGGACTTGCCTCCCCCAAAATGCTGACCAACAGGGCAGGCAACAAAAGGGAAAGAGCAGAGGGCACAGAGAGAGGTAAGTGACCGGTCCAAGGCCACCCTGCAAGCCAGCTGCAGAGACAGAGTCATGGACAGCGTTCACGCCTCCCCCAGCCAGCGCCGGGAGCTTCCTTGTGTCGTGCTGGGGAAGGGTCATGAGAGAAAACCCAAATCTTGACTTGGAAGGCAGTCCCACACGTTATCCCACTCCACCAGGGAGACCATCAGCAGAAATAGTTCATCCCAGGCCTGCCATGAGACGAGTGGCTGCACTAGGCATGGGCAAGCCAGTGGCTCTGCATGGCATGGCTGGGGCACTGGCATGAAGGCTTTCGTTGGGCATCACAAGTCATGTGAAAGAGGGTTTGGGGCACACCTGTCTTGACGATGCCTGCATATGTGAATTGATGGGTGCCCACCCATGAATGAAGGCTCACCTTTCCTATATGCTGCTCTGGCTGACACCTCCCCTGTTGCCACACTCGCATCTCTCCAGGCTGTGCCACCTCCAGGGAAAACGGGAAGGGGAGATCAAATGGGAACATTCCGGCTTCATCTCTGCATTTTCCAGTGTACCTTCCTGAAGTGTCTTCCTCCCACCTAGGGATACCTGTGGGGTGTCCCCTAGCGCTTTCCCCAGCCAGCCCTCTTCTCCAAACCTCTGTGACTGATGGATGCCCAGGGGAGAGGTCCCTCCACACACTGTATCCAGGAAGATGAAGGCAGTGAAGTCTGAGCAATTAAGTACGCTGAGATGAGAAACATGTGCAAAGCATCTCAACTGCTAGCTGCTTTTCTTCTGCGCACATGAACTTCCCTAACTTCACAAGACATCTCTATCTTCCAGCTGGGAATCTGAGCCATAGGACTCATCCAGTGACTTGGACCTGGGTCACATAGCAAGAAAATGCCATTAAATCTGTCAGCTGAGTGCCAGGTGAGCCCCCTGCAGCCAGGCAATTCTTCCACTCCAGGGGACCTGCACTTGATTTGTTTGGGCACTGACTTTAACCCCTATTCCACTGCCTTTGTACAGGACCATGTACACGGTTTCCTCTGTATCACAGAATTCTATTGCCCTTACAACCCCCAAATCTTTAAAACCATTAGGATGGGAGGTAAGTAGGGGTATGGAGGAAGGACGCAAGAAATGACCTTTCGTTTAAAAAAAAAAAGAAAAAGGAATCATAAAAGTGATTTGAGAAACGCTCATTACCCAAATGCAGATTCTTTCCAAAACGTGCCTTGCTGAAAACTGTGGTCAAGCTGCGAGTGTCCATTTAACGCGATGGGGCTCTGCATCGGGCAGAAGTACACCAGACAGTAGCCCCTGCTCGTCAATCCACCCAGCAAATTTCTAGAGCCAACCAACAAAAGCCCCAGAAGGTGATTTGTATGTAAACACAGAACACCCGCTCCCTTTGGTACGGAAGGTGTTCTTTTTCTTACTGCTTCCTCTGTAGACGTCAGCTTGTTCACAAATCTTACAGCAACCCACAGCCGTGGCATTAAACAGGTGAGGAGAATAAGGTTTTTTTCTTATTGATTTAGGGACAGTTTCATTTGTAAGCGAAAGGGCAGCTGTCAATAGACCGCATGATCTAAGGTACCAGTCCAGAGAAATCTTAAGCACGTGAGCGCTCGGGAGCAAGTGTGGGATTCAGGGCTGTTGAATCGGGGCCAGCAGCCTAAACCAGGCTTTATTTCATGTTGCATCATAACTACTGCGCGAATGAGAGGGAAGTAATATTAAATGGGAGGATGGAAGGGGAAGAAGAAGAAAACATGTCTATTTCTTGTCCAATAATGTTAGCAATATATTTATAAAAACGAAAGAAGACTAATCTTCACTCCTCTGTGCTTCTCAGGGAGCCCTGTCTACATTGACTGTTTTGTTTAGCTTGCGCACTCTTCACGACAGAGTTTATCTGTATTTTGTGTCTTGTAAAGCACTGGGCACTTTTATATAATAGTAATAATTTATAAAATACACAAATAAAAGGATCAGAGCAAACAAGTGATGTTGCAAAATTGTTTCTGCCTGAAAAGAACAGCAAAAATCCAGTTAAAAATAGCTGTATTTACTTTGATAATAAAATGCGTGTGTGTGTGATTGCACATGCACACGCAGAGAGAGATATATATGTGCATACAGTAGGGAGAGAGTCAAGGAGGGAATAAGTCCATCAAATCTCTAAGTATGTGGCACCTCGGCATCATGCAAAGTATCCTGGGCGCAATCAAAGCCTCCCGACGCTCCGAGGGACTCAGTGGCAGTGCGCAGGATATTAAGAGTGACAAGCCATCAGGACTGCAATATCAGACTAGCAGGGAAGGAAAACTGAAGCAGGGTGTCAGCACAAATTGTCGTTATCCCCATTCAGGAAACGGCGTCGGGCAATGCAAAGTAGTGGCAGGAAGAAAGGAGGTCAGGACATCTGGGGACTAATCCCCCATCCCCCCGGGACGCTGCACCCATTTAGGACCTGGAACCGGTCGACCTCTGCATCGCTCCCGGTCCTGCTTCCATCATCTTGAACGCGGGGGTGACCATTCGCTCCTGCTCCCGGGGTGCTCGGGGCGGCAGAGCGAGGGGGCAGCTGCAGCCCCGTGCCCGGGGAAAGGTGTCGGGGCGGCGGGAGGAACTGTGCGGTGTGGTGGGAGCGTGCAGCGCTGGGCAACACCGGGGTGGAGGGGAGGGAGGGAGGGGAAGGCCTATAATCCCCTTGGTAAATCCATGCCTGAACTATAAAAGGATAATCCATGTGCAACCCTGGCCCCACTTATAGGATTTAGCTCTTAGTGTGGAATACTAATATTTGGCTGTTTGTTTACCCCTGTGAACTAATTTGGCAGATTCTTATGATTCTCACAGGGAGAATTTATTTCGATTTTGATATTACTCAAAGCCTTGGGTCCTGGAGTCATAGGATTATATGCAAAGCTCTGTGCAGACTTTTTTAATCCTTTTTCTTAAGAAATAACTGTTTGTTGTGGATGCAGCAAAAAGCTTGAAAGCTGGCCTGCTGTTCCACAGCACAATGGCATTAGAAAAGAAGCCACTTGCTAATTCCTTTTTTTTTTTTTTTTTAACATGGTGATTTTTAAGCCAGTTTTGCAACTGTGAAAGGTGAATGGGGATCAAGCCCGTGATTTTTGAAGAGTCGGCATGGTCAAGCCAGGCTCTGCTTGTAGATTCACACTGGCTTGGTGAGCTTCAGTGCCCGGTTGCCTGCTCCTAACCCAATGGCGTTACCTTGGGAGAGCAGTATCACAGGCAGAAATGAGATCCTCCCAGCTAAATTAATATGTGGAGTTTGGGGAAGAAGGAGGCACAGGAAGAAAAAGGGCACGTGTTAGGATCAGGAATTCAGCTTTCAATTAAAAAGTAACTTTCTAACCTTGGACAATGCAGAGAATGGCCTGAAAATGTGACGCACGCACCCCCTAAAAACAGAAAGCCAGTACAAGAATCTCAGCTATGTTATTTTTATAATCTTGCTGGTTTGAGGGCTTGCTCTTTGATTTTTGAACAGTTGAAGTTGTTAATACTAGGGAAGAGGTGTCCTTTTTTTAAATGCAAAAAGCAGCTTTCGTTGTAAAGTGTAAAGAAATTGAAGGAAAATGACAGTTCTGTCTAAATGTATTTGTGGCTGTTCCTCTCCCGGTGTCCTGAAAGAAATTAAAGGTTGCAAATGTAATCACAACTAGGAGGAGGGCAAATTGGCATATTGGCTGAAGATTTGACTCTCAATTTAGGAAAATATTTAATTTTAATTCTGTGCCCAAGACCATTTCTTCTGAGAAGATTTAAGCACGTGCCTGAAGTGGAGTAACTGCAGAAGGGCTTCACCAAATCAGGGCCTGGAGGAGAAAGCTGGCAGTAAAATAACAAAATTTATCATGATAAAAAAATTCTCTACCTTAGTGAAAACGGAGGCAATGCCTAAAAAAACCAAACCTTCATAAATCAGGCAAACAAGACAGGCAGATGAGAATCATATCAGACAGTGGAAATGAGGCAAAAATAATTTAAATTATTCACACATTTTGTAAATTTGCAGGACTGAGAAGAGAGGGTGAAATCTTGGTGAATAAATCAGGGACAGAAGCAACATTTGTGCCTAGCAGTTTAAGCTGGAAACACCAGGTACAGATCCTCGGTGTCCAACAGCAGAAAGTTTTTAGAGGACGCATGTGCATCATTGGTACCTGCTTTATTTTCCTCCTCTTCGGATCCTGCTGTGACTGGCTCTCTCTCATGACTTCAGCTTCTCGGGCTGCCTCATTCCCAGAGCCGACCGGAGACCAAACTCCCACCGGAGCCCATTCGCTCGCCGCCTCGGCCGGGCTTTGCGCCGGAGCAGCACAGCGGAGTGAGAGGAGATGCTCGGGCACTCCGCAACCCGTCCTGTAATTCCCACCACCGCCCTGAAAATCGACGTGTGCTTAAATACACAGATCTGTTGTCATTTTTACCCCTCACTCAAATGCTGACAGCTGGTTCCATCTCTGGTAATAGCTGTTAATAATTAATCTGAAATCATACAGAGATTTGGAAAATATCTTTTAGGTGAGTGATATTTTCCCAAATTTGTTCCAAAGACAATGGGAAGGGAAACAATGTATTCGTACAGACAAAGGGGAGGGAGGGTTTGGCTGTCTGATTTTCCAGGGGTTTGGACTTATTTCTGCTTCCTCCTCTTTTCTTCTCAGCTTGTTTTCTGGTGACAGGATTGAGGAGCCCCAAACATTACCCAAAACTGGGGGAAAAACATACTACACCAAGGATTTGAAGGGAGCCATTTATTTAGTTTATTAAAAAGATCAAGAGGTGACCTGCTTCCCGCATATAAATTTCTTCCTAGGGAAGAAATACCAGGTACTAAAAACCTCTTTAATCTGCCAGAGAAAGCCATAACAAGAGCCAATGGATAAATGCTGAAGCCAGACAAGTCCCAATTAAAAATAAAGTACTGGACCTTTTCTGTTTTGTTTTACTTTGTCCGAGGAAGTCAGGGTGATTAACCATTAGAGCAGGCTGTTACGGGAAGCGCTGGAGTCTCCCTTTCTCAACAGCTTCGGCTCAAGACTCGTATTCTTTCGGGAAGAAAGTTATTGTATTCAATGAAGGGGTAACAAGGGGACAATCTCTGGCCCGTGTTACACAGGCAATCCAGTAAAATCATCTGAAAGTGTTTTGTGAGCATAAACTGAATAAACAACTTTGCGTCCCTCAGCTTATTTTAAAAAAAATCAGGAAAGTGAGAATAAAAATCCTCTACAACTGAACAATCATTCTTATTACAGAAAGAAAAAAAAAAAAAAGTGAAAAATTTGTAGCAGCAAGGAGGGATCTGAAGCAAAAACGATGCCAGGATCCGGGACAGAGCGAGGCAGTGGTCTCGCTGCCGGTCGGGGCTCTCCCCCAGCGCCGCGGGCCTTTGGGGAAGGAGCTGCTCAGGCTCCATGGAGAATCCTGCCTTGCTGATTTCCAGCTGAGCAGCTTTCCGCACTCAATGGCCGTCCCTGCTGCTTTCATGCAGGGATGTACTCTAGCTCGGAAGAGAGCGGTTCTGTTTAGATAGCCCCCAATCCGAGCTTTACCTCATCCCTTCCAGCAGAGTCACTGTAATTAAGATTTGTTAAGGTTTGGAAGAAATCTCATTAATCAGATAAGATCTGAACTTTATTTTCTTTTTAAAGACCCAATTTGATCTCTCTTGCTTGTGATAATTGCTCTCCTCTTCTGACATGGAAATTCATTTTCCAGGCACATAAAACACAATAGATTTCCATTGTCAACAGCAGCAACCCCAGGAGAGTTAAAAATATTCCTCCAAAGGCTAAAAAGAGTGTTGGGAACAAATCCAGACACAGGCAGGGAGAGGGAGCATGAGACAGGGTGCTGTCAGAGAGAGGTGGGGTGGGAGAAAGGGGTTTGTACGGTCCCAAAAAGGGGCAGGGGTGCACCAGGGGAAAGGAGGGCAGCAGAACCCCCACTGCAACCCTCGGTACGTGGGGCTGAGCTGGCAGGTCCTACCGAGGCACCTTGCGCAGAGAGGAGAAAAGTTGTTGCCACTCCTGGTCCCTGACCTGGAGGGAAAAAGCATCCTTCTCCCAAGTTTATCAGAAACCAGTACTTCAAAGAGCGATCAGGAAAGCTCCTGGATGGCTGACATTTCACATAAGGCAGCACCAGGATAAATGACACAGCGTGAAATATACTCCACCGCATCAAATCCTATCCATCAGCAGGATTCCTGGTTTCTAAATGTCAGTTGTGGAGCGGGAACTCCTCGGGAACATCTGAATCAGAGGGCGGCTCCCTTCCCCACCGCCCGCTCCCCAGCTCCGCTCGGACCCCAGCGTGCCTCGGTGGGCTCTGCCTCCCCATCTGACCCACCGGCACAGCACCACGCTGAGCCCAGGCAGCCAAGTGCAGGTGCCGGGCTGGGAGATGTGCATGGATAAGGCACGCAGCCCCGGGACAGGGCTGGGTGTAGATGGAGCACCTCTTGCCCCAGGGACTGCTGTACCCAGGAGGGACAGGACAGGGGCATGTGACAAACCCCTGCCCATCCTTCAGCCTCGGCCTGTCACGTCAGCCCAGCGAGTGGGCACCAAGCCAGGCGCTGGGGTCACCATCTTCCCCCTGCCCAGGGCCCTGTGCCCTGCCACCCCGCTGGCACACCCGTCCCCCCAGCCTGCGCCCTGCTCCTTACAACCACCTCGTCCCTCATTTCAACCTGGACCAGGAGAGCCTGAGCCCCAGCTGCACCAAGAGGCCAGTGGCTACAAGCAGCCTCTGCTGTCCTGAGCTGTCACAGGGAGAATAAAGTGAGCCGCAGTTTTCCGGCACTTCCAGAGGGCCACACGATCCTGCGGCAGCAGCAGCTTCTGTCACAGCTCATCCCGGCCACCTTCCGGAGATGCTGAAACTTCGGGGGAGCAGACAGAGATGGAAACCGCTACCAGGCGCTTTGTGGCCTCCCAGAAACGGGCTCTCTCTGGGGTGGCTTGTCAGCAAGGCTGGCTGTGGGTGACCAGGGTGGCCAAAGCAGGGAGAGTCCCCTGCACCGCTGGCCGCAGGGAGGCAGAGACTGGGCACGGCTGGTACACGCAGAGGTGCTAATAGAGACCTAGGGTGAACATCCCGGCCCTGCCTGCCTCTCCCCCTCTCTTTGCAGAGAGAATCTGCAAACATATTAATCTCATCTCACACACAAACCCTCCGTCCTGATCCCAGAATCCATATATTAGGAGATTTACATAAATTACCAGCTATCAATAGGGCACATGAGGTGCGGGGGCTGAAAGCCAGCACCCTTGCCAAGAAAACAGTACAAGAGGATTGGAAAGGAGGGGAAGGGAGGGGGCTGCAGAGAGGGGCCGGGAGCACAGCCCTGGTGAGCAGAGGTCTGGGATGGCGGTGGCTGGCTGTGCTGTCTGGGTCTCTGAGTTGCTCGCCGCAGCCGCCATACCCTGCTTTGTGGAAGCAAAGGTCTCCTCCTCTACACACTCTGTGCTGTGGTACCTTCCCTCCACATCTCCCCCATGAAGGAAGGGCGAGCAGCCCTCCCTGCCCTCCGCTGCTCACCCCAATGGGTGCTGGGAAGCAGGTCCATGGCCTGGATGCGGTGGTAGGTACATAACTAGCAGGGAAAAGGGCATGAGCTCCTCACAGCACTGCCTTGCTTTATTTGGGGCTTTGTATTTGCAGTCTAGGTCAGAGCTCACCTTTGCCTCTGGCATCCCCAAGCCTCAGGAGCTCTGGGGAACCAGAGCTGTGTGGCTCCACTGGGGAGTTCAACAGATCCTTGACTCCCTCTTGTTTCTCCCCGAGGGGCTTTGCCTCTGCTGGGAGAGGAGGAAGGCATGAGCTCAGCCACCGACTGTACCACCTGGCCAGAGGCAGGGTGCTCTCCACCTTAGGTGCACTGAAAAGGGCATTCAGGCTTCCCTGAGCCATGAGAAACATAGGTTATGCTTGGTGAGGGTTGTGAGAGCCATGTACAGAGCCCTGGCACGCAGATGCAGAGAAAACCACCAAAACAGACCCCCTTCCAATGTGTTTCCCAGAACAGACCCGCTCTGCGAGGGGACTGATGGCCGAGCATAAAGCAGACCCAGAAGTGCTCCAACAGGCCCCAGGGTGAGGGCACACCAGTGTGATGCTAGTGTGCCAGCTCCATCCCCTTGGCATCAGGGCCTGGGGCACGGCCCCATTCCTACCATCCTAAGTCTCAGATGCACAGAACAGACCCTGGGCAAGCCCAGGGCAAGCCCCGGTCCCAAGAGGGGATGGGAACGTGTCCTTCCCGAGGCAAGCAGCGTGCCTGACCTCTCCCACAGCATCTTCTGAGCCTCCCAGGCAGCAGCCCTGGAAAATCCCCCAGCCTGTGAAGACCCCTGAGTCGGGGTCCCTTTTGTCACCAGCCCGCGGCCACCTCGGCGGAGAGCCCGCTTCTCCCGCAGTGTTTTGCTGCCCTCGCGGGTCCAGCGCGCACATTGCAGCCCCCCCGCACCCCGCACCGGCCCCCGCAGCACCCTCGCCCGCACCCTTCCCTGCGGAGAGCCGGGGCACAGGTTGTGCCTTCTCCTGCCGGGAGGAAGGGCAAGGGGAAAAGGCAGGCAGCTCGCTGCTTTAGGTGTGGACCAGGGGAAGAGGGGCAGGGAGCACTCAGAGGGGCCCCAAGGGAAGGCATCGGGCAGGTCCCAGCCCCAACCCCGCCGGTGGCAGAAGAGGGTGAAGAACAAGAATCCCCTGCGCCAGAGATCACAGGAGCTAGAGCATCACCTCTGCTTTGGAAGGGGCATCACAGGTCATCTGTCCTTCCTCCTTTCCTCTGTACAGGCAGACATCACAGCTGCGCCCAATGTGTCCACAGGCTGCTGCGGGTGTTTGATGAACAGCTGTGAGTACAGCGAGGCCCTGAAAGCTTCTTCCAAGCCTGAAGTGCACCCCAGTGTTATTACTAGTGCTGGGAAAGATGGAAAAGCAGACAGTGGTGCAAAAAAACAAAGCAATGTGAGCGATGGAAAACAGGCCTGGACTTGATTTACCTGCTAGAGAAGCAGATTAAACAGGGAAGAACTTTTCTTTTGTTTTATGGTAGTGGGGAAAAAAAACCCTCACACCAAGGGAAATGTGAGTAGCCAACGTTAGCTCTCACACACACAAGATCTCTTCCCAGCAGTGTGACTAGAGTACACACAGACCTCAGCAGGATTGTGTTAGTTTAGGACAACATATGTGGCACAATGAAAATATGACTTACATCATACGCTTGTAATTGTACAGCACCTAGCACAGCAGTCAGCATCCATCCTGCAACACCTCAAGTGTAGGTACCTGTTCCCATGTACATCCCCAGCACCTGTATGTATGGTCTAGAATAGGCAAGCCCAATCTAGGTCTAGCATCTGGGTTCCAAAGCTGAGGCTGAAACTGGATTCAAGTTCATGCCCGGTGCCTCTGACACATCAGAACTCTGTGCCAAGGGAGAGGAGTTTCATGGGAAAGCTGCTCCTGTGAGACCTCAGTTCAGAATTAGGTTTTCGACCCTCCTGGTAGCTCAGCTCGAAACTCCTACAGGGGTTCTGGCACCTGCGGTCCCAACGTCTTCCCCCAGCCCTGACCCCCAGGAACCCTCCAAAGCCCAGGAGGTGAGGCCGTTGGTTCACCTTTCCCTGTCTGCACAGCCGTGTTTCTCGCTGTGCTCCGAGGAGCACCTTGCCACAGCACTGCCCCATTTCCCCCAGCTCAACCCACGGCAGGAGCTGGGTGCTCCGGGCTGTGCCAACCCGTCACCCATGGGCCATCCCCAAGGCTCTGAGCCACCGGCGATCTCAGTCGGGTGTCCCCAGCTGCAGGCCGAGAGCATCCCCCCCCCTTCAGGGCTCCCAGCAGCCC
>NW_008795129.1:4980220-5003409 GCF_000699145.1 Aptenodytes forsteri
CTGCAGGCCGCCCCCCCCCTTCAGGGCTCCGGGCTCCACGGCCAGACCGCAGCAGCACAGCACACCCCCCCCCGGCGGGCCACCCGCGGCTGTGCCCACGCATAGACCGCCCCTATGCCACTGGCACACCCCGCTGTAGCTGCAGGTCCCGATCCCTTCTCTTGCCGTCTTTCTCACAAGGGAGGGTGGTGGGTTTGTCCGTCTGTGCCTTCCTCTTAGGAGGGTTTTTTCATTGCTCTCCTCCTCTGCTTACCTCAGACACCTCGCTCTTCGCCAGCACTGGTGTCCCCAAACCTGATCACAGCCCAGACACTCCAAAACTCAGCCCCTTTGGGTCTGAGCTCTCCCCTCTTGGACCCACAGGACGGTTCCCCTCTCGCTTGCTCTCCGATTATTCAGCTGCCTTTAAGCATTTGAAAAGCAATGCCATGCCCTGAGCCGTCAGATCCTGGGGCTTCCATATCCCACCACAGCCACTACCTTTTATTGTAACCCCCATGCAGGGCCGTACCCTGAGGCCAGAGATCGCCGTGGGAATTTGCCGACCCACCCCTGCTCTTTTGCTCTCCCAGTGTGCGTGGGCGCTGGCAGACACATCCAGCATCAGGTAGATATTTTTGCCCCAGTGCCTGGAAACTGCTGGGCAGTGACTGACTGGTTGTGCCCAGGGTGGAAGGCTAGCGTCTGATGATGCCTTCCCAGGGCAATATCTAATTAACCAGCAATAACTGTCCAGCCTCTTGGACGCAGGAGGCAATACCAGCATCAGCAGGCGCTAGCAGCTGCTCTGCCCTGCTCGGGAAGGAGCAAGAGGGTCCGACAGCTGTACAGCAACTGACAGAGGTGACAGCAATGCCTTGGCTGGCCACACCAGGGGAGACAGATCAGCACGGCTGCTCCTGAGGAGCAGAGTGACCCTCGCAGAGCTGGAGAGCCACTTCGGGAACCCAGGCAGGTTGTCATCGCAGCACCAGAGGCTGCAAGCGGGGATAGAGGCAGCAGCCAGCCTGACGGCAAATCCTCCCTCACGCCGGGCCGGGCTGACCTGCAAGGTCTGGCTGCTGTTCAAGGGCAGCTGCAGGCCAAATAAACCAAAAATCAGCCCAGTGGGTGGAACAGCACCCAGAGGTCAAAGGCAACTTGAGTATTGGGGGCCAGGGGAGCGTGCCTATTTCTACACATGTTCCTGATGCTGACAGAGAAAGAGAATAACCTGCAGTAAAACCAGACAAATTCCAGTCAAAAATGCGATCCAGTGATGGGTTTTACATGAAGCGATGGAAGCCTTTCACCTCTGGAGCAAATTCCTCAGAGCAGCAGTAGATTTTCTGTCCCAGTGCCTTCAAACCTTGACAGGATGCCCTTTGGGAAGGAGGGGTTTAGACGAAAGAAACCAGGAGAATTTCCTCAGTTACCCACAAGCTTACACTGAGTGACTGAACAGCTGCTTCTTGACTCAAAATCTCTCCCTGGCTGTGCTTGAGCTGTACAGCTCTTTCAGGTATGACAGGCAGACCTGCCTCCAGTACCATAGCCTCCATGTGGGTGGGGACAATGGGACAATAACACAAATGGCTTCATAATCTGTCGTAGGAACAGCTGGCACGTGCACTCTATCAACCCCACCATTTCCAGTTTGCCTATCTGAGTGTCAAACCACCTGCTACAGCAAGAGGAGTGTGTTCCTGTTCTTGACCTGTGTAGAGCACCACCAGTTGCCTGTCTCAGAAGAGCAGTTGAGCCACGGGAGCAGTGGAGGTGACTGTACCTACTCAAAGGGAGCAGTCTTCTGGTTCACCAGCTACCTGCAGTCTTTCACACAGTTTCTCATGGACTTTCTCCCCTCCTCTGGTCATAAACCAGAAGGAAGACCCATGTGTCATCCTCTAGAGGACCTTCACCAGAGTCACAGCAACTGCTCTGTAACCCCTGGGCACAGAAGCAGCTGCCAATGCAAGTAGGACCTATTTGCACTTCAGGCCCAGGGGCAGATACCAGTTGTCCACAGGGAGCCATAAAGTCCCCCCTCCATTAGTCTTCCTCAGAAGTACCTCACCCTTGTGAGCAGCTCAGCAAACGCTTTCCCAACTAAGCTCACATGTTCCCAGCGGCTCCCTGAGGAAACTGGTACACATAAGTTCATGAGTGCAGGGCCCTCCTTCAGCCTGTTGTTAATTCACTCATGCTGAAGAGCAATGCCATGACTGAGAGCTCATGTAGAAGCCCCCTAGGACACCAGACACTCCAGACCTCTAGCAAGGCCAATTCACACCTCAGGCAAACACGCCATAATAAACACCTCCAAGAAAATCCAGCCCTCACACATTTACTTCCATTTGCACTTGAATCCCCTGAACCCCGGACCACAGCTCTGCTCCCTTCACCCGGAGGCTTCCTGCCTACCAGTGATCTCACTCCATCTCTAGGGTAGGATGGGTGAAGTTACGCACCTCTGATGTATTTGAAATCCAGGGAACTTGAAGCAAACACAGATCACAGTGGAGAGCCTTGAGTGGTCCATAGGTCCTGAGGATGAATTTTCATGTAGTACCATGCTTGCGAGGCTCACAAGAGGATTTACGTGATGGACAGAGAAGAGGGCATCCCAGATATTAGCTGGGACTGATGATACCAATGTACCCAGAAATAGAAAGCCTTATTGTTCTATAGTCCCACACTTCCCTGTGGAAATTGGGCATTCTGTCTCCACCCAAATCCCAGCAGACATGATCCTCTCTCTCAGCTGGCAGGAGGTAAGAGCTGGTGTTCTCAGCAGAGAGCTGAGGTAGGTAGGTAAAGACTGTTGCTCTGGGCACCCTATGCACATGGTCTAGGAGACCCCTGGTCTCCAGATCTATGTGCAGACTGATGAGATCAAGCAGGCAAAGGACAGGCGTTATTAACCCCTTTTCTCATGTGCAGAAGGGAGGCTCAAACCCTCTGGGTTTAGTGCTGCAGCAGCACGGAAATATGCAGAGAAAAGATCAAGCTGACAACAAGCTACAGTCCATAGGTGGCAAAGAAGAGAATGGAATAGGCAGGGAGCTAGTTCAAACAAATGCAGAGCACTTTAAAAGGGACAAGTCTCAAGGAGAACTTCACATTTGAATTTGACCATAGCAGAATATTTTGTGGGTTTTCTGGGTAGTCCTCTGAAGCCTGGCTTCATCTGAAGGTTATTAAGAAAGAGGAATTCTGCAGGCAAATGTATCTGTACTTAATAGAGGTAGGCATGCCTCAGCTCAATTTGCTAGTAGGACAATGACTTCCCTATGGTACTTATGTATCAGCAAGAGCAAGCATGCTTATAGATGTAAACACCACGAGTGCCTAAACCAGCAGGTGACACAAGGCAAGAAACAATCTTTCTTTCCAATATACCATGTTTAAGGAGATAAGATTAAAAGAAGGAATTTATTAAATGGATAGAAACATTAATGAAAATAAACGTTCTTTAAAAGCAATTCATTAAAAGCTTCTCCCACCATTATTCTTGCCAATTCTATCCAGAGTTGAATACACAAGTGTGGCAGTTTCCAGGATCAGATCCAAGAAAAGGCATGTTCTCATGGTTGTGTACAAACTAGCATGAAAATGAAAGGTCCTATGCAGGGAGATTAAGAGAACCTACTGCTCTACTCACATCAGCTTAGGGCCCCACTACGTTCCTTACATTCCTGGGAAGCCATCGCTTACAGCCCATAAACACTGATTTTGTCTATTTTTCTTTCATTTGGGCAGTTCTTACTGTCACTGGTTAGTTTGGGAAGATTTCTGCCCAGACAGGATTGGAATCAGCCGGGCTTTGCTGGACCAAGCTGCCAATACCCTTGGGATTTCCCATTTGGTGCCCTCCTCACTCCTTCTTCAGAAGCTGTTCCCTAATCAACAGCTGAGCAAGTTTGGCCGCCAGATCCAGGACTTCAGGGCAGTCAGTAGAGCCACCAAGGCTACATTCCTCCTAGTATTCAAGCTGCTTTCCTGTGTCCCCTGGGAAAGGTACAGCCAGGTGACACCGGCAAGGTGCATTTTTCCTCCCACTCACAGGTAACCTTCTTCATGTCAGAAAAAGGGAAGTCAGCAGATGGCAAGAGGAGAAAAACACCTTTCTGGTAATTCTGTTACTCAGCAAAAAATCGCTTTCATACACTGGCCTGACATGCCTTTCTCCCCTGCAAGCAGCAGGACCAAAGTGAGAGGTTTGGAGACAGACAACCAGCTCAGGCAGTGAAGTCCCACGGTGTTAGATGTGAAAGACCCAAGTGCAGCTCCAGTAGATGACACAGATCCTTGGCAGGGAGCAAAATAGTTGCCCCCAGGAAGGATCTGGACTGCTGCAGGCTCTGCAATAGCTGGGAAAGTGCTGTCCTGGGCAGCATAAGCAGATGGAGCCTGGAGGCACAGGAGGTGAACAGGACCCAGCACTCCCTTATCTGGGAGGCCAAGCCAGCCGTTAACCTGCAGTGCCTCCGCGGCTCCCAACCTGAGCCAGGCCTGATCCACCTAGCCCATCAGTTCTGCCTCATCGACTGCACGCAACCTCTTCCAAATGCTGCTGTAAACAGCAGGCTCTTGGAGGAGGCTGGAAGGTGGCACTGGTAAGGTTCACGGGCCACCTCCTGGCTCTCTCCTCTCCAAGCACAGCCACCTTGCCATGTGAAGGAAACCTTTGGCAGCTGTCTTGTGCTGGGAGACAGGGCTTGTTGAGCTTGGCTGAGTAATCCCAGCCGCTCCCGTCACTGCAGCTGCATGCATCCTCGTTCTCCCAACCCAAGGATCGCTGCCTCGCTGAATCACCCCATTAAATTGCTAATATCTTATTGTTCTTTAAGATTTCGAAACTTGCTGCGAAACGTTTACAGATAATTTTTTTTTGCCTGCAGTCACTGTGCCTAATGCCCAGTCATTGAGTGCCATATGTGTTTATATGCACTGCAATTTTCCACTTGATTACATTTTACCACAAACACTTTCATCCACTCCGCAAAGACAGCAGCAACACATCCATAACGTTCAGAGCAGCCCAGACAGACAGAGCCCAGACACAAATGTCTCCACCGGCCAGGGCACCTCAAAATGCGAGATTCCTAAATCCAACCGACCCAACCTCCAATTCTGAAGTCCCCAAGGGCACAAACACCTCTGTCACCTAAAGGAACATGCAAAGTTAACCTCATGCTCCCGCTTTCCCATTAAGCATCGAGTGCTGCTCAGGAGTCTGGAACAGCTGCACAACATGGAGATGCTTTCCAATAAACAAGGATATCTCAGATTTTCCGGGAGACAGGGGATGACCCAGGCCACTACAAGGATGCCTAGCACCTGAACCCGAAGCTGCAGAAATCCATAGGGACAGCAACAGCGCAGCATGCAACACAGACCTGGTCTGAAATTGGATCCTGCATCCCTGAAAGCGGAGCAAGTTCTTGTTCAGCCTCCAGCTAACTGGGCACAGTCCAGCTTGTCCGTAGTGGGGATCGCAGCTCCTGATTGCAACACCTTCCCATTTGCAACTAGGCAAGTCACCTCATCACAGCACGTAGCACCCTGGCAGGAAGGTCAGCCCCTGCCTGAGGACAGGGCTCCCCTTAACTCCAGCTGGCTCGGGGCGTCAGCACTATGCTGATGTGGCAACACTGCTTCAGTTCTGCAGTCAAACAGCTCTGCCCTCGCCCTGTGACGTACCACCCTCTCTGCTGCATGGTATGGACACTCACTGGGGGAAGGGACAAGCATCTGCCACGCGATGATCAAGAGCTCTCAATGCATTACCACCTACCTGAGCTTGCCCTACTGACCAGCTCTGCTGACAGACACGGTGCAAGTTCAGTGAGGAAACTCTTCATAACTCCGGAGACTAAGGAAAGTAGCCTACAACATCCTGCCACAAAGGCTTCTATATAGAGAAATAAAAAAATCTGATACTTCCCTTACATTCTGGGTTATCTGGGCTCTATAATTGTTTTAAGGGGTGGGATGAAATATAGCACATCAGGTGATGAGTTCTCCTGGGCAAACCCATAGGATCATAGAATAATCTGGGTTGAAAGAGGCCTCAGAAGATCATCTAGTTCAACCTCCTGCTTAAAGCAGGTACAATTAGATCAGGTTGCTCAGGGCCTTGGCCAGTCAAGTTAATATTTCTAAGGATGGAGACACAACCACCTCTCTGAGCAAGCAAAGTTGAATTTAACAGATGAAAGCAACAGTGAGAACACCCACTGCTGCAAATTCTCGGGCTCCCCTTTCCATGGTTTGGCCTCGTAAAGAAGAAGGACAGACAGACAGCATTGTGTTCTGCTTGCTGCTTATGGCTTGGGAGGGCAAAAGCACAAATTTTGTCACTGCAGTGCCACGCGATTCAAAGCCTTGAGTGCATGCAACAGGCAGGAACCCTTAAAGACCTAGATCTCACTAGGGCTGTTCATGATTTAAAACAGGCTTTCTAGGATAGCCAGCATTAACTGCATTGGTTGGACTTAATTTCTGAAGATCTCATACATTCTTTCTGAAAACTCCCAGCAGTGAGATAAACCGTTTAAGACCTCTGCCATGTTCCCTTCTTATGTTATATTCAAGAAAGAAACCTGTTACTGGATGTAAACTGTCCAGGGACAGGCCATTTTCTGCTGCTAATGAACATCTCCCGTCCTTGACTGAACACAAGGGAGCAAACATAACTACCTCACACTGGAGAAAAGGCACTGAAGATATTAGTGGTCACCAGCCTGGAAGCACAAAGCCAGTGTTCCTCACCCTGGACACGAGCACAAGCCTGCAGAAAGCAAGCCAGATCAGTGAGTCTAGCTGCCAAGAAGGGCCACCACTGTTCTGCCAAGCATTTATAGCCTCTCGTTCAACAACAGTGCTTAGCACCACCAGCACAAAATCAATATTTCCTTGAGAGAAATGCTCGTTTAGAGAAAGTCAGCAGTGACCTTGGCAGAGGTCACTCGCAAGACATGGGGCAGCATGTCTGTCAGAGGGAGCGCACACCGCCTTTTCGTCTGCTGGAAAGGGCCTGTTAACTCCTCTTTAGTTCGAGTCTTCCCACCTCCCAGAGATCTGATGCAGTCAGCCCACAAGGGGCAAAGATGTTTATTCCAGATGAGTTCATTGCCCTCCCTTTGGACTTAGGCTGTATCAGCTTTTAGGTCTGCACCTGAAGGGCAACCTTTTCACAAGGAGAAAACAAACAACAGGGAGGTGCAGGAGTGAGGTTGTGGTTTTTCCTTAGCATCTTCACTGAACCCATCCAGCCTGCTGCTAAAACTGACTCTCATGCCTTTCATGTAGGGCAAGAACTCAAGCTCATGTGGTGAATAGTGAGCAGTGATGTTTCATAAAGAGGGTGTGAGCTTCCCAGAGTCAACTGGGAGCTATCACCTGCCTGGCTACTCCTCCCAGAGGCGTAGCTGCATTGAGCTAGGGTGTTTGGCCTTGTGTTGCTGCCTTGTCCCGTCTCAAGAGGTGGTGACTTCAAAGCACAGACCCCTCACTCCATCTGCCCTGCTCTTCCTGAAGAGTTGGGACAGTCTTACTCTAGGGCCTTTCATCCAGGATGAGTCTATTCACTGTCTTCTAGGCTTATTTGCTTGTTTAATAGGAGCACGAGACTGGAGAGGATCCCTTGGGTCACTATGCCCAGTCTCCTGCCTTACGATACCTGACCACCTTATGCAAGATCTTTACATCACATTCCCTCTGGCTTCTAGTGCATCATCTTCAACAACTTTTTCTCTTTCACTATCTCCTCCGCTTCTGTAAATGTTAGTTACAATCCATTGCTCTGCACAGAGGGTGTCTAGACATCCCCAGAGGCCCTGGACAGAATGGTTATTCCTGGGCCTCTCCTTCCCACTGTGGAGGACATCCGCTTTCATGCTAAGAGGAAGAAGAATAACTCCTGAAGTATAGCATTCCTTGGTTCCATGCTGAGAGGACGGAGGATGCTGTAAAGCTTGATTAGAGCAAAAAATCCTTTTGGGAACATCATGCACCCTGATCTACCCCATTTTCATTCCAGTTAGGTAGCAGAGCATTTGCAATAGCACGTGCCATGGCCCGAGAGCTCCCCAGGCTGCAGGTGAATGGAAGACATCCTCATGACAACATGACAAGTCCAGGTGAACCATGACAGAGACTCAGAGGCAACTTCCTTCCTGCACAAGACAAAGGGGAGTTTCCCAGGAAGGCTTCCACATCCATCTACAAAATCATCCCCATTCTTTTTCCCTCGATGATCCCAGCCTGCTCTTCTTTCTTCTCCGACAGCTTTTCCCTCCAGTCACTCTGTTGGAGGCTGGTATTTTTCTGAGCAGCCTGATTTCTTCCCGACTGCCTTCGCACTGAAACCAAAATTTGAAGGGGAGCCTGGGGAGAGAGAGGGAGCGAAGTATGACACATTCAAGCTATAGTGAAATGACATATTCATCACAGCTAACGGGGGCCCACATGGCACCCCAACTGGATGCTGCCCCACTGCCCACTTCCCAGCTGGCTCTGCTGGAGTTTCCCCCCCTGCTCCCCTCCCCGCATTCCTGTTGGTGGCACTCCAAGCGAAGTGGCTGATCTGATTGGCGAGAGAACACGAGGGGTGTCATAGAAGGTGCTCACAGACATTTCTTGGCCTCCTCAAGGAAAAAAAGGCCATCGCCGAGCCTGTCAAAATGATTAATCGCTTACAGGGAATGAGGGGGAGGAGGGAGAGGGAGGGAAAAGGAAGGGGAGGAAGGAGGAGAGAAAGACAGATGGGATGGGGAGAGCTATAAACAAACAGCAAAAGCAGGAGACACAGGTTTGCCTCTGTGCTGGGGAGGAGGTGGAAGCAAGAGGCCCTAGGCTGTGCTTGGAGTAAACTGATGGCAGATGAACGGGTCCTTCAGAGCCCCAAACTCCACTTGGAGATTCTCGCCCCTGCTCACCCCCCAGGTCGGCACCACCCCCGAACACAGGCTCAAAGAGCACTAAGGTCTGCCCTGCCAGAGCGGTGTCAGACCTGACAGCCCAAGTAACACAGCCCTGCGACTCCCCAGCTCTACAAATCTCTGCGGTTCACGTGAGCTGACAGACCAGAAGCTTATTACCTCAAACGCCAAGCAAGACCTTACCGCCCCGTACCCTCCAGCTCCACAGCCTATAGTGGCTGGCATTTGACCTGAATACCCACCAGCACCAGTAATTCTTTGCTGCCAGAAGCATTTTACCCCAATGAAACACAGATGGATAGGACCAGCTTCTGAGGGACTGTCAAAGGTCCTGGCAGAGGAACTTGGAGCAGACAAGCTTGGGCGGAATCAGTCCATCGCCCGTGGTACTAAGCTCTCCCACAGAAACTACCCCCTTGGATGCTGTTATAACCCCCTGTGCCCTCTCTGTGGACACGGGGACTTTTATATCTCCTTTTATAGAAGCAAATGATTTGACCTCACTCCTTTAGCTGCTTTCAGCTCAGCTAGAGTCCTCACACAGCTCACTGCAGGAGGCCAGCGGTGCTTAAGCAGCTCAGGGAGCAGAGGGCGCGCAGCAGATCTCGTAACACAGATTACCTACGTACAGGATAGCACGCGCTCTCCTCCCTTCCTGGCTTCCCAAGGGGTTTCAAGTCACATCCAAAGGTCCTCCCTGTCAAGGCATTCAATGGCGAACCCTGACTATCCAGGAAAAAACACAACTGAACCTCCGAGATGAAAGTCATACCTGTGGCTCCTGCCATCCAGCACAATGACATTTCCTACAGCAAGGGCAATAACCTGCCGTGTCAAATTCTGGGCTTTCTCAGGGTTAACAGCAATTTTGTGAGGTGAATTCTGACAGCAACCCTACATCACCACAAGCTGCCTTATCATCCACAAAAAGCATGAGGTGCACTCCTCCAAATTTAAACATACATTTAAAATGTTGCTGTGCATGGGAAGCAGCCCTCCCCTCATGTGTTTAAGAGGGGATAAAAGTCACTACCTGACACATCTCCCCACGCCGAGCAATGCGACCAATGATTCCCCTGACTTCTCTCCTGATGAGCACTGGATGAAAAGCCCTGTTAGATACTGTCCTGAGATCCGCTGTTTTCTCTTTCATTTTGAGTTCCTGTGGTGAACACCACTAGCCACGGGAAGAGGCTGAAAATCCAAGCTGCTGTCATTTGTCTGAGCTCGGAGCCAGCTGGGAATGAGACAACATGGCTTCAGCTCTCCCCTTTGAAGGTATCTGCTTTGATTTCCAGTCACAGAAAGAATAATTACCCTGATGGAGACCTACGCCTCAAGTGAATGACCCAGCCTTGCAAAGACAGGAGCTGTCACTGAAATCAATTAATCCAGTAAGCTTAAGACTTGAGATGCACCAACCAACCTTATATGCCCCACAAATGGTCTGGCATCCCCCCCAAATTATAACTGTTGATCTCATCAGAGGCAGTGTAAACTACACCAAAATGTTTAACCTGACAAGACTTTGAATGACAGCTGTAGGAAAAATAGGTAACAGATTTCATGTGCACCGATAATTTGATCAAAAGCCAAAAAACCCAAACAAATGCATATACTGGATTGTACATGGCTGGATGATGAGCTAAGCCAGCAAACAACAGACACAGAGAAGTCACAACTGCCTTCTTTTATTTACCTGTCATACAGTCCATCATGTTCCTCCATGCTCTTGTAGGAAACGACATGATCAGGAAAAGAGCCTGGAACTGCTTTCACATTGCTCGTCCTAATCTTTTTGCATGCCAGTCAAGGCCTGTGCCTGCTCTCCTCCGCACCAAAAACTGCAAGGCTGCGTGCAAGGTGTGGGGAAAGGAGACTGCAAAGATTTAAGAAAGTTGTTTCTGTGGTTTTTGCTGGCAGTTTGCAGCCAGGCACTGAGAAGGAAGCGCAAGGTGTTGATGGGGCAAGGAGAGGGCTCCAAGATGTGCTCTCTCCCTTACTAAGCAGGTAGTTGAGAACCACTGAACAGCATGGGAAGGATTTTGCCTAGCTGCCTTCCTCCGCAAGCTTTCCAGCCAAGCCAAGACCCTTGCTGCTGCTCCGTACCTAGGTGGAGTAGGTAGCACTCAGTTACGCATCTCATGGACTTCACTATGGCTCTAGTGGCTGCCTCCATTGTTTGCGGGATATTCTCCCCCCCTTCCCTCCTTCTAACAAAGATTCTGATTAATGATCGCTCATTCCTAATTGTCAAATTTCTTTTCCTTCATCCTGTGTCTAATCACCAGTGACAGAAGCCATTACGCAAATGAGAGCAGACGACTTCCCACAACTGTTCTCGTTGGTAAAAGCCTTGTAATTTAAAGCTCTGATTTGTAGAGGAAAGCTGCGTTTCCCCAAGGCGTCCGGGCATCTGTTCCACTTACACTCCAAGAGCCTCGACTTCCGCTCCCTCCCCCCACAATTAGTCCTCTGCTTGCAACAAATATTTGACTTTGCGAGGCAGTAATTAGAACTTACTTTGCATGTGTTTGTCACAGTAACAGCATCTCTTTTCCCTTTCCTTCTAGGCAGCACTAGTGCAGAAAAGCACCCAGGGAAGATGGTGACTTCAGGACTTCCCAGGATATTGACGGGAGAGGTGCCATCTCCAAAACGGGAACGGAAGACGAAGAGCATAAACCAGCGTGCAAGGAAGCTCCCCACACACGTGGCAGAAGGGAGGCTTAGAGAAAAGCGCTTTGAAAAAACACGTGCAAAGGCAGTACTCCCTGTTGCAGTTGCTGCTCTGCTTCCAGGGCTGGGACAGCAGCATGGGTTGACCATGCATCAACACAGAGGCCTGACAAGAGATTGTCAAGACCCTGAGTGCACCGTCCCCATTCTAGGACTTTAAAGAGCAGTTGGCTGTGTTCAAGGCTGGCTTGCTCATTGGTGAGGACTGCTGTAAAGAAAAGCACAGCAGCAGTCTCGGCCCAGGCCTCCCCCTCTTGAGGGAAAGAGCTGCTTGATGCTGAGGGTCTCCCTCTTCATCCCCACCTGTGTTAGACTGCCCCTGCTTCGCAGCTGCGTCTCATACCTCCTCAATCCTGGCCCTGATCCCGGGTTCACCTTGGACCTGCTTTATCGCTCCAAATTTCCTGGGTGATCACTGAGCTGAGCCTGACCCTGATCACCAAGGGGGTAAAACAGTGCATCAGTCTAAAAACGCACGCTCTTCTCTTTCTACGGGAAAGATCCTGCAGCCATAATCTACAAGGATTAGGAGAGACGTCACTTCTCCTTAGGAAAATCTCACTTTTCAAGGAACAGAGAAATGGGGGAAACAAAAGAGAAGAAAGGTATTACAGAACCTAAGGTAATAAAAGCAAACAAGAAAAACACCAAAAGTACAAGTGAAAAATCTTGGAGTCCGATCTGCTTTTCAAATGACACAGTTCTCATACCTCAGTTTCCTCTGCTTCTCTGCACAACCCGAGACATTTCTGAGCTTTGTGGTATCAGCCGTGCATGTTACCCAAGAGGCATGTGCACAACAGAATGACGACAGGATCAGACATAACAGACAACTAAGTTCAGTGGAACAGAAGCAACTGCATGTTCAGAGATGATGATTCCAGCAGGCACAGCAGGGAAGGGTGAACACCCATGGTCACAGAAGACTTTATCCACCTGTCTTTCCTACTCCCTCCACATTCACCCTGTCCCCCAAGGGTGTAAGGAGAGAATGCCAATTGTGGTACCCCAGGCTCAGACAGCTGTGTCTCTCCCCCCCCCCCAACATCCCTAATCTCTATTCAACTCTTCCCCATTTTACTACACATTAGAAATTTGTTCGGATTTAGCCAACATTTCACTCGTGGTTAGATGACAAGATTGCTGTAGAGTTAATATTACCATAAAATAACCTGCGTCTTTATTAGGTAGAGAGGACTCCATCACCCAAGGCTGCTAACATACAGCAGAGGTACACAGAGGAAGCCTCCCCCAAAAATCTCCTTGACCAAAGTATGAATCGGGTAAAGGACCAAACGGAGGACAAGATACCCAAAGGATAAGCAACTGATAGAACTCATTAGACCTGATAGCGTAGTTTGCCCTGTCATTCCATCAGTGACCAGAGCATGGTGACACCATTCAGGTCAGCAGGGAGAGGAGTTTATTCCCTCCCCACCAACACTTGTGGTTGAGAGGGTTCAAGGATACCATTTTATTCCCAGCTTTCCTTTCAGGCTTACGGAAGTAGTATGGGGAAAGTCGTGAAGGCACACCATAATGCAGTTGGTATTGCTGTTTTGAAGGCAGTTCTGGAGACCAGCAGCTTTCACCAGTGAAGAACACAAGCAGAGTTATTAAAAAGACTGAAAGGTAGTTTTACATGCACATCTCCTTATGCAGCTCTCCTGTACAGCCACTCAGAAAATAAAAGCCACACAGTTCTGTTGTTCAACATTGGTTGTATTTAAGAACTACACTTCAGAAGGTACCGTGTGTTTGTCACACCCCACCCCCTGCACACACACCCCTAGCAGAGAACACACACAGCTTCCCAATACCATGGCAAGGGGCATTGAAAGCACAAGGTGAAAAGGGAAGGGGAGGAGTCAGTCCATCAGTGCATTGTAAATGAGCTTTCACGAAGTCAAGTGCAGCAAAACCTGTTCAGACACTTTAAAAGTTAGACCTTTGGCAAATAAAGAAAAAGAAAGGATCCTAAAGTTCTGTAAGTACCATTCTCTCTCCACATGGGATATGAACTCCCACCCTGAGCTTCAAGAGTTGATGGTGCCTAACAAGTAGTACTGGAGACTACCATGTGCTGAATAAATAGCACAGAGATGGGATTTCATTTGAGCATCTTTCAACCAAGGGCACGTGCCCAGGATTCCTGGGAAGGCCTTGCTTTTGGCCAGAGTCAGCAGCTTAGCCTTCTTCCCCACCTGCCCAAAGGCTGAGCATTGGTAAGTATCCAGCTGAGTGACCTTCGTCTGGATCTAACCACAGCTCTGGAGAGTCTGCAACAAGTAACATGGCAGTCAGACTACTCAGTGACACGGACATACTTCTTAAACAAGGACCCTGCAGCTGCCAATTACACTTCATTTGTTCTGACCTGTAAAGCAGCTAGAAAACTAGCCCCTGGGACCTCCTATTCGAGAAGCCTTTCACCTTTGTGCAAGACAAGCTCACAGCAAGTGGCACATGAGCTGTCCCAGCAAAAGATGGGGCCCGAGGCCAAAGACGGAGCGCTTCTTGAACAGCATGTTCTCAAGACATTTATCAGAATCCCATGTCAGAACAAGCCCCGAAGAACAAGGGGGAAAACAATGGGAAGTCTCAACAGAACAAATCCCCCACTATTCTCTGGGACGAGATATACGGGCTATGAAACAGCTTCTCCCACCTCTAGCTCTTGGTACCCATTACAACCGCATCAAATATACAAGACCTTTGCACCACCCCCAAAACCAGGGACAGCAGTGCAGCACACCTCAGGGAATAAAAAGCCAGCCTCCATATCAGCCTAAGGTTTTTTCCATGGAAGAGGAGGAGGAGGAAAGCAAAATGATTTTTCAGAGTGATTGCTGAGGACTCAAACAGAGGCTTGTCTGGTTCCTATGCCCTGGTCTCGTCACCTCCTGACCTGCCATGTCAAGTCCTGGAACGCAAAAAGGATCAAGATAAACTTAACCACGTTTAAACAGAAAGCCCTGACCTCTTTCACGTGACTGTACAAGGAAGGGAACCACACACTGGCATGGATTTAACTGATGGACAGGAGCCACACAACATCACACAAACATGCGCACCTGTGCGCAGCCACACACACTTGAGTTCTTGGAGTTTCAATAAAAAGGGCACTTTCCCGTGTTAGTCCGAGGAGCCAACACCCCTGGTGGGAAGGGAGGCTCTGTACCTATCTGACACTGCATTTTGATAGTCTAGCTCGGCACCCCTGGGGATTTTAATTTAAAAATGTGGCTTAATCATTCAAGACTTGGAGAGTGCCCTGGCATTTATGCATCTCCCTTCATAACGCTACATCCCCTTTTAATCACACTGCAGCTTCAGAAGAGCGGGAGAGAAGCCTTCACTCCCTAGAGAAAGCGGTCAGAAAGGAGGTTTATCTAGACTCCTACACCACAGATGTTATTTGGAGAGCACAGGATTTGGCACTCACACACTAAATGAATTCACTGATCTCTACCCTGTACTAAGTCCAAAGCATAGATGTCTGAAGTTGAAGAAATTGAATCGTTTGTCCCGTTGCTCATCACACACAGGCCATCTCACATGTTCATTTCCGTTACAGAAAAAGGTGCCAGAGTTGAGCAGGTGCCAGAGTTGAGCATGGACATGTCCTCTAACAACAGAGGACTGTGAAAGCTATCACTTCCCATCTTATATCCACTGCAGGCACCAACACAAAAACCCAGCCAGGAGGCCCAAACCCCATGAGGCTGAGGAAACAAGATCACTCCTGGTTCCCCTCCAAGCTCTTCTTCAAATGCCTGAAAATCCTGAAGCAACGCATCCAAGTGCCAGAAGCCATGCTCCTTGTTGTGGCAAACAGGGCAGAGGGAGAAAAAACAAGTTAGTGAGCATAAATCCAGCTTCCAATAAGTGCAGACTCTTTCTTGGGAGGTTCGGTTAGATGAGTGGAGGATGAGTGGGGTACTAACGGTTTTGCAGTTCCAGTAGCCCCCTTTATTGTAGTGGGGCAGGGATGGGCCAGGAAACCCATCAGTCTGTTAAGTGCTGCGTGCAATACTAGCGCTCAGTATCTTCCATTGCTTGTGAACAAAGCAGCTCCAACATCAGTCACCCGGGCAGCCAGGCATTAGTCATACCGTCCCTTAATCATCATATTCAACAAGGGACCCACCTGTTCAAAGCAAACACAGATCATTAGCCGGGACAGTTACACAGAAATGGCAGCTGCAGAGCCTGCTCCCTCTGCATCACAACACCTTATGAGCTGAGCTGCCCAGGGCAGAGGATCTCAGCGCACAAACTGAGCCTAAGGTACACCGAATCAGTTTCAAAGTATTTTCTAGATAAAACACTGGGGCACCCTTGAGCACATCCTCAAACACCCTACCAAAATTGCGTGGTTCTATGCCAACACCCAACTTTAGTTGTCACCAAAACATTGCATCCACGGTATTTGTTTGAAACTTTTTCACTTCCCACACTAGATTTGTGATTTCTTGGCAGATGCTATTAAAAGGAGCCAATAGTCATCAGGAGTTGCTTTTTGCAGGGCAGAGAAGGAACATCCTTACTCATTGAATCTTCTCTGGTCCTTGGGGTCACTTGGAAGGAAGGCTAGGACTAACAATTTTGCTAAGGTTTTGTTTTCAGTCAAGACCACTCCCATTTCTCAGCACTGCCTGATCACCGAGGGAAGTTCAGCATGCTATGGCATTAAGATAATCTCAGGGGAGAGGCATGATCTCACATGAGTGCGTTAAAGAGGAGTTCCTGCACAGTGGTAAGGGTTACAGACCATGAGAACATTTCTTTTCACATCCAGTATTTCCACTTTCACGTCAGCAGGAGATCTTCAAAAGCATACTCTTAGTACTTCAATCTGTTTTTTTGAAATACCCGTTGGTTAAAATTGCAAAGAATTCAGAGATGACCGAGATGTGCATTAAGGGGGAAGCGCATGACTTAATAGAAAAGATTTCTCTTATTTAAGAGATTTGCATTCAACAGGTAAAACAGTTTCATTTTTTTGGCAAATACTGGGTATTGTTGCTGCACAGAAGGCTAAGGAGAGTTTGGGAGTAACACTTCCCTGGCAGTGCCCAAAGCCAAAGTACACCTTCCCCCACATACAAGAACAATTACTCCATTGTTTGTAGTGGTCCTCTCCAGAATTATAATTTAAAGAGCTTGCCTTTTTGTAGCCAAAGGACCTTCTGAAGACGGGAGGAAGAACCATTCACAGCAACAGAGCAACCCTGCTTTCTCCTACCCTCACTGTGACACCTGCAGAGCCAAATAGTTGGCATCTCGAGTTTTGCATTAAGCCACAACGATTTCAACAGCAGTGACTATGTGGTTCTTTTTTGTACCTCTTGTGGATTTCCTAAGGCTTCTCCCAACATCTTCTCAATGTTCCTCATTATCGCCACTTTCTGATGAGCCTTTAACGGATATTCAATTCTCTTTGGGGTTGGGGCACCCTGAAATATCAAAAATAGCTCATTGCATGCTTCCTGAATTGGCAGATTATTCCACCTTTTCCCAGCCACCCAGTTCTTCACACGCCACTCGAAAGGGAGAAAGTAGCTTTCAGCTTTAAAGCAAAGGATTTGGTGCAACGAAGTTCTCATATTAACAACATGTGCTAATAAACGTCTACCTGAAAAAAATCCTCTGGGATAGAGCTATCCAAGCTGCGCAGGAAGGTGCTTGTACTCACCTTGTACCAGAAGTTCACAGTGATGGTAATCCCCCCATTCAGGAGAGACTCAATGTGGTGCCACCTGCACGGAAACCACACAAAAAAGAAAAGAAACTATTGCTGTAGCTTATAGAGAAATACCTTGGATGGATGAGTTCAGACTGCAGTAGACAAGCCTTGCCCTGTACCTCCATCATCAAGACCTCAGAACTTCTGGGAAGTTCTCCTAATTTAAATACAGATCCTTTTCTCGCACACGTTAGTGGATTACTCGCACAATAATGTAGTGTCAGGGAGAATTACCGCTCCCATCCAACAGATAGGAAGTAGAAGCAGATTGGCCCAAAATATCACAGAAAATATCACACTTGTTGGAGAAGTCCAAACAAAATTCTCTTTAAGAGCCAACCCAACGCTTTAAGCAGAAGACCTTTTAAACCTCTGTTTGCTGGTCACTGTGCAGTCCCACCATCCTTCTTACCAGTACATAGGTATGTATAGCACATCTCCCGGGCCCACCACCGTCTCATAGCCAACCACGCTCCGGAAGTTCGGAAACTTCTCATAGTCAGGATTGTCAAAGTCCACCTAACGGAAGAAAACATTAAGAAACTCAGAATAACTTCCTGCAACGACAGTCCTCATTATTGGCTCTCAGTATCAAATCCTCCTGATCTTCCCTATGTGGCTGTTACATTCCCATTCCTGTCTTAACTCCGTCGCGAGGTCCTGCAGTACCCCCAAAGTACCACCAACTTAGACAGGAGTCCTGCAGTTTGTCTCTGAGCAAGTCTGTGTTTGACCAAGTGATCAGTGAAACAGAACAGAGAAGGCAGCAACTGTTGTGCTATCAGCAAGGAGACGTGTATAGCCCTAGCACTTGCAAGTCAGGACCAGACACAAACAGAAACACCACCAGCCCTTCCGGCTATTCTCAACGTGTTCACCAGTTAACAGATCTGAACACGGGTTTTGCAAAAGCTCAGCAAGTGGCATGCAGCTTTAATTCCAGTGCAGCTTCCTCCCACCTAGCATCTTCACAAATGCCCTTTTTTGGCATGGAGCAGAGAACAGATCTGCTACTCTCACCTGGCTCTGCCTGTCGCACGGATGGTGCACAGGATAAGGGTAGAGGCATTCAAACTGATCAGGAGGGAACAGGATACACCTCTTGTAACCCTTAATCTGAGCGAAGAAGTTCTGCTGCTCATCATAATGAGCTGGTGTCACATTGCCTACACAGAGAGAAAAGACGATAATCAAGACACTCTCACGTACAGGTATGAAAGACGGAAGCAACTTATATTCCTTGTTAATGACAGTAAATACACTCCCACATATTCAGAAAACTAAACAAGGAAAATGACCATAGGAACGTTACAAACTGATCACTCTATCATTCAGCCTTTATTGAGCAGTTGCTATCCCACTTAATTTCCATTCTAAATCCATGTTCAGCAATTTATGCTCTACAGGATTAGGATTTCCAGCTTGTTTCCATGAACAGCAGATGGTGAATGTTGACAGGAAGCTTTTTCATAAAATGCTGTTTAGATGACAAGTTGTGGAATGGACTTTCAAAAATTATTAGTCTAGAGAGAAGGAGTCTAACAGTCCGATTTTGAAAAAAGTCCTAGTAGTTTTGCAAGAAAACAAGTAAACAAATCTGTCATTGGGGCTTCCAATAGCACCTCTTCAGTCTGATTAACAGTTATGAAGCTTGACTGTCACCACTAGGTCTTAAATTTAATCAAATATTTAAATACAGTAGGTCATTTTGTACCCCTTACAACTACGTTTTTCAGGCTGTTTGCCAATTCAGTTATTACTCTTTTAGCTTGCTTTTTATATGTATTTTCACTAAAGAGAATTAAGATAACAGTTAACCCCGTAACTTCATTAAATAGATCGTACAATCACGTGCTCCTGTAAAGACACTCCTTTTTCTAGCACACACTGGTCCAAGACAATTCCTTGGTTCTTGTGCATAACCTGTGGATAATAGGATTTTAGTGATCATATTATGACCTGTAGGGAAGCGTTGGTGCAGTGCTTTTGTATGAAGTTCTCTTCTCTCAGCTAGTAAAACAAGTGGCAAACTACCGTAAGTTGAGTATGACTTGTTGCAAAAGGGAAAAAACATCTGCTGTGAGAACTGAACAGCCACGAATTGCCAAGTAATTGTAACTGGACAATTATAATTGGATGTGACGGCCACACTGATTATAGGCCATCCCACTTCACAAAACTGCGTACGTTCCTTGCCCAGTTACTGAGATTACTTTCTACTAGAATGCTGTCCTTTCTAACAGCGTAGCAGTACCTCTGTCTCCTAAGGCACCTGCCTATGAGTCAGTCTCCACATGGATTTGGGATTCCGCTCTATCCAGATATTTTTAGGATTTATCCATCTTCCAAGCTCTCCAGTGCCCTCTAACCTTCCGAGAAGAAATTCAGCTCTTAATTGAAAGAGAATTCCTCGCCACAGTGTACCAGCTCAAATAAGAACAAATGCTTCACAGAATAATCAACATTTCCTCCTGGGTAGACATTGGACATGCTAAGAAAAGCCCAGAAGACTAACTTGCCTCAACTTGCAAACCCTTTTGCGTTTTAGATCTGCAGACACTGAGCATTTTGAATCGACAGCATCTGAAGCATTCAAACAAGAAACAGGTCTCAGAATATGATTAGCAATTACTGAAAACACAGCCCTACCAGCATCACACAGAGCCTTTTCACGAGCAGACTACATCCAGGCATTCACAGTACGTCCCTGGGGAAACGCAAGCTATTCCTTTGGTTGTTTCCCTCTATAACCCAAGTTAAGTTGTGACAACAGTCCCCTCCCAACACAAAGCTCTAAATGGCCTGCTCTGAAGGAACACTTAGAAACTAGTGGGAAATCCATTTGAAAGACCTTCCGGAACTGAAATACAGAACTGCTGACCAAATCTTCTCCCCTTCTCCTCCAGTCAGAGGAAACTGCTTACCTTCCATGCCAATAAGAAGCAAGTTAGAAGTCAGTTGACCCCAGCCACGTTTCCCTTGCTGCTTGTTAATCCAGTTCCAGTTGAAGCCAAGGAAATCCACCACAATCTTCCTTCCAACTGTGTCATTCAGGGTTTGCTGCAGATATAGCCTGTATTTTCCCAGAGACAAGCAGAAATCAAGTATTAAGCTTTGTCATGAACATAAAGACATACCTCTGCATCTCTTCAGAAAGATTTCAAAACAAAGAGACAGAACTCGTAGAGATTCTGTTCTATCACCACACACCATAAACAACTGTGGAAGGAAACAGTTTCAAAGAGTCCCCAAATTTTGCTGAAAGATTTCCTGGTACAGAAGGGAACAGAACTCAGTTCTGCTTTAACAATCACAAGGGAAAAAGAGAATTTTAGAGCAAGAACAACCCCCTCACGGTGCAGGAGGAGGAAAGTGTAAATAGACTGGCCACTATCAAATATCAAACACACTCATGAATAATCCCCCGATAAATGCCACCACTTTAACTCATCTGCGATAAGAGTTACCTCTTCTACTAAAAGTGCGTGAGGGCAAAAAAGGGCTCGGGAAACCCAGCACGTTTCAGTATCAAGTTACTTTAAAGCTGTTCTTACATTTAGACATAGAGGATCAGAGGAATCAAACGTCTGTATTAACAATTGCAGTATTACAGACTACTGTCTGCAATGCTGGAAGAAAAACGCATTTTTAAGCTCAAGGACTGCCTTCTCTCTTGGAAAAGGCACACCCAAAGCTGAGAAAGAAGAGAAAGGCACAGACGACAAGTGAACGTGGACACAGAGTTGCTTCCAATTAAGACACAATCAAGCATCCGTAAATCCTTTTAGAGGGTTGGTGACTGATAAAATTAACCGAGGGTTTAAGTACAGTTGCTAATAGTTATATTCCGTATAAACATGAAGCTCCTCTCAGTAACTTACAGCTCTGCTAGTGGTATAGGCCATCACCACCAACAAATGCACTGCATGTATGCAACCTTTTCTCACCTTTCTGAAAGAGGGTTAGCACCAGCTACCTTGGTATTCTGTAAAAAAGGCTGAGTGCTATAGCCTGTACCTTTTAATCAGATAACTAAGCTCCTCTACCAATACCATAGTCTGCCAAAAGAAAGTGAAGCTTTAGGCTTTCTCTATCCAAACGCTGCCTTGGACAGAGAAGAAGAAAAATAAGCCTCTGCAGACAACGTGAACAGTTTGATAAACTAATGGTATGACTTTTTTTATCAGGTAACAAGGCTGCTGTCAAGTAGCAGCCCTGCAGGAACAGCAGGGCTATAAAAAAAATGAAAAGTTTGGGAGGTTTTAATCATCAACACTCACTGAAGAGAAACTTACCCCCTACTTAGACCTGCAGAAATGGAGAAACCTCCACGTACCACTTACCTCTCAGCACTCCCTTTTTGTTGTATTTCTTTGAGTCTGTCCACAAACTCAGCAAACTTCATCTCTTCCCTGCTCGACTTGGGTTTGAAGTTCTTAAAATTGGCCATCTTCTTCTCATCGTAGTACAAGAACTTGTGTGTGCTGGCACTGTACACTGAGAAGTCCCCATTGCCAATGTTTTCCTGGAGGTAGTCCAGGTCCCATTTCAGAGCAGGATAAACCAGATTCGTATCTGTCAGCACCACCGGCTCCTGGAGAGAAACAGGAAGTTTATTGGTTCAATTGATTGAACTTGAGAACCATCACATTCATTACTGCAACCACACAAACTCTCTCTGAAAACAGGGAATTGGGAAAGGCATTTAGAGTAATCAAATACCTCAGTCTGGGGACAAAACCAAGCAAAACACGATAGGAAGTTTTAAGAAAGTGGTGGCCTGCTCCTACAGCAAGCTCCTGGTAGCAACGGGACAGATTCCACTATCTACTTAGCTAATCTTCAACACGTGAGGTTAGACAAACATTAGCTGGGAACAGTTTTAGGCCTACTTGGTCCTGCCACGTAGCAAGGAGACACAGTAGATTCTGTCTGGTCACTTCCAGCCTCAGCTATGAAGGGGTAATGCTGGCAGAAAGATACCTCTGAATCCAGAAACAGAGACAGCACTCATCTCTCTTCTCAGAACATCGCAGATAACCTTCAGCCATCGAAAAAATGAGATTACCCCATCTCTTCTACACCAAAAAAAGAACCACTACAAAAGGATGGCAAAGGACATCGCCTATAAATAGTAAGCAACCTAAACAAGAATGACAGCTGCTGTGTTTCTAAGCCGTGCACGCACAACTTCCCTTCTTGCAGGCTTTCTTTTAAAAAAAACAACTAGCAATCGTACCGAAACTAGATTGAGCTTGTCCAGAACCAACACAAGAGCCGCTACTGCAAGGCAACCTTCACATCTGTGGCCACTCTCCCTTAGGAAATAACAAAGGTGTGCCCACGGTTTTACACAACGTTTCCACGATTTCCATCCGGACCACAAAGCACTTAAAGCAAACGTTTCCTGCAGATTTCTCCACTCAACGCCGTGGCACCGAAAAGAAGCGTCCGCTACAACCGAGAGGAACGGCACAACGGCAACAACCAAGCCCGCGCGGGGAGGGGGCACGGCGGGACCAAGCCCGGCGGGGAGGGGGCACGGCGGGCGCTCCGCGGCAGACAGCGCGGTAGCCCGGAGGGACAGAGCCGGGATGGGGCGGTGAGAGCACGCCCGGGACGGCGCTAGCACCCAGGAGAGCCCGGCACCCTGAGAGCGGCTCAGCGGGCCCTGCTCCGCCCGGCCTGACGGGCAGGGCTGGCAGCCCCCGCGCTGCGAAGCACAGACACCCCCCACCCCGGCCCGGCCTCAGCCCGCCGGCCGCGCCACGTCG
>NW_008795129.1:5004002-5005542 GCF_000699145.1 Aptenodytes forsteri
CCTCAGCCCGTCTAGGGGAAGTGTACAGCCGTGTTTCGCGCCTGGAAACTAGAAGTTTAATTAACGCTGGCTACAAGAAAAAAAATCCGTAGCTGCTGCTCAGCGTAACTCGCCGCTGCCTTCCGATGGCGAACGGGCACCGTGTGACTGCACCGTTTCAGCGGGATTTCATGAATTGCGTGCCTAGGGCCAGAGCCACTGCATTTTTTTTTCTTAGTGTATGTTTATTACGTGAGAAAAAGTCTACATTTTGCTTTTAATCTGGAAGCAGCGGGAACGATGATTGCTCTTTCCCAAGCGTGAGTACCACATGAGGCATCAGCGCTTGAGAAAATTTTGGTCTCTGGCATTCAGTGGTTTTCATCCTGCAGCAGATGGATTTGGTGTTCTAGCTGCGTAGAGCTTTGCCTTCATGAGAATAATGCAATCTGTTTTCCTCCGTCCTTCCAAAAGTTACTAATACGCTTAGTTTCTAGGAAAACGAGTGCCTGCTCGCCCTTTAAATCTACAGCACCACTCCTGTACGGGTTAAGCAAAATTTTCACAACGCATTTGCAAACGTATTTGGGTGCTTAGGAAGCTTGAGCCACATCTGCGGAAGACTCAAGCATCAAGCCAGAAAGTAAATACCCAGTGGTGAAGAGCCGATGTAAGAAGCAGCCGACCACGACCCGAGCCTGCAGCGAGGTCTGAGCCCAGACCGACAGCGCAGCCGAGAACCGAAGGTCCCCACTTCCAGCCCGACGCTGCTGTCCCCAAAGCGCCGCGCGCTGCAGAGGTGGGACAGGCGCCCAGCGCTGCTCCACGGAAAACACCAGCAGCCTCTGCACTGGAGGGTTGGGCTCCGAGTTAGTAACTTCATTGAATAACTAACTGACATACTAACTTCACTGCACACTCGGTTGTAAGGGAGGTGGCTGAATTAAGACATCGTCCCTAAAACGACACGACGAGGCCTTTCTTTGGGATAAGCGGAAGGATCCTATTCTAGCCCGCGACAGTGCCCCCACCTCAGGCACGCTCCATCTCAGATATATTTCTGTGGTTCATCACTATCTTCATTCAATTAGTGGGTTTACAATTAACGTTGTTATTAGAAGGAATGACTTTAATGACAAATTGTCCATGATAGTTTTTGATCTACAAAGGTTTATAATGGAGATCGTTATAGAGACATTGCCCATTACGGCTGGTGTGAATAACTGAAGGAAAATGAGTTCAACTACCACAGAGTTTACATAATGAAGTAAACTGCAAATCCTTTAATGCTCATATCGATTTTATCTACGATAATATATCGCTTGCATTTGAAGAATAGCGTCACTAAATCATACATGCCGTTTCAGCCGTTCGCATTTCCCTGGCTCCACGGAGGTAAGGCGATGACATTCTGCTGTTAACTTTAATAATATTGATACTGATATAAAGAAGGCAATTTGCATAACGCCACCGGCCCCAGCATCGATCCGACTGAGCATCGACCCGGCTGCTCCGCGCCTGGAAGGTAATCATCGGATCGGTCCGGTTGGGAAAGACCGCG
>NW_008795129.1:5006094-5011913 GCF_000699145.1 Aptenodytes forsteri
CACCCCGCCTTGTTGCTCTCCCGCCAGCCTCGGAGATGTCCAAGGACCTGATGCCCGGGCCGTACCCCCGGACACCGGAGGAGCGGGCGGCTGCTGCAAAGAAGTACAACATGCGGGTGGAAGACTACGAGCCCTACCCCGACGACGGCTTTGGGTGAGCTGGGGGGGGTCCCGTGCCCCTGCAGCCGGGGAGCGGGCCGAGGCCAGCACCTCCCGGCTTTGTGGGGAGGTGCTGCAGGCTGGTAGTCTCTGTTGAACGCCTGGAGATGCTGTGCTGTGAGCTTAGGGCTTTGGAGGCACGCATGGGTGTTTTAAAACTGGAACAAATGGAATGAGTTGGAGGCCTGTGTGAATAAGATACTGTATGAGGGACTTCGTGCGCTGTTGTAATGCAAGGCGACTAGGGTTCTGTATTTCAGTTAAGCTTGCGTTTTCTTCTAGCTAGTATAGCCCCAAAAGGCCACTCTGAGGAACGCTGTTTGTTGCAATGACTGGTATCAAGGTGATGATTGTTGTGCTAGCCACATGTATGCGTTTAAAAAATGTATATACATAGGAGCTATAAAAACAAAGTAAAGTTTAACTCTTCCGTTTCCATAGGCCTATCCTATGGTGTCTCCTACAAAACGTATCTAAATTAATACAGATTTGTTGCGTGTTTGGTTTTTTGTCTGTTTCTCCCAGGTTTGGTGACTATCCCAAGCTCCCTGATAAGTCCGTTCATGAGAGAGACCCCTGGTACGAGTGGGACCAGCCGGACGTGAGGCATAACTGGGGAGAGACGGTAGGAATTAGGAGCTATAAACAAAGTAAAGTTTAACTCTTCCGTTTCCATAGGCCTATCCTATGGTGTCTCCTACAAAACGTATCTAAATTAATACAGATTTGTTGCGTGTTTGGTTTTTTGTCTGTTTCTCCCAGGTTTGGTGACTATCCCAAGCTCCCTGATAAGTCCGTTCATGAGAGAGACCCCTGGTACCAGTGGGACCAGCCGGACGTGAGGCATAACTGGGGAGAGACGGTAGGAATGCTAGTAGCACTTTTCGTTATGATTGCAGTGCTACTGTTACTAAATGCTAACGTGCACATCTTGTTAGTGCTTTCTGTTTAATTCTTTGTGCAATTGCATCCCCAAGTGCAGGTGTGTGTTGCCAGTGCAAGCAGGGACAGTCAGTTGGAGGGAAACTTAGGCTGTGGCCATCAGGGTAAATGTTTTGAAAGTGCTGAGGAATGTTGACATCTTACTACGTACGAGGAGGGAGACTTTGCAAACTTAAGTTTCTCTGTAGGAATAGGAAAGTCTCATGCATTTTCTTTGCCTGATCTGACTCAGTATGAGAGCTTAGTTCAGAATCACTTAGCAAAGAAGCCATCGTTTGACTAAAGTCCTTTTAGTACGATGGAAGTAGCTATTGCTGCTTTATTACTCCAGGGTTGTTTTGGGATAGAATACAAATAAGGAGGTTTTCTCTGAAGAAAGTTTGCAAGATATCCTTAAGAGAAATGGATGAATAGAGCACCTATGTTAACTTTCAAAATCCAAGTTCCTCAAACTCGTTGTCAGGAGTAACTTTTCAGTTAGTGCATGGTCTTTCTGTGAATGACTGCAACCTAACTGTGATTACTGAACTTGGTAATTGGCTTGAGCTCTCCTTACTAAAAGCAGAGATTATGTAATATATTGTAGTATAAACATGCCAGAGCATCACAGCACGTGTACCACAGTAAACTGCATGTTGTAATGACCGTAGAAGCACATGAAAACACCCGTGGTGATTCTGTGTTGTTGTGGTGCTCGGTACAGGAAGGCTTGTATCGGTACCCTTGCGCAGGGGGTTGGCAGTGGGGACCGAGTGGAATATACTGGTGCGTTCCAGGTGTCAGCAGATGCCTCTGTTGAGACAACTGAAATCTGCTCAGTCTGGCTCTCTGGGTTTGATAGCAAAGGGCTCTGTGTGCAAAGGGGAAAGCTGGGGAGCTAGAGGCAGCACTTGAGCTGTGAATTAATGAGTTCTCTGCTTTCGTTAATGTGAAAGGAGACTATAGGCAGAACACGCTTGGGACTTCCCTAGGTATACTTCAAGGCAGAAGCTTAAATACCCTTCTGCTTCACTCAGGAAGGGCATTAGCTTGCTACCAGCCCTGCTCTTGTCACGGAGCAACAGCGGCAGGTGCTCTACCTGTTTTGAGGAACCAGCTTCTAAGTGGCAGGCAGTTGTTTCTTTGTTTGAAATAACACTGCAACTTCTGTTTGGGTGTGTGACTGAACTTCCATAAATGAGGGTACTGATTTATACCTTTATACTGCCTTTTCAGCAGTGCTGGGGAACAAATGTAAGGTGGAGTGATTATGTATATAAATAAAAGCTGCTGCTATCCTATAATTAAGCATATTGCCTGGTATAGTGTAGGATGGAATTTGGAGTCCTGAGTTCTACTGTAAGTGACAACTTGCTGTGACTGTAAGTAAATCACTTCTCTCCTCTGTGGCTTTATCTCCACTTGCGATGAGGAGATGAAAGCGCTTCTGGCAGTTTTGTGAATACTGTAAAGCACTCCTTCCCTTGATAAAAGCAGCTTGAGCACTGTTGGTAAATGTGCAGCGGTTTTCCTTTGTTCTTTAGATGCACTGGGACTTTGACATGTATATTCGGAACCGTGTTGATACATCTCCCACTCCAGTTCCCTGGCACACCATGCGCAAACACTTCCTTGTCTTTTTGAGTACCATGCTGATCATGTTTGGTCTTGGAGGCATCTATCCGTCTTACAGGCCTGTGGTGAGTGACACCCTTGGGTAAAGGGAGGAAAAGCAGCTGTGTTTCTTGTCGCTGCCGATGCCCAGAAGAATGCTTTTGCTGAAGCCGAGTGATGAGTGTGAATGCAAAACCCTGCCGCTCGCAGAGGACGGGCCAAGGGATGTCCTGTGGCCTCATCCAGCCTGAGTTGTTCTGTTGACCGGCTTGGCTCAGCTCACAGGTTCTGTTTCACAGTGAGCGGTTCCTGTTCACGGGGAACTAATTTTAAGCTATGCTTCTTACAGTATCCCTTCTTTGGTCTAGGTAGTCTCCTTCCCTGTGTGCATCTGCTTGAGGGAGATGCTTCATTCTCTTGCGCTGTGTTTTTAGTTATATCTCACGATCTGGATCATTTGGAATGTACTTCTGAAAAATAACATCTGCATACACAAACAGCTTTTGCAATATGTCCTCCTCATGCTGTGAGATGAACTCTTGGTTAAGATTAAATGCAGGACCACCTTGATGTTTCTGTTGAAGGACATGGGCTTATGCAAAGAACTCTATCTCTGAATTTACTTTCCTTGTAGTCTAATGTTCCTGCTGAAGCACTTAAGAAATAGAAATTTAAGTCGTAAATGACAAGCCTTGATTTGGGTGGGGGTGGGATGGGATGAGATGAGACATTTTCCCCTTACCCCTTAATTTTCTTGGTGAATGTGGTGAATTTGCCGCTCTTTTATCTCTGCTTGTAGGGACCGAAGCAATATCCCTTCAATGACCTGTATCTGGAGAGAGGAGGAGACCCCAATAAAGAGCCACCAGTGGTGACGCACTATGAAATCTGAAAGTTGTTGAAGTGCTACGTTTCTCCTGTGTCAGCTCTGCTGGGGATGGCATCTTCTCTAGTGTTCACTGTGGCATATGTTAACCCTTGTTCTTCAACGTTCAACCACTAACTGCAGTGAAATATATCGATGATACCTACTGTGCTAGTTGTCTTCTGTTGGTTTGAGAAGGCTGAACAATGGCCAATGAAATTGAATGACCTTTGCCATTTTTCTAAACGGGCTAGTGTCTGTGGGGCGAAGTTCTGAGTGCAGTCCTAGGACTGCTGCTAGCTTATGTACCTTGTGCACAAACGTTCCTTAGCTAAGCCTGTTTACGTAGGAGATATGGCCTGTTACCAAGTGGCTTACTGCCCGTGCTGCTTGGAGTTGAACTAGAGTTTTATCGTTTAATGTGAAATGACAGGCAGAACCAGACTGGCAAGCGCCAGTGCTTGGGAGACTCATACTGTGTGAATAACTGTCCGTCCTTACTGGGATTTGGCTTTGATCTCTTCCTGGTCTAGACGCCCTCTTAAGTGAAGCTTGCACAAGCAGTAGGGAGCACTAGTGAGACACGGAGCCTTGCAGCGTATCGCTTGAAGCTGACAGCAGAGCTGTGGACGGTAGCAGTACGAAAAGGCTCATGAGCAAGTCCAACTCCAGCCAGACCTGTTCTGCTGTGCCTGGGCTTTGGTCCAAGCGCACAGATGCCTGGGTTGCTCCTGTATGGCCTGAGCTCATCCACCAGGGTTGGAGTTATTTCTGACCCATGAAGTCTGCCTGTCTTGCTGCAAACCACTGGTCTAGGGCCTCCTATGGCTTCGTCGGCAGTTTGTCTGGGAAAGTTATACATACAATTTTATTAAGCTCCTAGATTTTTCCAGCTCCGCTTTTCCCTTAACATAAGTTTTTCCCCTTGTTACTGAAGGAGACAGTGCCTTCAGTACTGATTTACAGTGAAAGTTCTCTCAACTCCCCCGTGCTATGTCTCAGACCCCCCTGACTGGCTGCAGGAGTGGGTGATCACAGAAGGCTAAGGGCTTGGGCTCTTCTGGGAGCTTCCTATAAACTGGATGCTGTGCTCCGCTCTCAACACCCTGTCATGACTCAGTTTTGTGCTTTGAGAAGCAGGTATTTGAAGACAGTGGTTCACGATTTTTCAATCTATGAAGATTTTTAACCCCGGATGCTAAAGGACAGTTAGCTTGATCTCTGTGTAGGGGTTTCTATAAGGGTGTATGTTCAAGGGAGTTACATGATTGAATGCTAGGACATACAAATATGTATGTGTAAATAAAGCTAACCTCTCCAGAGGTGGTGAACAAACACAATTCCTCCTGGCTTTTGTAAGCTGTCACCTTCTCTTCTAGTTACAGAATTGCTTACTTTTAAATTGCAGACGATGATGTTTTACCCCAGAAGGGGTTTAAAAGTATTTTTTGAGCTGTGGGGACCTTGAAACTGAATTCTGTTACAAAGTCTTAAGCAGAGGAAACCACTCCTTAGGGATACTTGAGTAGGAATTACCATTCCACAGCAGTTACGTGACAGCACTACATACAATGTTGTGAGAGTTGTAAGTCTTCAAGTGAAATGAAAATGAGCAGAGCAGTAATAGGAGCCTTATCTTGGTGTACGTAAAATGATAATGCAGCAGTTGCACAGAGGCAGGTTGGGGCCCATCCAGCTTATTGTACAGCATACCACACAGCTGCCCTGCCCCAGCAGTGTTTGCTGCCTCCTCCTTTGGGGAGTTTCACACCCAGTCCGTGCCTAACCAGTAACTTAATGATGTTTTTCTTCATGGGGACGGTATGATGGGTTGGGCAGAGAATAGGGCTCAGAAATCCTTAAAAACGGGGTTTGTAGTGTAGGCAAATTTTTTCAGAACAGGAGAGAGGTGAGGGAAGGAGGTCTGGGCCCTTACGCATTTTTTTTTTTTTCCCTGGCAACTAAAATGCTTTTAGGAAAATATATTCCTAAGCCATGCGCCTTTCCCTTCTGCGTGCCCTCTCAGGAAGGCTTAAATCTGTAGCTGAGGCTAGCTATGGCGTTCCTTGGCCTACAGCATGAACCATTTTGGACTAGTGGGTGGAGCAAATTCAAACACCTTAAAAACAGAAAAGGTGCCCGAGAGCCTCTTGGCTTGGGAGCCCGGTGCTGAGGCCCCCGGTCGTGGTGCCGCGGCTGAGGAAGAGACACCCTGAACCTGGTCAGGAGAGACTGAAAGCAGCCGCCCCCCCCCCCCACA
>NW_008795129.1:5012479-5018073 GCF_000699145.1 Aptenodytes forsteri
CCGTCCCCGGGTCCCGTGGCTCTGCCCCCACCCCTGTGCCCTGGGAGCCCCGGAGCTTGTTTCCCCTCCGCCGGCGGGCCGGCTTCTGGGCAGCGGCGGGCGAGGAGCGCCTGGGGGGAGCTAAGCTGTTTGACCCGGGCCGCGGAGAGGCCTCTGGCGTAGCCGAGAGCCTGTTTGTGACACCCGGTGTCCGAGGTCAATGCTTTCTTCCTAGATCTCCCCTCTTTTTCACTATCATACAGCGTAATGCTGTTGTGCGGAGCAAGCTGACTAGATACGTGTATACGCACTCCCATCTGTACAGTGCTGTGGCACTTAGCAATAGCTTTTGAAAGTGCTCAGAGCACAAGAAGTTTCTTTATATGCTATGGGAGCTGTCATGGAGGAATGTGCTGAGCCGTGCCCTGCAACAACCCCACCTTGCAAACACCAATGATTAGCTGAGATTAGCGTCTCTGTGCCTTCTGCCTTCTGTAATCGGGGTTTATAATAAGTGCTTACGAGAACAGCCTGGCTATAGGGTATTGGGGAGCTGCAAAAGGAGAGTGTCAGAGCAACGCAAAGGGAAGGGGCAGTACAAAGATTTTAAGTTGACGCTGGGATGTGGAGGCTGTAGGGCGGTTTGTGTATCAACCATTGTGTCATGACTGAGAGGCCCTTTTCAATTCTTAGGGTGGCTGCTTGTCACCTGGGTGACCTTGGACAAGTCTCTTCTGTTTTGCCCAAGTTTCACCTTTAGCTAAGGGGGGTTCAGGCTATTGGCTCTCTTTTGTGCTGTGCTGAAAGTCCAGTATCAGCAGGAACTGTTTGAAGAGGAATGGTTGGGTGCCCAGTGGCAGCAGGAGGATTGGGAAAGTCAGTAGGAGGGGATTTCTGATTGACAGTATTTGGGTGGTGCAAGAGAGAGAAGGCCTCGCTAGAGTGATACCAGGGATGATTATCATGGCAGCTTTGAGGGTCAATTAGCTGATACAACAACCACCACGGTCTTTTGCAATGCACTCTAAAGCCACAAGTATTTCAAGTTAACGTAGGTGAGGAATTTCTTGCCTCTGTCAGCATTGTTTGCATGGTCCATCACGATTTGAGAACATGTGTTTTTACTTTTCACTGTTTAGCTGTGTGCTCTCCGTTTCCCAGTGGTGGGGAGCGCTCTGGCCTGCTGGGTTTTGCTTTGCAGACACTTGCCTTTTAAGGGCACTGTGCAGGAAACCATGGCTGGGGGAGGCTGTGGGGAAATGCTGCTTCTGTCCTGCGACTCCCTTTGGGGCTGAGATTCGTTAAAACGTTAGATCTGTAATCGGATGTCTGTAGAAGGAGGAGGAGGAAGAATTGTCATGATTAATTAATTAGAGGTCCTGAGAAAAGCACGAGCTTTCTCAGAAGTCTTAGATGCTATTTTGGGAGATGGCAGCAGGTGGCAACCTCTCCCTAAAAATTCTCCTGTGGAAGAGTTCAATACTTCTGAATTTTTCTCAGGCAGCCACAAGAGGTTGCTAAAGAAGGGCTTTTTCCTGCTTTAAGGATCGTGAGTCCTGTCCCTGGATATAGACATGCACAGTGTATAGAAGGATCACTTCTCTAAGAGTAAGACTCAAATCAGGCTTTTTTTTTTTCCCCTTCCAAACTCAGAGCCCACTGACTTAAGTAGGAGGTGCTGCTGCATCCCTGCAGAACCTCAGCTGCAATGGAGCTGAACTGATAGGAGGTGCTTAAGAGATGGTGTGATACTGTGATCTTTTGGCTTCTTACGCATCTCCTGTGGGCCTTCTCAAGTCTGTTGGCACTACTGCTGCTTTGCCTTGAGGACCAGGGACACAGTGTACCTGTTCAATACTTATGATCCAGCACTTCTACAGTTACTCTGTTGATATTGAGCCACTCTAAATGGTGCCTTGTTTGCTTTCCTATGTCTAGGTGAGTTACGGGCAAGACACTTTACCTTCACGTTCTGTCCTGACTTAAGTTTGTGAAAAGAGAACAGTAATGTTGACTTTCTTATGCAAAATGCTCTATTGACAAGAAAAGCTGGACAATTGATCAATACTGCTCTGCCCATTTTTTGTGGCTTATCTTTCTTTGCGTGTTAAATGCAAATTGTACCAGCCATGCAGACAGTCCAGGACAGAGGGTAAGGAGTGGGAGCTTGTACCGTTCACCTGGCTAAGTTTGTGATGGTTGCACTCTTCATTGTTTCCTTACCAGTTAATTTACTAGAGGGAAGAGGTCTCTTGGCCATTGTCTAATAATGTTCGCAGGGGAGTTGCTCTCTTAAAAAACAACAAGCAGTGAGGCCTGTATGTACAGCCAGCTCCTACAGCTGATGGATTGTAACTGGAGGAGGAAGAGGCAAGAAAGGGACTGGTAAGGATCATACCAGCTGTCCTGCTCCCCCACATCAGTGGAGTCAGGTAGTGCCTTGTGCAGTAGGCTGTTGCTAGCAGGTTCACCTGACTCCTCCTGGGGATATTTTCATTCCCCCACTGCTGATGCAGGCAGGAGACCCGGACAATGTTCCTGCACTAGTACGGGAGACAGACGAGTAGGCGCTGGAACTTCTTGGCAGAGAGAATGTGATGGAGCCCTAATGAGTACCCCACAAAGTGTGTGCTGGAAGATTGGAAACTAAGCTTTAGAGGTCTGTTATGGTGATGAGGAGGAGATGACTTTTCCACCTGTTCCTAGGCTGCATGAGGAAAGAGCTGTACTTGTTCTATTGTACGCGAGTTCTGTTCAGATCCCTCAGGGCCTCAGCTAAGTTGGGATAAGGTTAATGTGAGAATAGCAATAGGCAGTTTGAGCTTTGGGGGATACTGCTGCAGACTAATGCTAAAAAGCATTAAATAAATTCTAACCAAACAGCATATCCTGATAGTGCATGGGGGAGAGAGAGGATGTCCTTATCTTCTGACTGGTGGTGGAGAAGAAACCCTAAAAAGGGTGTGGAGTTATTAGCCAGGAGGTCCAAGCCCAAGAAGTAACGCTAACCAGATTTCCCCTTGTGTGGGCCTCAGGAGGCCATAGCTTCATGTAAGCCACAAGATGACAGAAGGCTTTTTCAAAACTGGGTTGGGTTTTTTTTTTTTGGATGGTTTGGCCAGACAGTGGGCTGGCCACAGCAAGCTACCTTTATGAATTTGGTTACTAATAATCATCCATACTCTGGCCTGAGTAAGGCCAAACTCTGAAGTGCTGACACTTGTAGCCCTGCATCTGAACAGGGGGCCACGAGATGCAGACTGTGGTTTAACCGTCAGCCTGGCTAACACGAACAGCATCAAGTAACCAGGAGAGGTTAATCACAGCGAGCTGGCAAGATGCAGAGTGTTTTGCTGTGCTGCCTGCTGACAGTTTTACTTTATTCAGCATGATATCATCTGAGTGCATAGTTAGCAGCTCTGTTCAGCTAGAGTTAAAAGACTGCACTGCAGCCACGCTCGAAAGGTTTAGGAACTGCTCATGAGAGTGACCCCGCTAGCTTGTGAATGATACGTCCACACATCATTTATGTTGCTGACATGCCTAGAAGGCCTGGGCATAGTCTGGGACGGGGAGGTGCTGGGTGCTTTCTGCTCAGCAAGAATGGGATCCTGCGTGGAACAATAATTAGTATTTATATTCAGTTTTGCAGCCTCCTGGCTGCCTGCTTGTTGATGTTTGACTTTCAATTATCCTGCTACATTATTGCGCAACTAACCTCTCTGCAGTGACATGGGGAAGTTGTGTTCCTGTTTTACAGGTATCAGTTGATCTATCCAGAGTAAATAAAAAGAATTGTTGTCAGAGCTGAGATTGAAACCCAGTAGTTACTTCTGGATCACTTCTTCTCACCTTCTCCTACCATTTACAAACTCAAGCAGAAAGTCAAATGATTTTTTCCTTTCGCTTCTCATAGGAGTGAGAACAAAGTACATTAACTGAATTGGCACATGATAGCATTGCACTTTGTTTTCTGTTGCCACGTCACTTTTCTGCTTAGAATTTAGCCTGCCCTGAGATTCCTCCTGCTCCCTTTTTGCCTATGTATATACTGACATCAGCTTGTTCAGAGAGAGCAACTAGTGCTTTGCAAATACATTTGTTTAAATTAATTTCTGCAGCTGATTTAAACCGTCCTGGACTGAAGACTTGAGTATGTTGTTTAATTTAGATCCCCTTCCTTTTTCTGAAACTCTCCTGTAATTGGAGTATATGAAAAAGAGAGCTATATATGAAAGAAAATCTGGGGTCAGACGGCTGGGATTGTGGGGTTTTTTTATGAATTCTAAAATAGCCTAATTTGTTCCAGTAAAACTGTATCAACTACCTCAGTGGCAAGTAACTTCTTCCTGTTGAGAGCGATTTATTCTTGTGGTATCTTGGTAAGGGGGATATCTTGTTACTGGTGTGATTGTTTTCATGTTGACTTTATCTGGCTGTTCTAACCACTGTGTGAAATTTCTTTTAGAGCCTAGAAAATGAAGCTAAAGGAAATTGAGCGAACAGCTGTCCAGGCATGGAGTCCAGCAAACAACCACCCCATTTATCTAGCAACAGGTAAAGTTCTTCGCAATTCATGAATATTAAAGTATGAGTCACAGAGAGATTTTATGTAGAGTTGTATTGGTTTTAACTTTCAACAATTCCCGCCTTAATAATCTCTGGCAAACTTACAAGCAATATACCGAAAACATTACAGCCTTTATTTTTTTTAAAGTGGTCGGTAGAGGATTACTTTTATGTCCAACTTTGACACCTTAAAGTCCAGTGATTTTTCAAAGCGTGAATACGTGGCTTTTTTGATCTAACTTCTGATTAAGTCTGTATGAACTCCAACATCTGCTTGCTATGAAAAATAAAACAAAATAAGGTTACATACTTGGTATGTCTGTGGGGGAAAAAAAATTCGTTCTAGTTATGTTCATTTAAGCTCACTTTTACTTTTGTTGGTCTTCAGCCATTATCACGTGGCTTGACAATCAAATAATAGAAACCTCTTCTCCCTAAAGTTGCCTGTTTTGGTTAACATTCAATTTTCAATACTTCTGCAAAACCTTAAATTTGCAGTTTGTTGATATTATTCATTATTCACTATTATTATAGTAATTTTATTTCCTGAAACACAAAGTCAGTCGGTTCACTGAGTTGGCAGTAGGTGAGTTTAGTGTCTGTGTGGAACTGACAGCTTGGGTTGTTGTATTGGGTTTTCGTGGCAAGGTTGTGGTAGCAGGGGGCTACAGGGGTGGCTTCTGTGAGAAGCTGCTAGAAGCTTCCCCTGTGTCTAACAGAGCCAATGCCAGCCGGCTCCAAGATGGACCCACCACTGGCCAAGGCCGAGCCCATCAGTGACGGTGGTAGCACCTCTGTGATAACATGTTTAAGAAGGGGGGGGAAAAACCCAACTGTACGACAGCAAATGCAGCCAGAAAGAGGAGTGAGAATATGTGAGAGAAACAACTCTGCAGACACCAAGGTCGGTGAAGAAGGAAGGGGAGGAGGTGCTCCAGGCACCAGCAGAGATTCCCTTGCAGCTCCTGGTGAAGACCATGGTGAGGCAGGCTGTCCCCCTGCAGCCCATGGAGGTCCACGGTGGAGCAGATATCCACCTGCAGCCC
>NW_008795129.1:5018326-5069553 GCF_000699145.1 Aptenodytes forsteri
TGAACTGACCGCAACCCCCATTCCCCGTCCCCCTGCACCGCTGGGTGGGGAGGAGGTAGAGAATTCGGGAGCAAAGTTAAGCCCAGAAGAAGGGAGGGGTGGGGGGAAGGTGTTTTAAGATTTAGGTTTTATTTTCTCATTATTCTACTCTGATTTTGATTGGTAATAAATTAAACTAATTTCCCCAAGTCAAGTCTGTTTTGCCTGTGACGGTACTTGCTGAGTTATCTCCCTGTCCTTACCTCAACCCACGAGCCTTTCCTTGTATTTTCTCTCCCCTGTCCAGCTGAGGAGGGGGAGTGATAGAGCAGCTTTGGTGGGCACCTGGTGTCTAGCCAGGGTCAACCCACCACAGTTGTCTGCCCAATATGAGAACTGGTCAGCTCTGTCTCCTGCCTGGGTTGTGCAGCACTGCCATATTGTTTTGATTTTTTTTCTTTTTCCCAGGGATGACTGTCAAAAGAAAGTGACAAAAGTTCAACTGTTGCCTTAAAAGCAACTTTACCATTTTTGGGGTAGATAGTCTATTTTGTGTTTCGCTAATAAGGCCAGAGTTTTGGTTGGACCAAAGGTCTTGGCTCCAGTCTGCTTTAGATCAGAAACTGCATAGTTTCATAATTTGTACTGCTTTTTAATAGTCTCTTGGGCATTTTCTATGCCACAGGCAGTTACAAAGCATCCCTGTGGTAACTGGGTGACTATTTGCCTGGCAGTGTCCCATTAGGCAACGTTAAATCAATTTTTAGCTTTTATTCTGTAAGCTAGGGAGAAGGAAGGAAGCCACCACTGTGTGACTGCTAGCTGTCTGTGGGTCGTTGGGGTGTGTTTGGTTGGCTAAGGTTGAAGAACTTTAGCTGTAGACTAGGTTTAGAAGGTCTGATCAAGACATCTGGTCATGGTTGAGGAGCAGTTTACAGAAGTATTTGGGATCATAATTGTAGCTGGGTTTCATGATGCGACTACATTTGTAATTTAGATAAGGACTTAATATCAGAAGCTGTGGTTCTTGGAAGAGGATATATGAATTCTATCTATCCCAAGAGAGAAAATTATTTGTGCAAGTGACCCTGGTACCCAGAATTTCTTGAAGAAGTTCTAATTTCTTTCAAAGTCTTTGTCATAATCGTTGGTTCCTCTTTCTGAGGTATTCAGACATGTCCTCTCTTTGAACGGGCACAACACCAAGGTTGTGTTGTCTACGAAAAGTAGGTTTCCAGTGCCTTGCTCTTTTTGTATCTTGTGCTCTTGAAAAAAGTGCCCACTTGTGTTGCCCTTGTACTTCTGCTAGGAACATCTGCCCAGCAACTGGATGCATCCTTCAGTACAAATGCCACCTTGGAAATATTTGAGGTTGACTTCAGGGATCCCTCCCTGGACATGAAGCAGAAAGGAACACTTCCTGCCTCAAACAGGTACTAGAGGCTCATACTGATGTGTCAGTCAGTGGAACTGAAAAGGGCTTTTCTGGTCCAAGAAAGGAGAGGAGGAGATCATGTTTTCAGGGTATAAAGTGACCTTTTGGATCAGTTGACCTCTGTCTTCAAGAATTGAATGTTTTTGTTGACACAGATCATGTTGGGTGTAAAAGTAGAGCAGTTGGACCATTGGAGAAATCTGAAAGGACTTATGTGGTAGTCAGTCAGTAGAGTCATTCTGTATCATGTGAATTTGCTGCAGCTAATGATTTGCAATAAAGACACTAGAGGCAGAGTGAAACTTATCTTCCAGCTTTTTAAGACGAGGTGGTTTCTTAGGCTCATCAGTGTGGGTGAGATTTGCACCCAGTATAAAACACAGCCTTGATTTCTAACTAGCAGGTTTTAAAGGGGGTAAACATATTTTTCAGATAACAGCTCTGGAAAAGAAGGCACATAGTCCTCTAATCTAATTTTCTATATAGTGTAGGTTAGAGGATTTCACCCACCAAATCCCATGTGAGGTCCTAAACATTTTAAACAAACAAAACAAAACAAAGAGACACAAGCTCTTCCTTTGTAAAGTTCCCTTTAAAAGTCTTTGGAAGGAAGCTAATTTCTCTTTTTTTTTTTTTTTTTTTTTTTTTATTTGCATGCAAGAGCCACAGTCCTCTTAAAAGGGAAATGGTTAAGGTGCAGACTGATGGTTCTGTTTGATAGGTCGGAACATGGATGTGGTTTTTGGTAATGCAGAGAGTGTCTTGACTTCCACCAAATATTGTGGCCTATGCCAGCTTTATTTTCTTATTTTTTAGGTTTCATAAGCTGATCTGGGGTAACTTTGGAAATGGTTCTCCGGAGTCCTCTGGAGTGATCATTGGTGGAGGGGATAATGGTGTACTGACAATGTACAATGTGCACCACATCTTGGCTTCAAAGAGCGAGCCTGTAATTGGGCAGACAGAGAAGCATTCAGGTCCTGTTCGAGCCCTTGACCTCAACCCTTTCCAGGTATGCAACATTAAGATACTTATAACCAGAGGAAAGTTAACTTCCATGTTAAAAAATACATTTTTTTCCCTTGTGTATAGAGATTTATAAACTGAAGGAACACTTTTTAACTTGAAAGAGGCATGGTAGTTGTGACAGAAGGCTGGTTTGGGATTCAGATTTGGGTTCTGTTTACAGCTTTGCCACTGAATTCCCCTGTGACCTTGATCAAGTCTCTTAGCTCTCTGTAAAAACGTGTCTTGTAGTACTGTTACATGTTAGACCATTACCCATTTGAAATCAGAACTACTTTTGTTTTCATTTGATCAGCTGGTGTCTAATTCAGTGGGTCTCTGATCACACTTGAAGGGACTGCAACATAAGCAAGTAGTGAACAGAACACAAGTTCTCATGGTAGCACAAAGGCAAATTGAAAGTTGTCTGCAGACCCTTGTGGGAAGCCTGCATCTTCTCAGAAGAAATGTCCTTGGTGCCAGGATGCAGGGCAAAGGCTCAGCTGGCCAGAGACAGTGGCTTCCAGGCCTGTGGTAGTTTCATGATGAGTAACAGCAGCCACCTGCACATATAGCTTGCTAGACAAATTTTAAACAGGTCTGTACTATGGCAGAGCTGAAGGCACAGAGGCCAGAGATGTGCTTGGTTTATAGTCTGGTTATATCTTTCTGCTTACCAGTGGCTGTGAAATGCAGCTCTCGTCTGACTTCGGAAGATTTTGGGTTTTTTTGCTTACATTTATTTTTAAGATATCAGTCCTCTTTCCCTGGGAGCAGGAAACTCAGGTGAGCTTTTTTTTTTCCTACAGAGTAACCTCTTGGCTTCTGGAGCCAATGATTCTGAAATTTTCATCTGGGACTTGAATAACTTCAGTGTGCCTATGACTCCAGGGGCTAAATCACAGGTAAATGAGTTTTCCTCTGGGCAATACCCCTGCAGTTTTATATCTCAGTAGGCAAGGCAAAAAGATGTGAGTGTGTGGAGTCATCCTGGTCTAGTAAGTCTGTGAGGGAGGAATGACCTTGATGTCTGTCAGGAGAAAAATGAACCAGAAGTGACTGATCGGCTTCATTCTGGGGAGGTGGAAAGAGTGTTGTAAAGGGAGGGGAGGTAGGCTGGCAAGCTCTGGAAGGATGCACTTTGCCTGGATGGGTAAGCTCTTTGTGGATTTGAATCAAGTAACTGACCATGTTATCTTGTGATCCAGCTGGGGCATGTGTCATGGATTAAGAAGGTTTATTGGACCTTCTCTGAGGAATGAATTTATTTCATGCTTCAGCTGAAGCTTTTCATATCTCATGAAAGTAATATCCCTAACAGAGCCAGTGAGCCATTTAATGCATCTTGGCTATTACTCCTAGATAATGTTTCCTGAGTCTGAAGAGGAAGAAGCTTCATCTTCTGATGCTGATTATGTTATTCAGGGCAATCAACTCCTGAAAGTGGAAAAATCATAGTAAACTTGCCTAAAAGCAGGCCAAGTTTTTCCTCCAATAAGCCTATTTGTTTCCTTGCCTATCTCCTGCATTGCGGTAGATACAGTAATGACAATTAGCCTTGAATGCTTCATCATTTTCCATCTCACCGCACTCCTAAAATGTTGCACAAGGTCATCTTTCCATTTAAGTTCATCCCAGGAGTCAGGGTAGAAGCATCTATGTTCTCGCATCAGTCCAGTTCTCTCTGGACTGATTTATAACACATTCAGCTGCAGTTCTCTCTGGACTGATTTATAACACATTTGGCCAATGCAGAATCCAGTACCTGCTTCCAAAATGCAAAGGTGCTTTTCCAGGTGACATTCCCCCATAGAATTTGACTGTCCGCTGTACTCTGTGAGTAGAGGGCTTTCCATGCTCCCTAGTCTTTCTGGTTAGTGCTGCTGATATTTCCAGTTAGCTGATCAGTGATTGAAGAGAGGAATCTATATAATCATCAAATCCCATAGTTATGCTAGTGACAGAATCCTGTGATTAGTGTTCCCTCAACAGGGGGATGATGAATGTGTGGCCTTTCCTGTCTTGGCAGCCTCATGAAGACATCAGTGTGGTGTCCTGGAATCAGCAGGTGCAGCATATCCTGTCCTCCGCTCACCCCAGCGGCAAGGCTGTGGTTTGGGACCTCAGGAAGAATGAGCCTATCATCAAAGTCAGTGACCACAGCAACAGAGTGAGTGGAGGAAAGGCTGTGATTCTAACGAGCTTACAACATGCCACACGTGACTGCAAAGCAGTGGCACAGGCTCTTGGTATCAAGTGGTTTTATTGTGGGAGCTGTTGGGACTGGTTCTCTTGGAGCTGTAGCCTCAAAGCACCTCTGTCTTTTTTTTTTTTTTTCCCCTAATGAAATGGAGAAACAAGACCTGTAGCTGTTCCTAAAATTAGGGCACACTTGCATTCAATTTTTATGTTCACAGCTCATTTATGAGAAGCCTCCTGTGTTTTAATCCCAACTGTCTTCAGAGTTCAACTTTGAACTAGTCCTTCAACTTCTGTATGGTTAGTGGGTTTTTTGCTGTGTAGAGAAGGTAGAAATACTTGCTTCCCACAGCAAGACATTGCTAGACTTGCTTTATGTCAAGCATTCTAGGCGAGTTAAGTGCAGAATGATGTGGCTCTAAGCCGTTTGTGCTATTGCCAGCTTGCTTTGCTGAATTTTCAGCCTATGCTATTTTTGTCTGTAGATGCATTGCTCAGGAATGGCCTGGCATCCAGAAGTTGCAACCCAGCTAGTCCTTTCCTCTGAGGATGACCGCTTGCCAGTGATCCAAATATGGGACTTACGTTTTGCTACCTCTCCTTTGAGCCAGCTGGAAGGGCACACGAGGTGAGGGCCTGCTTGTTGTGTTGCCTTTTCAAGGATCTCTATGTTTAAAAGGCAGACATCTGGGAGACTGGACTTAGGAGAACTATGATTTTTTGCTAGGCCTGCTTTGTTTCAGAGATGAATCTGGTTGAGGGTAGAGATGAGAACTAGCATTTCTGAGCTTAAGTGCTGGTGCATGCTGCTTTCTTGGTGACAGGGTGGGAGAGTGGACTGGCTATGAAATATGACTGATTTCTTTCTGTTCTATCTTAGGGGAGTTCTCTCTGTCTCTTGGTGCCAGGCTGACCCTGAACTGCTGTTGAGTAGCGCCAAAGACAACCGGATCTTATGCTGGAACCCAAGTATGGGGGAGGTACATAACCACAGCTACAAGTACACATGTTCTGCTTTATAGAGCTGTGTGCTATGCTATGTGTGTGTCCCTTCTCTGTATCCCGGTGGAGTGCCGATGTAATTTCCTCCAGTACGTCTTCTGCACTCTTCCTGTCTGGAGTGAATGAGAGTGTTGTCCGTATCCAGACTGAAAACAACAGAGACAGGCAGAGATTTTCTCTGATATATCTGCATCCAGAGGTCATAGAGGGAAGAAAGCTTTAACTAAAACCTAGTTTCAGCTAATTATGATTACTTTTGCTACGCTCACGCATGTAGTGTTCTCTGTGTCCATTTGTTTCTTCTTCTTCCTTCTCCTAGGGTCGTATGTTTTTTGGGGGGAAACTTGAAGGAGAATGAGGACCATTTGTTAGGGCCATTGAGAGGGGAACAATGTAATTAAATATGTGTGTAAACTTTATTCATAGTACAGTGGTTTCACATGTATGTTCTTATCTAGTCATGTATCTCAAAATTACCATCTTTGAAATATTTAGGTATCACCTGAATTAAAATAGGACTGTGTAAAAAAATTTTCTGCACACCTGCTCATTCAATGCTGAATTTTTGGGTAAAACTGAATTTTGAACTTTGAACAAAATTCACGCAGTTGATCTTGATGATAGTATGGGGAAAGTACTCTAACAATACTGTACAAGTCCAGCTGGGAGCCCCAGGCTGGGTTCATTTCATGGGACAATTTCACTTAGCTGACCCCCTTTGCCTTGGAGGCATGGAAAAAATTAATTCATTTTCATAAAATGCATGGAATGCTGCTGTTGTGGTTTCATGGGATTTGACACTCACTCTGTACAGATGTCTAGTGGTTAGAAGAGAATCAGACTGAAACATTGTTGATGTTTAATTTTTACAAAAGTCTTTTCACTGTGTTTTAGCGGAAGAATGTAAAACAACAATTTTAGTGCAGCTGGTTCATCTTTATGCATGCTGCTGTAGATTTGCAGAGTCCAAATTCAAGTTAGACATGCATAAACTATTGTTAGGGGGCTGCTCTTGACTTGGTACCAATGAACAGAAAATTTTCAGGTGATACAAAAATTGGGAAGGTTTTCAGTAGTAAGGACAGTACAGTTATACAGAATGGCTGATCTGGTAAGTTTGGGGGAAGGGTTGCTCTCTTTGTTTTTTGGGGATGTTTGGGGTTTTTGGTTTTTGTTGTTTTTTTGGTTTGTGTTTTTTTTTTTAATTTAGCAATCTAGATTTTAATATAAGTAAATGCAAGGTTTCATACCTGGGAACAGGAAACGCAGATCGTGTTCCCATAGAGAAGGAAGCTGTGATTCTCTGTGCTTTGTGCCTGTGAGGCATAAAGGAAATCTCTTCATTTTACAAACTGGAGGTTCAAAGTCAAGGCTGTGTTAGTGAGTTGCCCAACATCAGGGAGGAAGTCCGTGACTGGGCTATGAATTGAACTTTGGATTTTTGAGTGCTGGACCAGAAACCTGTTGGCTGCAATATCCTTCATAGTTCATCTGTAGCTATTACGGACCTCTTTTGTTGTTCTACTTCTTTCTGTAGGCTTTTATTTTCCTTGTCAAATTTGTTATTCCAGACTATTCTTTCTGTTTACATGTTCTTGCTCATGACACCTTCTTGCCTTTTGGCTCCTGTTTTTCTTGTGTTGTTTTCTGGTGTGTCTCCCTTGGTTAACAGCAGGTGCGATGATACTATAGTACTCTGATACAGTAGTACTTAGAAAGCAGATCAAAACTGACTTGTTGCTTTTGGATTTTGTTCTACAATCAGAATCCTATTGTATAGCAGCTGTCTGTGGCTTTCTGCTGCTTGGGCTCAATGTGCTATAACTTGGTTGCAAATGCGTCCTTCAAGAAGCAAAAATAAGAGACTTGTATACAATAGTGATATGTAAATAAAATGTGCCACGCTTGCTGTTGGCAAGTAATTTGGGGAAAGCAGGGGACTATTCATGTTGTGCTTCTGCCTTCTCTCTTTCTGTGATAGGTGGTTTACGAGTTGCCCATTCGGAGTCAGTGGTGCTTTGATGTCCAGTGGTGTCCTAGGAATCCTTCGGTCTTCTCTGCTGCCACTTTCGATGGGTGGATCAACATTTATTCTGTTATGGGTGGGAACTTAGAAGCTCAGCAGAAGACACAGGCTGACAAGGTAAAGTCCCGTGAACATGTTACGGCTTGACAGATTGGCAGTTACTCACCTGACTTCTGAGCCCGTTAGAAGCACACATGTATAACAGTATGATTTTTATGCAATGCAGTCTGTCCCACCCACCAGGACGTATAGCTGTATGGTGTGGGAACCAGAAGCTACCTGTGTGGGGACTTAATATCCACCAAGTCCCAAAGGGACTACATTGCCTCTTGACAAAGGTGTCTCAGTATTTCTTGTAAAATTCATTAAAGTGTGTAGAGAGAACCAAGATCAAGTGTAGTTTTGATGTTATATATATTTTATGGTTATTACTACTAGACTAAAAATAAAGCAGCACACCTGTTAGAGCAACAAGCTTGTCTTATCATTAGGTTAAAATTAAATACATTGATACTAATTAATACAATACGTTATTCTTTATCAGTTCAGAAGAGAATTTTAAAAAGTAGCTTATAAGCCACTATTAGCAATTTTCCTCAAGTCAATTGACTATAACTTGGAGCATGTTAATATTTGATACTGAAACCCATTACTTGGCCAATGAATAGATCGGCAAACTCTGAACAGATTAAATGTCAGTACTGTCTAAAATTTTAGTTTTAATCTGGTGTCTAGTCTTTTAATTCCCTCCCTCTCTCCCAGCCAACAAATGCCTTACAATACAGATTTTAAGAGAATACGTATGAGCTGGCTTAAGTGTTATTTATATAGTCATTTACAGCTGACTGAGTTCAGCTTCATAGGATTTGCAAGAGACAGAAAATACTTTATCAAGCAACAGCTGTAGGAGATTAAGGATTTATTTAACCCATGGAGAATTTTCTTTCTGTGCATTCTTCATGTGCATGCACCACACTTCCGTTGTTCAAAATTGGAGAACAGTAGGGTAGAATAACTCCTAGATAAATAGAATAACAAGTAAGAACACAAATAGGAGGAGATAATGACAATTATGGAGGCGGGGAGTTCGTGACCAAGAGGTCTCTTTCCTCTGGATTCCATGGTATCAGGACAGAAACTCTGTTGAAGACCTGGCGGTTGATGTTACTGGTACCCTGGTAGTGTGTATTTATTTTTTGAAGGTTTAGGGTGATTGATCTGTTAGGTCTAAGCTGTTCCTCCAGGAAATGGTCTGTCTTTGGAATTGGTTTCCCCTCAAGAAAGACTTGAAAGACGAAACATGTAGGTCTTGCCTGAGATTCTTTGTTTGGCAACCTTAGCTTGATCAGCCTTATGTTGCTTCCTTTCAGGTATGGTGGTGGGCTGTATTTTGTAGTTATGCCCTATGGTCCAGTCAAACTTGAACAGGGTTATCTTTAGCAAACAACAAATGTATGCCAACAGTGTTAAAAATTAAGAATGCTTGTGAACAGCATTATATGTATGCTCACTGACTTCCTAAATGTCAGAAATCCAGATCAGGGGCTACTTTTGACACTCACTTGTCTAGGCAAGAAAGTCTGGAGACATTATTTCACCAGCCTCATCCAAGCTATAAAAGCTTGAGACAGTCCTTAAAACTAGCCCATTTGAAAGACCCCAGCAACAGAAAGGGAGTCAGCATTCCTTTGTGAGCAAAACAAGAAATGAGTTGGACAACTTTTGACCATATGTTGTCACTGTCTTGCATAAAACAAGTAATTTTGTAACTCCTGTGTTTATGAGCTGGGTGCTAGGCCAAGCAGTGTTTGTTAGGGACTTTTCATCTTGCTAAGGAAAAATTACTTGAAAATCTCTCAAGGTGAAGCTTTCTTGAGAAATAATTTCTGGAACTGTTTGGAAATACCATTTGTCTCACATAGGGGCTTGGTGGTATTCCAGGGAGAGGTGCTGTAATAGCCTCTTTCTTCATCAGCAAGGAAAGTAACTAATTACTAAGCAATAGTTTTTTGTGCTTACTCCGTACAGAGAGGAATTGAATTATATGTTATTCCTTTCTCCATCTGATTCTAGATCTCTTCCTCCTTCAATAACCTGGATCCCTTTGGCACAGGACAGATCCTTCCTCCTCTGCAAGTGCCAGAGCAAGTAGCTCAGACCACCTTGATTCCACCATTAAAAAAGCCACCCAAGTGGATTCGCAGACCTGTGGGGGTTTCATTTGCAGTAAGTGAATGGAGCATCCTTAGGTTAAAATGCAATAGATGTGTTGTCTTGTGACACGATCCATTTCTTTCGCTAGAGAAACCTTTATCTTCCTGTTGCTATTGTTTTAATGCCTGTTTAAGGTGCAGTGAGCGAAGGTCTTTTGCTCAACATCCAGATATATTTCCAACAAGAAAGAGTCCTGTAGCAGAGAATGGGAGGTTATAAGTAGGAGTTAACAAAGCTAAGGAAGACTTATAAAAGCTGTCCTTGTAGGCTGTGACATGCATTCCCATTCTCCTCTTTCTCCTTCCTATCCTGGTATTTAATTTTCTTCACCTCTTTGCTCCTAAATTGAAAGGCTGAATTGTTCTTTTAGCCTGTGGCTTGACTCATTCTCTGCCTGTTTAGTGCCTGCCATTCGTATGATAGTTTTTATCATTGCAGCCTGCTTCTCCATGTCAGAAAAGAACAAACAGTTCCAAATGGTACTTTTTCCTCTGTGCCTCTCTGGCATTTGCAATTGGCTAGGCCTGATAGCGCATACACAAGTGTCATGGTTATCAGCCTTCAGCTGAAGGGCTTGTGATGTGAACTCCCTCAAAGTCCCTACCATCCATACACATGAAACTGTTTGGGTTCCTTGTGATCACAGCTGGAGCTTGAGTCCGCCTTGCTAAATGAAGAACTAAGTGAGTTGCTTTTACCTTAGTTTATAAGAATGCTTACTGTGTCTCCCTCTGTCTTTCTCAGTTTGGAGGAAAACTGATTACCTTTGGTCTTACCAAAGCTCCTGGACAGCAAATGCAGCAGACTTATCCACACCAGGTGTTCATCAGTCAAGTCACTACTGAAACTGAATTCCTGCTTCGATCCAGAGAACTGCAGATGGCCTTGCAGTCAGGGAACCTCCTTGATTACTGCCAGGGCAAGATCCACACAGCCAAGCTGCCATTTGATGAGAACCTTTGGAACTTCTTGAAGGTAGGATGGCTGTGGTGAAACACAGAGGTCAGTTCTTTTATGGTCCACATGATGAATGTGTTCATTATGGTCCTCTCTAGCCTTTTATATTCCTGTTCTTTAAGATATAAAATGGAACTGAATAGACAAGTAACTAACTAGCCTGAAGAAAAGTTTTTGCAGGTGAGGTCTTGGAGGTTGTCTTATTTTTCAGTAGGAATGGTCTTTTCAGTGGACTCATTTGGGCTTCCTGTCAAGGTGCTAAACAGGATTTTCTCATCTCAACCCACTGCCAAGCTATATCTGCCTGTTACCTGTGGAGCTCTACCGTTATTATTTCTCAAGGCAAAGTCCAAATGGGCAATGAGATTCCCCAGTAATAAGGGAAGAGAGCTGCGGTGGCATGAGGACTGACTGTAGCCCTACGTAGGACGATGGTTTCATTGACAATTTGGTAATATGTCAATGAAATTGACATATTTCATTGACATATTACCATGTCAATGGTAATATGAGGGTTCGGTAATAAGGAGTGGCCGCCCTTCTGGAGAGGCAGGGCTTAGCCTTGGTAGTGGTTTACAGACACTCATAGGCAAACTGTGTGTGGGGCGAAATACTGGGGTCTTTTCCATAGTATTACATTTGCATGGGGAATCATATCTCTTGAATAGGATGGCCAGGTGTTGTCTAGGTGGTGACAGTAGTCTCCATTGCAAGGGTCATTGCAACAATGTCTTCAGCTGCATTGGATGAGATATGTTGAACTGTTGTACTAGTGAATTTTTATAATCCAGCTGGCCCATGGTCTTGTGAGACCACTCCAGCACATACAAGATCTATTACTATTGATTGTCTTAAACTACAAACCAAGCTTCTGTACAAAAGACTGTCCTGCATGACCATTTCTGCATCTGCAAGAACAGTTTCTACTGACTGTTTACAAGTGCCTTATCCATGTACGGTTTGATCAGTTCTGTAGCAGGAACAGCCTGGGACTTACTGAGACGGACAGATTCTCCTTGCAGAATGTTAATCACGCATTAAAGCATACAAATAGCACCTATCAATTAGGCTGCATGCAGCCTGTGGGAATCTCTGGGACTGTCTGAAATTCCCACCCAGGGAGCTTCTGTAACAATTAGTTAACTAATTTTTGTGAAGCCAGCTAGGAGTTCAGGCAACCACCTTGTCTCAGTTTCATCTGGACTCAAATCAGTCCATTGTCTCTGTGCAGAGATTAGCTTGGCAATTCCTAGGCCATCCAGGGAATTAATGGCCAAGTACACTAGGTATGCATACAGTCATAGCCCTGATACGCAGTTGTACCTCAATTGTAACTATTGTGACAAACTTGAATTTCACCCTTTTGTTATGATTATAACTTAAATTCCATAGGTTTTCCCACAGTAGTCATTAGGTGGATGTGTCATAGTTGAGTTCCTTATCTATAAACTGAACTCTAAACTTTGCTGCTACCAGAAGCAGCCAACTGTTGGCAGTGTGTAGATGTCTAGGATTTTACATATTTTCTTGTCTTTTTAATATCCTTTGGGACTCAGGTGAATCTGGAGCAGGAGTCCAGGACTAAACTCCTCAAGCTGCTGGGCTACAGTAAAGAGGAACTGCAAAAAAAGGTAAAGGGTCTTTCCAATAGAGACAAACCTTTACAGGACTAAAGCTGCTGCAGGAGAGTTGTAGGGTCCCTACTGGAAATGAGTAAGTGATCTGACAGCACACAAAAGACCAAACCGTATGAAATTTCAGCTGAGAGGCACCTCAAGTACCCCCCATTAAAAAGGAAATGCGGGCACTTGTAAGGGTATAACTGTAGCTGTACTGGATCAAACCAAAGGGGTCTTGAGCCCAGTTATCTTGCTTCCAGTTGTTGGTGTCTGGGAAGTGTATAACAACAGCGGAGTTGTGAGAGCTTCTTCTAGCATCCAGCGCTCTGCATCTCAGGGGATTCCTCAGCCAGGAAGAAGGTGACAGATGAAGACAGTTTGGCATAGCACTGATGGAGCTGCAGGGGAGGAAACTCTTGCAGCAGCATGGACAATGCTCTGAAAAGGATAAATAACCTCTGATAGGCAGCCAGCCAGGAATAGGGAGAGGTGGAACTTTTCAAACAGGTGAAAGAGCCAGGGGAATTGTGTCTGGGTCTTGCCAGTCACTTGGTGGCTTTGCTGCCTGGGTGTTTAACTTTGACAGGGGCTTCACTCTGTGCATGTCTGTTACTTTCTAGATCGCCTCATGTTTGAGCAATGGGATCCCAGATAAACAGCCTCTTCCTGAGGCAGATGAGACAAACACTGCACAGCCAGATCAGGTATGTCCTGTACATCTAGCCAGCCTGGGAGAGCAGTGGAGGGCAGAATGAACAGCAAGGTTTAATTCCAGCCACAAGTTGTTGGGCTCAATGCAGGCATTGCAGAGGGCAGTTCACAGGCCTGTCAGACCCTCACAGGGTCAGACTAAATGATCATAGCAGTCCCTTCTGGCTTTAAAACAAATCAGCAAATGGTGAAAGATGGACTCCTATCTGTGAACACTGCAAGAAGGCTTGCTTCACCAGTGCTGATTTCTTCAGTGACAGAATTAGCCTCACCTCATCTTAACTTTATGCTACAGTTTTGGATTTCTTCTGTGAAGCTTCTGCTGTGGTTTCTTTTGCATTTCTGTCCTTTTCACCTCTATCCTTTAAAATGTATTCTCACATGATTTGGGGATGTCCATCTTCAGATGCCTTCCAAGGCCTGGTTCACCATGCACTGTAAATTTTGCTCTTCTAAGGTATCTAAAACTGCTATCCTCAAATTAGTAATCTTCACAAACCTTAAACACTGGCTGAGATATTCTAGGGGTAGCAATCGTGTCCTGCATTCCAATAGACGACCACCAAGCATGGCTGTGATCCTACCTGTTAGTTACAGATATCACTTGCTGGGCTTGTCCCTTTTCCATCCAAAATTGTTCAGCTTGCTCAAGAGCTGGCAGTTGAGTTGATGAACACTGGCCAGCAATACTGTTGGCATTGCATGTCTTATACCATCCTAAGCTTTGTCAATAGCAGTATTGCTCTTGTTGCTGCCCTGGTGAAATTGTGCAGGTTGATAGAGCACTGACAGGAGGCATGATGGGTTTCCAAGTTGAAATCGGATTTATATGAGCATGCCCAGCCAAATGGGGAGCAGCCCCATCCCACTCTGTAATCCACTAAACTGTTTTGGGTAGGATCTGTGTGTTCAATGAATTAATTAACCTCTTGCACTCTTTGCACAGCTTTTGATAAATTCCAGTGATGATGTAGCTGCTGTTTCCTCCTCTTCAGCCTTTTTTGACAACCTCATCCCACAGAATATGAGCACATTGGAGATTCCTGTCACAGAAGGTCTGTTACATGAAGTGTGTTTCTGCCCTCTTAGGAAAAGGGGAGAGGAGGGAAAACCAGAAAATTAGAGAGACCAGGAAGAATCTGGTCCACTCCAGCAGATAGATACTTTTAAAACACACGACCCCTCCCAGTGTCATGCAGCATATCTCAGCATTGTGCAGAGAAATACTCTGCACAGATAAAAGACCCATTAAAAATATAGGAAATCTTGTTAGATGATGGAAGACTTACAGTCAAGTCAGTGGTTTTTTTGAAGTGCAAAACCTGATCTGGGTTTCCAAATTTTTTTCTAGCTGGGCTTCCATATGTTATTTTTTTTTTACTCTTTAAAACAAGCATCATCAATGCATCTGGACGATGCCCCTATGGGTTGACTCTGCTTCTCACCTCTGTAGATACGGATGGACTCATCAGCCAAGCCCTTTTGCTGGGGAATTTTGAGGGTGCAGTGGAGCTGTGCATGCGAGCAGAGCGCTTTGCTGATGCCATCATCTTAGCTATAGCTGGTGGGGAGAACCTCCTAAAGGAAACCCAGAAGCGCTACTTTGCCAAGCGGAAGACAAAACTCTCCCTGGTAAGTGACAGTTTTGTGTACCCACGGCGCAGGAGAAGGTGTGCGATATCTTGGCAGATGTTTGTCTGAATATATGTGGAAATGCTTTGGCAGGAAATAGAATGTCAGCAGAATCTGTGCATCTCCTCTTGACTTGACATTTACTCTAATATCTATCATAGTTTTATGACAACTTCATGTTGCCCACCTAGAATGTCTGTGTTTTCTGTTCCTTTTTTTTTTTTAATCTAATGGTTTCTGCCTCAGCTCCCCGTGCTTGTAACCTGTGGAGCATACGGCCTCTTTACAGCTCAGCTAGGAAGGTCCTAGCTTATTAATTTACAAATGGGGAAGCATAACAGGGGTTGGGATATCCTAACACTATATATGCCAGTCATTGATACTAGCTGCTCTGAAACAGGATATGTGTTAGATAGATCTTTAGTCTTGCCTGGTGCGGCTGTTTCCATATTCTCTTAAGTGCTTTGTTGGGTTTTTTTACTTTCTTTAGAGGCATTGGGTTCCAACTGCTGTTAACATTGGGATGCTGGGATTGATGGACCTTAATGTACAGTGAGGTAGTTGCTGCATAGCAGGAAGTGTGCCTGAAAGTGAGCTACCCTGCGGATGCACTTGCTTAAGCAGTCAGCTTATCTTTGTGTTCAGTGACTGACAGGCCTTCTGCTTCCCTTACAGCTGCTTTCCTCCATTGTGCAGCAGAACTGGCAAGATATTGTTTGCACGTGTGATCTACAGAGCTGGAAGGAGGCACTGGCCATCTTGTTAACATACTCAAAGCATGAGGACTATACCCAGCTCTGTGGTATGCAGCATACTATGTTTTGATACGATTTCCCCTAGAGGAGGGCACCTCTGGACTGCTTACAGAAAGAAGTGGATACAGTTGAGGAAGGAAAGCACTCCTTACTCATTACAGCTAGCTGGAACTTATTTAATAAGTGTGGGCTGTTGAGTTAGGAGAATGATAGATGCACACTGTAGCTGAGAATCATGGTGTAAAGTTATATATGCTAATATTTCCTGTCACCTCTACCAATGCCATGGAGAAAATAGGATAGGCACTAGGCTGAGACACTAAGAGGGTGATATTTATTATTTTATTCCTGGGAGAAAGGGATTTCCTTGACAGTAAAAGGTCAGGTGGCTTCACTCCATCTGAAAGAGGTTTACCCTTCCAGCACATTCCCCTTCCTTTTAAGCTCAGAAACAAGGGTTAATGAACGTTTGATGGCTTCAGTAGTTTCCTCAGTCCTGCTGATAGTCCAACATGCTCAGCAACTGGTTGTTCTGAGAGTCAGAGCTAGGGGGCAATCTAGTGACTGAATCTGATGAAGTTACTCATGCTGCGTAGCTGGGAACTAGCTCCTGGCTGGCGGGAACAGCTAAGTGTTGTTGGAGAAATGCCAGCACTTTATACAAGTAAGATGACACACCTTGAAATGCAAGAAAACATGATATCTTTTACAGACCAAATTGTAGGGTTGGAAAGTGGCTGTGGAGGTGGTGATAGTGAGATAGCTCCAGCTCACCTTTACCTCCTAGCATTTGCTAAACATTGACAACTACCAGATTACTATCTGTCCCTGGTACTGGACACTACTGTTGCCTGGAGATTCCCACACCTCTTTGGAAAAAAAAAGCGTTGGATTTTTTCACTGAATTAATCTGTCATTTTTAAGGGGTTTTCTTTCTCTTATATGTCTGGGCAGACATACAAAAATTGGCAGATGTATAAAAATAATACTACTTTTTTCAACCAAGTTGGCTTTGGGATTCCTTAGTGATGCCTATTTCTCTGTGTTATCCAAGAATTATACAACGAAGCTGGTGAAGGGTCTAGAGAGCAAATCTTATAAGGAGCAGCTGAGGGTACTGGGGTTGTTTAGTCTGGAGAAAAGGAGGCTGAGGGGAAACCTTATCACTTTCTACAACTACCTGAAAGGAGGTTGTAGCGAGGTGGGTGTCGGTCTCTTCTCCCAAGTAGCAAGTGATAGGATGAGAGGAAACGGCCTCAAGTTGCTCCAGGGGAGGTTTAGATAGAATATTAGGAAAAATTTCTTCACTTAAAGGGTTATCAAGCATTGGAACAGGCTGCCCAGGGAAGTGGTTGAGTCACCATCCCTGGAGGTATTTAAAAGACGAGTAGATGTGGCACTTAGAGAACGTGGTTTAGTGGGACTTGGCAGTGTTTAGTTTTCGGGTGGACTTGATGATCTTAAAAGACACTTTTCCAATAAATGATTCTATGATTCTAATTAGGTGCAGGTCCAAAGCTGTCAACACCTTTTCATGCCAAGCCAGAGTAGGATTGCTAAGAGATGAGCACTGGAGCTAATGAGCTCTTCAAAAAGAGAGCGTGTTAAATGTTGGCTGTATTTCTTCCTCTCTAGACATGCTGGGTGCCCGGCTAGAGTCGGAGGGAGATGCAGCCCTGTCCAATGATGCCTGCCTCTGCTATATCTCATCAGGCAATGTGGAGAGGTTGGTGGAATGCTGGGTAAAAAACCATGAGACTTCGTCACCCCTTGCCCTGCAGGTACAGGTGCTATAATGTTGGTTTGACTCCTCTTTAGGCCAGTCTGGTAGCCCTGATCTGTTTGCATTATCCCGTCAAACAGAGTATCTGGCTTCCAGCAAACAGTGGAGACCAGTTCGTAGTCACCAAGGTATCTCCTTCTAGCCTGGATTACGGGCTTACATCTAAAGGAGGCTTGCACTCTTAAACGTTAAGGGTTTGTGTATTTAGAGAGTACTGATTACACTGCACGTAAATGCAGCCATGGACAGGAGTTATGGCCTACCTGCCTGTCTTTGTATACTGATGTCATCTCTGAGCTTCCTTTTAGTCAGGGAAGTTTAGACTGTTCCTGTTTCCTTACTGGTAGTTGCCTGGGAGTACATTTGCTGCTGTGCTTATCACGTCTAACTGTAATGCTCCAGTTATCTGGCTGTACCTTCAGAACAGCCTCTGGCAAAATAAAATAAAGTCTAGACTGTATTATTCCCGCTACAAGTAGAATGATCATGTATGGGAAGTAACAGCTTGCAGATGAATCAGGGCTTCTAAATTAGTGTTGTTACCTACCTGTTACACTTAAATAAGTCCTAGCTAAGTCACTAACCCCTGTTGTGTCCATCACTTGCTAGAATGAACCAGACAATTCTTCCACTCAGATATCTGCCGATAATGCCCTCTGCTACAGAGTTCCCTGGTTTTGCAACCCCACTAGTAAATAACAGCAACAAAAGGGCATCTTCAGCATTCCTGGTTTTGTTTGAAACTGGCCTTCTCCCAGTTATCAGTTATCAGCCAGTGATGCATGTATCATTCTACAGCTATAAACATTAATTTGATTTCTAGGAGTTGAAGGAGCTTTGAATAACTAAAAACCTTCTGGTCTGTTTGTCAGCAGTAGTTTTTCCTAGTGAATTTCTCCTGGTATGGTTTTAATCCTTCCTCTTCCAAGCTGATAGCTTGTAACTCCTAGAGCTACAGTAGTAATCTTCCTAGTAAAAAGATCACAGTTGATTGAAATGTCCTTGTGGCTTCTGATTTTCTTTTTTCCCTTACCATAAAAGTAGCGGTGTCGGGGTTTGCTTCCTGGTTCCTGTTTTTTCTCCACGGAGTGCACCTGAGGAAATGGTCATCAGTGATAGTATCTGGTGCAGAGTGGAGTAACTTCCGTTCACGTTGGACCCGATGTCAGCTGAAAGTGGGGAGAGCCATCTGGTATTGTCTCAGCATGAGATGGACCAGTAAAGCAAGTCAGATTCTGAGTGGTCTATTTCTTCCCTCCCCCTGGCTTATTCAGGATCTCATAGAGAAGGTGATGGTGCTGAGCAGGTCCATTGAGATGCTCCGAGGCACAGCAGGACCAGCGCCAGGCCCGGTCTTGGCAGAACGAATCACCCAATATGCCAGTCTCCTGGCATCACAAGGATGCTTGGCAGCCGCAATGAATTACCTACCCAGCAGCTCTAAAGAGGTGAGTGAGAAACGGGTTGTTGTGGGAAAGAGTAGCATATGAGGAAAAATGATACTTTGTGTGAGAGCGAGCTTGGGTTTTGACATGCCTCAGGACTTAAGGTTTCACCATAATTGTGGTAACTTCAATGGTAACTTGAGAGTAGAGGTGTGGGGGTTTTTGTAGCACACAGCTTTTGTCTTCATTTGCTTTTTCTTTGTAGTGCCTTTGATTCAGGGAAAAGGAAGGGAGCTTATAGAACTGTAAAATGGTTCCTGGAGAACAACGCTGGGAAGCAGCTCCCCAGGGAAGCTGCATCTATTCCTGAAACTAGCTGGTAGAGGAAGAGAATGGGGAGGTCACCTTGTAGTTTGAAACAAATCTGTCTAGTGCCCAAATGTGGGTAGGGGTTGGCGAGGGAATACTCTAAAGACTGGAGGAAGGATCGGTGAGAGTTCATCTGCCTGGGAATATGGCAGGTGATGTCCCAGATTGTCACAGTTTGTTGTTTTTTTTTTTCCTGGTGGCTATTGGGGAAATGGTTAGTTTTGCAGGGTGATGCTCAGTGCTTTGGGTCAGGGTCTGCTTTGAATGCCTCCCCAGCACCTTCCATCTGAGACTCTCAAGACACTTCTCCTAAAGCATAGTTTGTTTCAGCTCCTGATTGAACAGCTCCGAGACCGGCTCTTCCATGCTCAAGGAGAGAATGTGGGTGATCAGCAGCCACCCCCTTTTCCCTACACTCGTGTCAATGTAGGTGTCATTAAACACACATCTCCAGCAGCCAAGGGTGGTTCCGCCCCTGAAGGAGCAGCCCACAAAACGGGTCCCAGACATCCAGAGAAGGTAGGCCTTAAACTCAGGTATTCATGGCTTGGGGAGAGGGAGGAAGGCTACCGGGTTGTGGAAGGCACATGAAGTAATATGAGATGACGCAGATTGCAGGCATGAGGAACTCATGAGTGATGTCCTTCACTGGAGCAAACACAAGCTCTGTGATAATCCAAAAGTAGGCTGTCTGGCATCTTTTCACAAAGCCCTGTCCCACATGAAGTCACTGGAGGAGACTTACAAGTGCAGTGATCCACTGAGGTCTCACATACTGAGGGAAAAGGGGGCTGTGGTTCACTCTCCTATGCCCATCTCACCCTCATATCTCAGTAAAATTAGTGTAGTATGGCTTCATCTCAGTTCTTGCACAAGAAGACTGTTCAGGAAGTTTTGCTTCCAGCCTCTATTACTTTATTATTGTCCCTTCATTATTTCCTCTGGTTGTGCTTCCAGGAAGTCACTGTATGGGAACTGGCTCCTGAAGACTAATTCTTCTGAGAGCCGGAGAGTACTCTGAAGTGTGGTGCCCAGCTTGTTGAGCAAGTTATGTGGTGGGAAAGGCCTTTGATCCAATCCATCCAGGGCACTGACAGCAGCATCATCTTCTCTTGCCTGAGAAGTGACAGGGATAGAAAGTGCATCTGCTTGTGTGTGTATGCACATGACCGTGTCAGCCATTTGCAAGTTCTTTGTTTTTTAATTGCAGCCCAACTATCAGTCATCATTTGCCCCTTCAGCACCTTCTCAGTCTTCAGTGCCTTCCCTCTTCATGCCTCAGCCAGTGCCAGCGATGTCTATGACACCTCACCACGTTGCCTCTCCCCAGGCCAGCACGGGCCCACAAACAAGTGTCTATTCCAGAGGGCCCCCATACCCACAGTACAACTTGGGCTTGGTTCCAGCAACTGTTTCAGGGCCAGGTAAGCATTGTCTGATAGTCGTGTCCATTCTCCAGGTTTTCTTGGACTAAAGCCTTCAACATGGATGGCTGCTCTACTTTCTTCCTCACAGGCCTATTGTACTTGCAAAGAACAAGTCAGCTGTCTGAGAGGCTTTTCAGTGCTTCTGACACATCTAGTTCTAGCAGCTGTTGCTGCACGTTCACTGATATTAAGCATATATAGGGGTGGAGAAGCCACAGCTAACTTTGTGGCAGAGTTTGACTGATGTAGCTTGGGTTATGGGGGGGTACACCTAGCATGGATATTCTAGGGTATGGCTTGGAGAAGGGCAGACTTACTAGCATGAAGGAGAGCATCAGGAGTAGTTTGCACATGAAACAAGTGATGCTGATACACTCTTTCTCATTTGTAGCTGTGTCACAGTCTCAGCCATTCGGAGAAGCAGGAGTTGGACCAGCAGGAGTTAGACCTATTGGTCCTGCTCCCTTCCCCAGCCAGCCTTCTCTGCCAGGACAGTCCATGCCCATGACATCTCCTGGTGTTCCACCACCCCGACCTGCCCTCTTCGCTCCAGCCTCAGTCCCATCATCTCAGCTTCCTGCAGCTTGTCCTCTCCCTTTGGCAAGCCAGTCTCCTCTAGGTTTCTCTTCAGCACCTTTCAACTGTCCCATGAACATGGGTTACCCTCAGGGAGGTCCTGGAGCTCCATCTACTAAGCCCCTGCCAGCAGCCAGCATTCCTCCTCCTCCCACAGGTAAGTACTGCTTGTGTGACTCGTGTGTCCAGGACACTCCTGGACGGGGTTTGCAGTACATAATGGACATGGACCTTCTGAGGTCTGGTCTGTCACCATAAAGGCTGGATGTGGTGCTGAGGCTAACCTTACAGGCACATTGTGCTGAGTCTTGCTGTGGTGGTGAAATACAGCAATGATGACAGTTTCATTCAGCCTGTTCAGCTGCTTTGTCCCCCAGGTTGTGGTTACAAGATGCTGTCTCTTCAGGTCCCCAGTGCACCCTGAGTAGGCATCCACTCCAGAGGCATCTGCTCTGACTGAAAGGGTGGTGGTCCCAGGGAATGCCTGCTGGAAGGCTTGCTGATCTCAACCCTGCTTATGTAACTTACACAAGAAGTGCATTTGACGTGCTGGGAGAGCAGGGTGCTGCTTCTCTGTCCATGGGATACCCCTTGCTTAGCTTCAGGATAAAATTCCTCTGTCTGCTGTGTTCTAGTTCTCCTTGTTTTTTACCTGTTGCTATAAAGTGCTTGCCTTCTGGATTCCTCTGTGCAGTGCTCTAGACCTGGAGCCTTTCCCCTCTGGGTCTGTAGTTTGAATCCAGCCCAGCCTGCAAGTACTGTGAAGTCCTTCCTAGCATGATGAAGAAAAGGAAAGTGGTGTTGGACCTAGTTCCCAGTGGATGGGCATTCCCTTTTTCTATTTCCCACAACATCACCACATCTGGTGCTTGTTAATTCTTTGTTTGCTGTCTCACAGGACAGGTTTAGCCCGGCTGTGGAGATCCCTAACAACAAGGCTGACAATCCTTAGGTTTTTGAGCGGTTCTTCTCCAAGCCATAAGTATTCTGAGAGTGAAGGAACTGAGGCTTTGAGGTTTGCCTCTACCTGGAATCCTTTGCTGAGCCGTGTTTAACCAAGGATAGCAAATCCCATTGTGTGAAGCCTGTGGGGATTACACAGAAAGGCTCTGAGCTAAGGCTGGACAAATTCCTTCTGAAAAGCTATCAGGGATAGTAGTCCAGGGACATTACTCACTGAGTAAAAGCTGTTGGTGATGATGACTCTCCCACCTTGCCTTGATTTTCAGGTTTCTTCCCTTGGCTAGATCCCGACGTGGATCATGCAGGTAGTACCCAGAGAAGCCTCCAGACCTGTGGGGGAGGCAAAGTTGCTGCTTCCAGTGAAATGTGGGGTGTGTGCGCACGTTTTACTGTGTGTGCATGCTCATTGCTATTTGTTGTTTCCCTGCATGCCTGGGGAGCTATGCAGCTGGGGTAGTGGACATACTTGTCCTGAGGACTAGCAAGTGACAGCTGGGGATGTTGGAAGTGAAATGAAAGCACTGTGCTCTTACTGATGATTTTGGGTACAGAAAGCAGGCGCTCCAGCTTCTTCCTTCTCTACTTTCCTCCAGTCCTGGAGGAATTAGAGCATTCTCAGTCTCTGTGTCTCTTCAGGCAGTTGCTGGGGCAGCAGGACAGGGAAGCAGCCCCTTTTCCTTTCTTGGTTCTCTAGGCAAGGAACAGGCCAGTGGTTGTAACTCATCTCTTGTTTTCTCCCTGTTACAATCGCAGCCTTATGTATGGCGCCTTATGCATGGCTTTGCTTGTGCTTTCCCCGGGTGGTTTGGAAGAGGTGGGTGCCAGCATGAGCAGTGGTGGAGCAGAGCTTCCCAAGCAGAATTTGGGGGCTCTATTCCAAAGGGAACCGGAAAGCTCTTTTGGCTTTTAGTTACAGGGCAAGGTTTGGTTTTGAATCTCAGTCCATCTGCTGAGGAGAGTTTGGACCGTAGAGGTTTTCTGACTCATGCTTTGTACTGATTTCTCCCCTTGGGATTCACTGATGATGGAGACTAGGTATCTTCCAGTCTACATTGTCAGTGGGGTGAGGCTCAATGACTTAGTGGGCTGTCTCTGCGCAGTGACTGCTGCTTGCACTAAAGACCGTCTGCCAGGCACAAAAGACTATCTAGGGAGTCTCAGCTTTATTTAGGAAATCCGAGTACTCAGTAGCCACTTAAACCACCAAGCAAGCCTTGCTGTGTGGAGTGGGACTCTAGAAAGGGAGTTGTCCCTTCGGCAGAGAAACAAAAGACCCCAGTGTTTCCCTGTTAAAGGAAAGATGATTCCATGGCAAGGATTTCAATCACTTCCTCAGGCTGAAGATGCCCTGTGGGAATTCACTGCTGGGAAGTTCCCTTCTCCTGGCAGCATTTACCCCGTTTTAATGGCAGCATATGGCAGGCCCAGATCAGTACTGCAAACGGGCTTCCTTGAGAGTGCTTTCTTGCCTGCTGTTATTGTTCTGGTTTTGATGGGTACTTTTCTTTAGCCTGGAAAGGGACTGTAAGATCACTCAATCTGACTGGCCAAACTTGCTTGCTTTGGAAATTCTTGAACATGATCTGAACAGCTCATGAACACATTCTCACTAGTGCAATGAAGAGAGATCTCCACTTGTAGAAATCCCACCCTCCTGGGGAGTGTTAGGGACAGGGTGAACGACAGCAGCATGTTGGCTGATCTCCTTTCTGGCCAGTATAATCCCTGACTCCAGCCTGTGATGGTCTTGTTTTTTCTAGGACAGGCATTGCTGGAGGCTGCCGCCGTGGGGCACTCCTTTCAGGGTTGGTGAGAAATCCTATTTCACAAGTAGCATAGGCAAGATAGTCAGAGTTTCATCCCAGCAAAATGCAGCAGGGTCCTGCTGTCTCATGTCTGATGATTAAGTGCCTGGCTTGAAGGCTATAATTTAAATAGCTGTTTCCTGTGAGGATTCAGAGTGCCACTGGGTTGGAATAGTGCCAAGGACTGCTAGTCCACAGGCTCGGTGGGGGCCAGCAGAGTTCTAGGGCACAGAATCCCCAAGCTAGAAGTAAGTGCCAACTTAATTAAACTACTGATCCAAACTCATCAGAGAGTGAGTCTTGAAATCATGGGAAAAGGGAGGGCAAAAAGAGGCTGCCAGAATTTTAATAATAAAGGTAATTAAAGTAATGAAGCACCTTTTGCATCTTTCCCCTGTGATTTTTAAAGCTCAGTTCAGGATCAGTGGCTCATTAAGTATGGCACTGAGCTCCAGCAATTCTGATATTGCCCCTTAGAATTATGCCACTTTCTCACAGATTATTCCTGTCTCATGGGCTTGAGGTTATTAATACTGGGGTGACAAAAGAAGCACTGGGGTTTTGTCTAGAGATGCAGGTACCCTTACAGGACAGCAGCAGACAAGGTAGTTGGAATTTGACCTTCGCAGAATGAAGTGTGATCACAAGTCTTTTGATGTCATGTTGTCTGATGGATTTTTAATTACCTGGAGTGAGGTTAGAGGCTAGGTACCACAGAAGCATCTGCTGAGACACCCCTCTGCTCCCAAGGCATTTACTGGTTAAGTTTATTCCCTTCTAGTTGGAAAGCCAGCAAATTTTGCTAAGCTTTGGTTCTGAACATCGTTTTGGAAGGGGAAAATTTCAACCCACCCCTAACTTCTCCCTCCTTTATCACAGCAACCTGCATTGCTGTGGACTGCCACCATGAGGCACTCCTGCGAGTGTTGGTGAGAAGCCCGCTCTCACCCATAACATAGCCCTCGCCGTGGTATCACAGCGCTAGATTCTCTGTTTGGGGAACTTCAGGAGCTCCCTGAACCCTGATGGGCACACACATGCAGGTCCCCACCAAGGTTCAGTCCTGACTCTGAGGCTGACTTCCGCAGCCTGTGCAGAATGTGGAAAGCTTCAGGTAGCTGCGAAAAAGCTTTCTGTGTGGGAGTGGGTGTGCGCCAGTTCAATCTGATCAGACATAACCTCGTGAAGCCTGTGCACGTACTCGGATGCTAAGAATGTAATTAAGAAAGAGAAAGGGAAGCAAGAGCAGTTCTTGGGCCTGTGAGCTGGGTCTGAAATTCCTCGGTTGAAATGAACTGAAGGTGCAATGATGGGGGAATTGGAGCCATGGGCCCTTTCGCTGAGGGAAGTTCCAAACTATTCAAGCAATCATGAATTGCTGCTGTGGCCACCTTCTCAAAGTCTGACATTTGTGTCTTGTTCTCTCTCCTGGCAGCTCAGGAATCTTGGACTGATCCCTCTGCTGTAAGAGGAGGCCTTCAAAAGAAAAAGGTAAGCTTTCAGCTGCAACGTGTGTTAGTTGTCTTTTAGCCAGCGAGCTCCATGCAACAGATCCATTCCTATAAATGCTCCCTGTCTCACTCAGCAGGTCTCATTCCATGTTGGTCTGTCTACTTCTGCATTACATGCATAGGACTGGAGTCTAAGGCATCTTGACCCTTTGCCATCGAAACTCGCATGCCATTCTCCAGGGTGGCTGTTTTGGAACATGGTTATCATCTGTGATGCTGCATCCTCTGTCAGTGCTTCCCAGGCTGACTATAGTCACTTGTTGCTAGAAATAAGGATTTAATCTTAGCCCCTGGCCCACATACCTTTTTTGATAGTGGCTGGGGAGATCATGCTCACTTCACACCTGACAGTTGGGGGCAGCATTTCCCCTCAGCACAGTGAGACGCAGTGATTTTCCTCAGATGCTGATACCAACTGGTAAGATGCTTCTGAAAGAAGTTGGGACAGGTGTAGCTGTGAGCTGCCTGCCACGTTGGCCCTGCTGCTCTCTGCCTTGTAGTGATTGCACTGGAAGACCTGTGAGCTAAGCTCTTTTGCAACAAATGCTCTCAGTACCCCATTTCTATCACTGCTGCCTGCTGGCAGGTGTGATGAGAAGCTTCTTTGGCACCATTCCCACCCCCCACTCCTCTTCTTTAGCTTGGAACAGACTTCTCGCCCTTTTTCTGGCAGCATAGCTGGGAACCTGCTTCAGGCTGTGCTCACTACAACAGGATTAGCCTCTTGTTAAAGCCATCTCCTTTTGATCTAGCCCCGTCAGAGCGAATCTATCCTGACTCTCTGGCTTAGCAGGGGCACGATGAAGTGTTTGCAAGAGGATTCTCCCCCCATGTCGTGGGATTTTCCCCAACACTTGCTCTGTTGGACACTTTACTGCTGCTAATCTCTACATTCAGGACTCGTGCCGTCGCAGAGCCAAGGCAGCTTTCTGAGGACTAGTGCTTTCAGGGGCAACGGATCTGTTTGATTGAACAATTCCAGAGGAGTTTTCTTGCTGTCGCTTTGACTGTTCATCTAGGATGCAAGAGGAAGGGCCCCACGCTCTGTGTCAGGGGGCTGAAAGAACAGGGTTGTGTTACACATCGTCTTGAGAACTGGGCATTCTGCAAGTTAGAAAGGAAGTTGAATTTGACTGCGGAGAGTGTAACCAGCCCTCCTTCCTTGGACTTGGTTTTCTTGATTTTTTTTAATTTTCTTTTCTTTCCTTTTGCTGACAGTTGCCCGAGAAATTTACTCCTCCAGCCCCCATCACAGCTCCAGTAATGAACTTGCCCGCTGAGCCCCAAGGGATCCATCCTCAGCTGTCCAGGTTGCAAGAATCTGGCCAGTCACCCCCAGGAGCACCCAAGGAAGGCAGCCTACAGGTACCCAGGGAAAGTGGGGCATTTCCCAGCCACCAGCTCCTTGTCAAGTAGAAAAACAACTCAGCCTTTGAGATTCTTATTACTTGGCAGCTGCAGGGTTTATGTTGCTCCCTAGCCCTTGTAAGACATCTCTGCCTGAGTGTTAGAGGAATTGCCAGGGTGGAAAATGACACCTGAGTATGGCTGGGAGAGAGGGAGGGAGGCCAGGCAGGCTGTCAGCCTGCTGGGAGTTGGGAATCCACAGAGGCCTGAAGCTATACCACAGTCTGAAGATGTCAGTCTAACTCTGCTTTCAGGTATTTTCAGGGTTTGCAAAGGGGTGAAATTCTTTCTGTTCATAGTTGCAGGAGGGGATTCTACGTGCTCCAGCCTTTCATGCTCCTGTTGCATTTATTCAGCTGCTTCTCTCTCTGTCAGTATCACCAGCTACCCATGGAGAAGGTTGAGAGGAAGGAGGTGCCCCCTGAGCACCAGGCTCTGAAGGCCACATTTGAAGGGTTGGTGCAACGCTGCTCTGCTGTCGCCACTGATCCAGTAAGTCCTCCCTTCTCTGATCTTTGGCTTTTTTGCCCTCATAGATGTTTGACTGCTGCTTCCTTCTTTTGGTTGGGAAAAGAGAGGAAGAGTCTTGTCCCTATAACCAAGTTAATCTCCATCTGCCTCCTTCTTTTAGGCCGTAGGCTTGTCCATCTCTTGGGAACTGAGATGCATTCTCTAGCATTTATCCACTGCTTCTCATTGCCCCTCTAGAGCAATGGTTCTGTCCTCCTGGCTCTTTTCTCTGAGGAAAGTAGAAGAAACGACCCAGCTAATTCAGCTTCCTTTTTCACTGACTTGATCTGGAGATAGTTCCTGCAGAGCTGGTATTACGAGCTATCCTCAGAGCTTAGAGGGAAAGGCTGAGAGATCCTGGCTGGAAGAGAAAGCCAGACAATCTTTGTGTCCGAGTCACTGTAATTTCTCCACCCTGGTTCTTGGAAGACTGTTGGCCTACACGTCATTCACATGTGTGAATGTATCAGGCCAGACTGTCTGGAAGCAGAAAAGCAGTGTTTGCAGCATCATGTTAGTCTTCCCAGAGCTTGGGGGCACCATGAAGCCTTCCGGAATACCTCTGCTTAGTGGGTGTTGGGATGAGCACTGAGCCCAAACTGCTATCCCAGAGTCAGACAATTTGTGTGTAGCAGCAGCTTTGGCATGTTTGCTCTGTGCTTTCTGAGAGTGCAGTGTAGCAATTTCTGGGAGATAACCTGAAGGTTCCCTCTATGGACAGAAAGGCCTGTTGGTTTGGGCTTAAGCACTCGGTTTACATGGAGGTTGAATAGCTGGGTTGGTACAGCAGTGCAATGCACCTGAGCTCCTAAGGCTGCTAGGCCTGTCCCAGTGTTGCCCAGAGCCAGGCATTTCTATCCACGGTATAATTTACCTGTGAGTGGATTATTCAAGGCGGGGTTAATGGGGTCAGTCCCACCAGAGCTTCAGTACTCAGGCCCTTTCCTTGGTGGTTACCTAGAGTGGGAAGGATAATTCCCTTTTCCTCAAGACCAGGAAGAAGCTGTTGCTTAGGTCAGCCAGGGTGAGGCTGTCTGAATGCCCTGTGGATCAACTAGTAGATGTTTCTCAGTCTTTGGAAGTAGTCATTCTGTCCTGTGGTCTGCAAGCACTGGCAGAAGGGAGGAACGCTTAGGCTGGGAGATGGGAAAAGGGGCAAATCCAGCTTCCCGTCTTGGGGAGAGAACGTGTGCATGTGTGTGTGCACAGTGAGGGCATGGCTGGCTTGTATCACAGTCCCTGGCTGGCAGAGGCTGAGATGCAGCTGAATTGTAAGGTGCTGTGGGAAGAACAGAGGAGGGGAGGGACTGAGCGAGAACAACTTGGTTCTGGGAGAGGTGGCTTTGAAGCTGTGGCAGAGCTAGCAATACCTGTTTCACTTCAGAAAACCCGAAGGAAGCTGGAGGATGCATTGCAGCGGCTGGAGTGTTTGTATGAGAAGCTCCGTGAGCAGGCGGTGAGTAGATGCCACCATCCCCTGTGATCCAGCCGGGTTCCTGATCCCACCTTTGCACTGGTTGTGTCTGTCCCAGTGTTACCAGCACATATCCTCTTGAGAAAGCTAGGGGATTGCCAAACTTTATAACGCACCTTGAATCCAGCCAGCCTTATCTCTTCTTCCTTAACCTTGGCCCAGACATAGTGTAAGGAAAAGCTGGGGAGGTATTTGCAGGGTGCTTTTACCCCCAGGAAGTATACTGGCATATAGGCAGGTTCCAGATGGGAAGGGGCAATTGGTGTTAAGCGTGAACCTAGTGTAACCTCTCGCTTGGAAAACTCTGAAACTGCTGATGCAAATTGCTGGAGGGATAGCTATCAAGGGAAGAATCCTTTTAACATACACCCTTTCCCTGAGTGTCCATATTAGGCCTGAACAGAGATGGGATTCTATGCTAGATGGACCTTTGACCTCCTCAGATACATCAGATATTCAGTTAATGCTGAAATGTCATTACTTAGGACCTGCATTCACTGTAACCCAGCCTGGGCATTAAATGAATGTTTGTTGTAGGCTGAGAAACTGAGGGAGGAAGCAGGCTATCCTTCCTGCCAGTGCTTGACTGTGTAGGTGCTGTTTGGTGAGGATGAGGTGGAGAACAGGAGGGAAGGGTGTGGAGGGAGGGGGGCCTGTGTTACAGTGCTGAGCATGCTGACTCATTTTCTGTTCCCTCCCCACAGCTCTCTCCAACCATCCTCATGGGTCTCCATGAAATTGCCCGCTGCATTGAGGCTAGGAACTACCAGCAGGGTCTCCTGGTTCACACCCAAGTGGTGAGCAGCAGCAGTTTCAGTGAGGTGTCTGGTTTCATGCCCATCCTGAAAGTCCTCATGACCATTGCTGGCAAGCTGAACGTGTAAAGTGTGGAGCAGCTGGAACAGCGCACACTGAGAGCTGGTGGACTCCCTCACCTGTTGATGTACTGCAGGTTGTGGACTCTCCTTCTGACTCTGGAGAAATAAGTCTGTGCCAGTGCCTGGAACTGTGCTGGGCCAGCACGCCTGGCCCCATCCACTCTCCAGACAGCCCACTGGTGTCTGGGGCTCTGGAAGCTGTTCTTTCTCTCTCTTCTTTCTTACTACCCTGAGGCCACTTCCCAGCCCAGGGATCGCAATTTCAGGTTGTCCAGGTTGCACAGAGATCCTCCCTCTTCCCTGTATCCCTGGCACAAAGGGGAAACTCCTTCCCTCCCAGGTTGACATTGCTTTATTTTTTTTTTAGGACACAAACAGGCTGGCACCTGCGGCGCCACCAGACAGAAGAGCCTCGCTCTTCCCTGCTGCAGTGTAAACTGCCTGAGTGATAGCTGGGCTCCCTTGGGACCTAAGCTGGGGTGTCCCGGCTCTGTTGGGCTGCAGTGAGGATCTCTCATCTGGTTCCTCCTTTCTCTTCATTCTCATCCTTGACTCGCACTCTCACCGCCCTGCACCCATATCCTGCTACAACTAGGGCTAACTACCAGCCTGCTCTGGGCTAGCTTTGGTTCTCTCTCTCTTCTTCACCCAGCCCTCTCTTTTCATAGTCAAGTCTCCTGTTTACCCTCTATCCCCCTTCCTTTATAGCTTTTCCCCCATAAGCTGTGGGCTTGAGCCCTTTATGTTTCAGGCCCAGGGCTGATTCCCCCTTCTCCCATTCAGAAATGCTAGCAGGTTGGACTGCTCTGTGCGCTGCTCCCCAGAGCCAGTCGCATCCTGGTTTTGGGCTAAAAGCCGCTCTCTCTGGCTCCTGGCCTTTTTCACTTCCTTTATGTTAGCACAGTTGGCCTTTTGCCCACTGGTGTTATCTAAAGGCTTCCTACATCGGGCTTTTCAGACAGTCTAGGGGCTTTAAAAGCAGCAGGGATTGTTCAGGTCCCATAAAGAATCCCCTTGAGCTACTCTGACCACCCCAGACTTGAGCAGGGGGAGACAGCTCATTGCTCCAAGCGTGGTGCAATTGTAGGCGTTCATTCTGCCTACAGTAACTGATACATGCAAAGGTGGTTCTCAAAGGCCCCTTGGCACTATGGTGGTAGGAGTATGCTGCAGGAGGTGATGCTGTCAGGTCTCGAGATATGGCTGTGCTGAGGCTTTTCATCACTGTGGCATTTCCTCTGCGGTAAAACAGATGAATGAAACATATCTGTCCTGGGGGAAGAAGTCTGGGACGGCAGATGGGATTTTAGGGCATATCTGTGTGGTGTGTGTGTGTCTTTCCCTCCCTCCCTTCCTCCCTCCTTGCCTTCCTCTCTCTCAACCTCTTTCATGCCAACCAGGCAGCATAACCATTGGGCCCTAGCTGGGAGCAAGGCTTCTTCCCAACGTTTGGCTGCAGCCAGCCCTGCTTCCTCTGCTTGCTGCTTGAGTGATAATGCCATCGTGGGCCTGTGGTTCAGTGACTTACACAAATCAGCCTGCTCTACCATGAGACTTAGGAGGGAGGAGAATCAGAGAAGGGAGGGAGAGGACACGTCTCATTCTCTCCTTTCCAGGTCAAAGTGCCTCCTTGTTGCTGCTGTGTTGTTTCTATTGCTGCGGTTTGATGCACTGAGAGATTACAGAACAGTGAAATAAAAGCTGTGTTTTGTGATGCTGCTAGCTTTTTTTCATAGGCTTGTCACCTCTGGCTACAGGGGACTTCCCTCAGTCTGCAGGGCCACCCACTGAGAGCGGAGTTCTCAGCTTTGGTGAGGGGGGCAATCGAGAACGGTGTGGGGCAAACCAGATTCTGGGCTCTGCTGGTGTGGGCAGCAACCGTCCTGGTGTGGTGAGATCTCAGGCCTTACCCACTCCCTAAGGCTGCAGGGTCAGAGAACTGATCTTCTCCAGATCACCCACCTCAGTTGTGACTGTTCATCTGCATCAGACACAAGAAGGTCCCCAGGATGGCGGAGGTTCTCTTGGGGAATCACAGCAGTGTTGGGGATTTTACACTTGATATCGGGAGTCGCAAGTATGTCAGTAAGTAAACACAGAGCCCTTGATGAGATCCTCTCCTGTTGGAAATCAGTGTTATACCAGTGAAGCCATGCCACTTAAACTAGGATGAGGATCTGAGCTGTGTGGAAATCAGATTTATACCATTGAACTGTCGGTTCTTACCATTAGTTAATAACTTCTGAATCTGTTGGCTGATTTCAGTTAAGCTTCTAAGGAGGTAAGAGTGAAGTGAAACATCTGTACTGAGATAAAGTTGAGGGGGAACCAAACTAGCTTCTGCAAAAAGACTGATGTGATCTCAAAAAATTTCTGTTTTCCATTTGCTGTCAGCTGGCTAGCCAGTATATATGTACAGGCCAGCCAGTCAACACACATGAAACTCTGAAATATGCAGGACTGTGGTTTTATTATTATTTATTATTACCTGGCTTGTGGTTGGAGGACTTGGGAGGAAGTAAAGGCTGAGAGAGATTGTTTGGATGGGGAAGATCTGAAGGGCTGTTGCTGGGAAGGGACCAGGGTTTATGAGGGTTCTGGGGTGTTACGGACACAGCACACGCGTTCAGGCAAAACCAGCCTTTGTTAGTTCTGCTGCTGGCAAACACCAAGTTTAAGGGAGTCTTGCAGAGCTTTTGCAGCCTGGTCTGGGAGCAGTTAGCAACCAGTCTGGCCTCCCAGCCGTCCCCCATTAGGGAGATGCAAGCTGGTTTTCAAAGGCAGCACTTGTGTTATGACCCCTTCTCATGCTGTATGAGTAAGCAGGTAGCCCCGGAGGCATACATTTGCTTAACGAGCATATAAGGAAAGTCCTAGCTTTCTAAGATCATTTAACAAGCCTGGTATTTCTTAGATTCTGCCTTTCTGGATCCAGTTATAGTACCCTGTGCAGTCCAGCCCCTCTCTTTCTTTAACTCAGGCCGCTTATACCACTGAGAAATAAGCACGGATTTTCCATGTATTTCTCGGATGCATTTGACTTCAGTTCCCTTCGGCACGCACAGCTCCCGCTACCCATGGACTCATGCAGAGACTGGCTATTTATCCTGCCTTTGCTGCGAGTCCTTCCTGCTTGCCCCTTTGTCCCACTGTTGCTCAGTTTTGCTTCAGGTTTACCCCAGCGAGCACTGTCCCTAAAACTCTTGGTAGGGAAACCAGGCAGGGGGAAGTGGGGTGACCCACTCGAGGCTCTTTGAGGGGCTTGTGGCGGAAGCCCCATCTCTGTGGCCCTGGTGTGGTATGTGTCCTCGCAAGCCCCACTGGAAAGCGCTCCTCCATTTATAGCACTATTTCTGCTGGCTGGTAACAAGTTTCTGGTCTACGGACAGCGGCTGCTCGGCATTGCCTCCTCGTATGTGGGCACATGCTACCACAGCATCCCTGCGCCGCTCGACAGGGCAAGCGTTTTCTGTCGGGTGAGGCGGCCTTTGGGTTGACAAAGAATTGGGGGGGCGGTAGGAAAGGATCCCTGGGCACAGAGAGCAGAGCTCTAATCCTGTTGCAGATAACATCATGTCTGCAGGCTAGGCTTGTGTGTGTTTGGGGGAGCTGGAGGGGCAGAGATTGTTAGGCAGTATTTGTTTGTAAAGCCACTTGCTCTGAAGATAATGCTTGCACTAACTTCTATTGAGGGAGCAGTGTGAGTCCCCACAAAGTCCTTTCCCAAAGTGTCTTTGAAGCCAAGAACCCATTGAAAGGAAGAAAGGCCAAGAGAGGGGATTAGTTTGTTCAGCAGCTGTGAATTTCAGTGGGAGGCTGATGAACTCCAAAGTCTTTGTTGAGATTTTTTTGTAAGGAGCCCTGCTGGAGGGAGAGACCCACACGGGGGCCGCGGCCTTAGACAAGAAGGAATCCGAAGCGGCAGGGAGCTGTAAACGGGCCACAAGGACTTTTCCCAAACACTTTTCGGAAAAGGTGTTGTGAAGAGAGCGGAGGGGGATTAGCATGTGAAATGACACTTTCCATTGACTCCACAGAGGAGAGGGGAAAAGGGCTGGCTGGCTGATTTATTAGCATTTTGTTCCCTTCTCTATTCTGCTCCCCCAGCAGCCCCCCTCCCCTTGCTCCCCTCCTCCCTGAGCCCTCTAAAGAGGTTTGGATTGGAAAAAGGAGCGGGGGGCTGCCTGTTTGTGTGTCATCTGGGCGAAGGTGACCACCTGGGAAGCTGAATGTAAATATTTCTCCTCTGAGGAATGCGCCTTCATTAAACCGAAATGAATACATGGAAGCATCCAATCCTGCCGCACAATGGCAGCAGTGCCTTTACCGCTAAGGGCTCCTTGTGCCGGGGAGGGGGGACCCCTCCGGGCCCTGACCCGCTGCTGAGGTCAGCACATTTTGCAGCTGCGGTGTCGCCATTTTCTCCCAGAGAAAGAAGCATGCGGCAGTGGGGCTCCCGCTTGTAATGCTCTCCGCATGTCCCCTTCACCAACAGGCGTCACTGCGCCCAGCGGGCACATCCTGGGCTGTGCCGTGGCCTTCACGGGGCAATCGTGTGGGGCAATAGTGTCAGCAGGTGAGGGACAGGGTAGCACAGCCTGCCATGTGCTGGGGAGGGGAAGGAAATGGGAAACAGCTTCCACATCTTCTCCTTTTCTTGTGTTTCCAGCTGGTCGTGGAATGGGGGGCACAGAGGGCCAAGGGGGTAGAAGCTGTCCTCTCTGCCATGCAGTGGTCCTCAAGCCAGCCCGTGCTGGAGCTTTCCCTGCTGGGTGAGAGGCTCTCGCCACCTCTTTGCTTTTCTGCCCAGGGATGCATCCCCACCGCAGGGAGGTGGAGGAACTGCTGGTGGAGATGCAAGGGAGACCGAGGGCAGGGTCACTGTATTAATAAGAACCTTTGTGCAAACAGCTGGTGGTTCGTGTGTGAAGCGGGTGTTACAGCTTTCCCTGAGAATGGGCCAAGATTGTTTCTTGCAATTTTTGAAGGGCTTGATTCTTGCTTGACATGACTGTTCTTGCTTGACGTGAATGTTCTTGCTCTGGTGAGACCCCAAGCTTGCTGTAGGTCCAAATTCCCACCCCCCATGAAGTAGTCCTGGGATTGAGGGAGTATTTGATAACTAAGAGACACACACAGACTGCTGAGCCTGTATTAATGTATCATCTCTGAAATGGGCAACTGGGCCCCTGTCTGCCCCCCTCCCATCCCCTTTACCCCTGGCAGCTGCATTGCAGTTGGATGCAACCTCAAGCTTGCTCCAGGAGAGAGCAGGCCCATCCCCCTCCTGGTAGGGGCCGAGGTGGTGCTGCATGGAGGGAACTGGTCAGCTCTTCTTATGCTCAACAGATGGGTAAGCGGCTGGGTTTTAGTCACCGGAACTGTAACTACGTACATCCACACATGCAATTGGATGAAAAAAAACCACCCAACTACTTGGACACAACAGTATTTTGCAAGCACTTGGCTACTGATTTATTGCATTGGCTATTGGTTTACAAATATTGGCTACAAGACAGGTCTAATGGCCGGTAACTTAGCTCTGCTGGCTTCTCATCTGTCTAAAGGACACTTCAAACAGCAAAGTAGACGATAACCTCACAGCCCAAGGGAGATCACTGTGATGGTGCAGTGAGCTTCCCCAGGTCCTGCAGCTGGCAGCTTCTTCCCTCCCTTCCCCAACCATGGCAAGGGAACAGAGATGCATCAACCAAATCTTCCTGCTGCTTGCTTAGCCTATAGAATATATACAATAAGCGGTAGAGGAAAAACTGTTATGTATACATCACAGTAACTGTGCAATAAATTAAACTTCAAAGTGCTTCACTTTCCTATTTACAACACCATTAAATAGTAACTGACATTATTTTCTCAGACTAGGAGGAAGTATTTAGTTAGTTAGCTGACAGGGTAAGAGTGCTCGGCAAGTACACCAGGAGGTGGGGAATGGGCTCAGCTGGCAGCTCCTCTCTGGGAGAGATTTGGGAGGGAACAGGGACTCGAGCAGTGTGAGGGCATCTTTATGGCATCAATCAAGGGCTTTGGCAGGGACGCTGGGGTGAAAAGGAAGACCAGACCAGGAGGCTTAGAAGATACAGAGAAAGCGTGTAAAAAGCAAGTGATGGGGCTCTTCTTTTGGACAGCTGTTTAATGGGCAGGTCAAGCAGCATCTTCAATCTTGCGGCTGCCATCTCAAATGCAAAGTAAAGCACTAGAGAGCTCAGCAAAGCTGTCAAAGGATGGGAAGTGATGCTGTGGGCCTCCTGGAGGCTGGCTTGCTGCAGGAAGTAGTTGCACACCTTTTCTATTCCCTCATAGTGTAGGGCTTAATAAAAGGCAGTAACAATTTTATTTTAGTGCCTCTATTTTTTTAGGGTACTAGAAGCCTCTTCTGTTTTCGGGATTACCACTCTTGAGTTGCCCAACTCTGGTGGTGCCATCTCAGCTTCCTCATGCTTTCCTAAGTGTTGATCTCGCTTGCTCAAAAGCTCAGAGCAGGTGCTTGTTTGGGGAACAGACAAGCTCAAAAGAGCAGGAGCTACTGAGACCACCTGTGTTTTCAGCGATAAAACCATAGTCACTGGATAGAGTGACTCCGGGTTGAAGGGACCAAATCTCACCTTGTCCTGTCAACACTTGAGGGTCTTCCCAGAAGTCATCACCCACTGCACTAATGGGAAATGCCCTGTATGGCCAAGGCCCAGGGGCGCAGGAGTGCCCAAGCCCCAGTGAGGTGGTATTGGGAATGAGACAAGGGGAATGGTGCCAGGGGGCTGCTGGGGAGATGGGGAGGGCAGGAGAGGAGAGGGGCAGATAGGACCATGGAGGAGCAAAGGCAAGTTAGAGCTTTCTCTTGAGCTTGCGGCTGGCCCCACCACCCCCGCTCCGCTCCCGCTTCTCCTTGCGGACGCAGAAATACTTGGTGACCCTTTTGCGGCACTGCTCGCACCGCACGGCACAGCACCAGTGGAACTTGCAGTTGCAGCTGGACACCATCTCGGCTCGCCTCTCCTCCACCGCCAGCCCGCATCTCCCACTTGCCTTGCCCCTCTTCAGGCACTCCCTGCCCTCCGTGCCCAGTGCCCAGAGCGTCTTGTTCTCCAGGCAGTAGTCAGGAGAGTCTTCTAAAACACCATCTCGGCTCGCCTCTCCTCCACCGCCAGCCCGCAGTCCCCGCACAGCCGCCGGCAGCTCCGCTTCTCCCACTTGCTGAGCGCCTTGCCCCTCTTCAGGCACTCCCTGCCCTCCGTGCCCAGCAGCCCCAGCGTCTTGTTCTCCAGGCAGTAGTCAGGAGAGTCTTCTAAATGGACCAGCTCCTTCTTGGAGATGGAGCTGAAGGTCTCGGCGATGGCGCCCCGGCTGGCAGCACTGTTCCCTGCCCCCTGCAGCAAGTCCACCTTCAGGGCTTTGTGGTACCTCTCCTTGAGGTAAGTGCCCACCTCCCGAAACTCGGGCAGCTGCAGCCAGCAGGTCTGGGTGGTGCAGCTCCCCGACACGCCATGGCATTTGCAAGTCCGCTTCATGGTCCCTTTCACAGCCTACAGGGTGAGGAGAGAGAGGGGATTCAGGAAAAAGCCCAGAGGGGTCATTTCTGTGCTGCAGCACGTGGAGAAACATGGCTCCAGGCCTGTGGAAGGGTTTGCCATCGACCCTCCCTGCACACTAGTCCTGCCCAGGGGTTGTCGGCTTAAAGCTCGCAGATTTGCTTCTCCATGGTACTCCCCTACTTGAACTGGGAGAAAGAGGACAACAGGAAGCCATTAACTGTAATCACGGAAGGTTTGCTACCTCAGAACAAACACCACCCATCACGTCAGTACTGCTGCCATCCCATTCTCCTCGGCAAGGTAGTTGCTTCTTCTGGACACATGCTTTTAGCCACAGCAAGTTGTGACTCTCCACAGTGAACGGCCAGAGCCAATCTGGTACGCGCTGTCGGGTCTGGAGGGAGAGAGGGGCTCACCTTTCTACCTGCCTCGTTGTTATGCAGGTTCATAGCAGCTCTGGCATCTTGTCCAGTCTCCAGGGCATCCACAAACTGCTTGGAAATGGCTTCCCCAAAGCCCACGTTATCACTGCAGCCTCCCCACAGCCAGCCTTGCCCCCCTAGGAAAGGAGATGAGATGTGTGCTGTCAGGGAACCAGCCCCTCGCCTGCCTGGCTTGTGGCTCTGGGGACAAGAAAGGGTCTCAGAAGTGATGGGAGGGAACAGAGGCTGTGGGGCAAATCCAGCCTTTCGCCTTGCAATACTCCCCGATTCTCTCCCCTTGGGCTCGTGCCATTTCTACTGAGGCCTGGACAGTAAATGGCTCATGCAGGCAGCGAAGGGGTATGTCCTGTGTGACAAACCCAGGGATTTCCAGGCTTTCTACAGAGCAGGATTCAGCAGCTGTTAATTATCATGCATTAGCAGCCATATAGAAAAGGCTTTGGGTCTTTAATCACCTTCCCTCAAACCCTGACTTGAACTGGTTCAGTCTGACTTGCAGGGACAGCATCTTGCTAACATGGAGTAGCGAACTGATGGAGGCATCCTGGTCAAAGGGAACAGATTCCCCTCCGCTGGGAAACAACCCAAGCCTGGCACACATGTATCAAGAAGGCCCTCTTTTTGGTACACCCAGAATCCTGGGATGATGTTTGGCATCTCAGAAGGGTCTGATTTTCCAATTATCATAAAAAAACCAAAGGAGTCAGCACAGAACTGGGATACTGCACAGCAAGATGTGGAGGGTACTTTTCCTAACTGCATGGGAGCTCAATAACAGCTCGGCTGACTGGAAACACATCATGCTGTTTGCTTCTTTTCCTCCTAGAGAAAAATGCCAAATTCTTTATGAAGATTTGGAATCTGGAACATTCTGACCCTAACGTGCCTTGATGGTACATCTTGGGACTTGTGGTTTAATGGCCTTGTGCCTCTCTTGAAAGGCCCGGCCCTTGCCCAGACTTCCCCAGAGCATGGCAATCCCCTCTCCCAGGGAAAGGCAGGGGTGTCTCATGGGAGGTGGATAACTGCAGTGGATGATGAAGTCCAAATCAAGAGCTGGGACCGGAGGGAGAATGGAAACCTTTCACCAACTTGGATTCAGTGCAACGGCATTTAGAATTGAATCATGCTGTTTTGGACAAGCCCAAAAGTTTCCTTTGCCTTCCAAGGTTTTAAGTTCACAATGGAAAATTTTCATGAAAACCAGATATGTTTTGGGGAAAAGAAGTGTAGCGTGACTAACTCAGTTTTCCAGAGAAGACAAAATTTGGTGTGTCATAGCCCAAAAGTCTTGCTTTGCTGGAGATGGGCTATCCCATCCCTCGGACACCTAAGAAGCAGTGGCTGTTTTAAAAACTATTAGCCAATAAAGCAAATTACTAAATACTGGACACTCCAGAGGACTTTGTCATAAACTGACACGTACTGACTGCCCAGTGCGGCTGGGCGGGGAATGGCTTTTAAAAGATTTTGATAATTTGAAATTTGACCTCTTTCCATTCAAAACAAAAGACCGAAATGTCAATGTTTTCTGTGAAAGCTGAGCAGAGAGCTGGGGCGGTGCAGCGCAGGGTTCCCCACCCAGGGGTGCCTTAGCAGCTGCGGGCCTGGGTACCGCTGTGACAGGAACGGGGTGAAAGCTGTGTGCTGCCACAGCAGTTCTTCTGGTTGTGCTCTCGTGTACCTGCCACGCTGACAAACGCTGGAGGGGTCTATGAATGCCACCCTGCTTTCCCTCCCGCTAATTCTGCTCTGGAGCCACCCTGGTCCTGCAGACCCTGGGAGCCCTGAGGTCCCTGATCAGCGCTGCTCTAACCAGACCTGCCATTTAGACGCACGGCATCAGATCCTCTCCTCTGCCTGCATGATACAGTCATTTCCTCCAGCAGCTTAAACAGAGTTGGCCTTGATTTGAACCAGGGAAACTGCAACTCTCTTCTACTTTCCTGCTCATTTAGAAAGTAATGGAAAACATCGAGGGCTCGGCCTCAGCTGGTGTAAATTGGACGTGGCCCCATTAGCTTCCACAGAGCTACTTTGGTTTGAGCCAGGCACAGCTCTGCTCTGGGCATTATTTCCAGGTGTGGGGACCAGGATGAGGATTTGTTTCTGCAGGCCTCAGCGGAGGAGAGGAGAAGAGCTGCCTCCTGCCGCCTGGGACGTGAGAGAGGGACGGCAGCTCGTCTCTCCTTACCCAGCTGTCCGTTGCGGGAGTCGTCACAGCCACAGTTGTCAAAATCCCCCAGGCTGCAGTTCCGGGTCAGCGTGTACATGACGCCCGCAGAGCTGATGGCATGGACAAAAGCGGTTTCTCGGTTTGCTGTCAAGTGGGAATACAAGGAGAGCAGATGTGCTAAAGATTTCACGGTGAGACCAGTGTTAGAAACGACTCCTGCCATGCAGGAGACTGCGTAGGAAGAGATTTGCAATGAGCAGGGCTTTGTGGGGTGGAGAGCAGGCCCTACATGTCAGATTAGCTTAGTTTTGGCTTGAGTTGCACAAAGACAGAAGCTCCCAAATTCGATCCAGACTGACTTGTGCCATTTCCAGAGGTGTGGATGAGTTTAGCACTTGGCTGTCCTTGTGGGAGCTCAGCAGTGGGGATACAGCACAGACAGCCAAATGTTCCCCACGTCTCGCCAATACACCCCAGAGGGGAAGGGGCCCTCTCCAACAATCAAAGAGCTCCTTCCCCACAGCCCCCTCGAGCCTTACCTTCTGCTGGACACTGTCCAGGGCTCAGCGCAGTGACCATACCTACCCACCAGGATCGGTGTGGTGACCATCAGCTGACTTCACTGAGCCTTTGGCTTTCATTTAATACCAGCAAGGTCTGGATCTGAGCAGATAACCTTGACGGGAATGGTTCAGGGACCTGCTCCCAGTCCCAGAGTGTTACTTTGCGCTGCAATTGCCTCCTCAAGGCCCCACTTTGAAACCTCTGTCCACCTCTGCCTGGGGCCCTGGTCCCTCGCCTGCTGCCATTCCCACCAGAGGCCTGAGGCTCTCCTCCATATCCAGCTCCTGCCTGCACAGGGCAGGTATGAGCTCAGCCCAGCATCATACATGGGTCTAGAGGACCAGGTACACACTGAAACATTTCCTGGCACCTGCAAACGGGTAAGGAATGGGATACAGTGACAATGACCACAGCCCCATGCTCTGCAGTGGCACAGGTCATGGATGCCGGATTTCTGCTCAAGGTGACTCTGACATCTGGAAGCTGTGGGAAGGCTTTTCTCCTGCCTCTTGGCCAGAGCACAGCCACTGATGAACTCTTTCCTGGTCCCTTTAGCCATATCCCTCTGCTTGCTACCCCACCACCCCGTGCTGGTTGTCAGCCTCCCTGGGACACCCTGGCGAGAGACACCACCTAGGCATGACGTGTCCAGCAGCCCATGCTGCACGTCGTGGTGGTGCATCCTTGTGGGGAGCCAGTTATGTGAGGGTTGGTGGGACACTCCCGTCCTGCGCAAGCTGGGGCTCGGCGGGTCTGGAGGCGATGCTGGCATTGCAAGGCTAGATCCCAGGGCGTGTCTGGGAGCTGATGGGTGAAGGGGTCTTCTGTAAAGATCCCTCTGGGGCACTTCTGGGAGAGGCACATCCCAGGTGGGGATGGGGAAGAAAAGGAGGCACTTGGGAAGAGAAGAGGGGCTCTAACCTGTAGCAAGGGGGTCCCAGTAGTGGTATCCAATGCTTTCCTTACCGCTGCGCAGCCCGCCATGGCTGGAGAGCTGCAGTGCCCTCTCGGGGCAGTTCCAGCGGTCCCAGGCGAACTGGAACTTGCACTCCTCGATGCCGCTCTGTGCCCCGGCCGCCACGCTGCTGGAGTAGATGAGGTAGGCCTAGGAGCAGAGCAGCAGATCAGGAGAGGGGATGGTGTTTGCCCCGCTTCAGCCTCCCCCAGCATTAACTTGCAAAACTGAGTCAGGGTGCGTTGGCCAGCATGCAGGGACAGCCCTGTGAGCGACAGGCTGGGAATGTCCCCAGGCTACTCCCAGGGTCCAGGAGAGTCACTCAGCAGCTCTAGTTTCCATCGCAGGCAGTGCAAAGCTGGTATAGCCACAGCCGCTTCCCACACAGCGGTGGGGCTGATGCAGACGTAGCTTTCCTGCCCTGTGCTGCATATCGTGGGTCCTGCTGCTTTGGGGTCTAGATGGATGGAGAAGCACAGTGCAAAACACCAGGAAGAACATGGCCACAGGCTCCCAAGGAGGCTGGCGTTCAACTGGAAATAACTTGCATGCCATCTTACAGAGACAAGATGTACAGAGCTGAGGAGGTCTCTCAGGCTTTGCTCCCCTGGGGAGTGGAGCTCGACACCAGCAGCAGCAAATGCATTTTCTGCTGTGCTGGGTCAGAGCCTGAGCCTCCCAGGGGGAGAAGGCTGAGCTGTTGGCTGTTAGCCACATTAGTAGATGTGCCAGCCAGCCCCTGCAATGGGGAACCCCTTATCTCTCCAGCATGAGAGGAGGCAGAGCCTTCTCCTCAGAGACCGGGGAGCTCCAGGCCAGCAGGTGCCTCAGCCTGCCTCCTCCTTTACTGCAGCCCCAGGAGGACAGACAGTGCTTTGGGGCAAGGTTGCTTCACCAGAGCATTGAGAGCTATAGAAAGAGCTAGATGGGCTTGGAGGTGTTCCTGGGGAATAGCCAGAACAAAAATTGGGTGAATTTTACAACTGGTCTTGGCTTGGAAAAAAAGCCTCTGAAAGAGGGGTGCAAGGAGGCGGGGGGTCAAAAATACTGAACAAGGTCCTGGCAATTCCAGTTATGCTCCTCGGGGAAGTATTTTTTGCAGGACCTACAGAAAGTACCTTTCCAGCTTGATGAATGTGGGTCCTGATGCTAACCTGATCATCAGGAACAACAGATGACAGGTGAGAGCCTCAGCTGGTGCCAATAGACAGATCTCCAAAATCTGGCCCCAACCAGCTTAAAAGGACCCCAGGCCAACTTTGCTCAGGGCTAATGTGTCCCAAGGAGCTGCAGCTTATAGCAGGTCATTCCTGGCCCTCCTCTGCCTTGTTGCTGGAAACCTGGGGGTGAGGGGAGCTCTGGCCAAGGCTGGATGGAGAGGAGTGGGAAGGTGGAGCTCCTCCCTCCCTGGGTTTAGTGGAATCAGGGACAGAGATCAAAGGGATTTCTCTTACCTTGGGGCCCGTCATCAGGAAATTATTCACTGACCTGGAAGACAGAGACGGTGTCAGCAGGGAGGGAGTGACAGCGGAGGCGCCTGGGGAATGCCTGGCATCCCAGGACTCTCCTCTTGCTCCCTGCAGCCTGCCTGTCTCCTGGCTGCAGGCACCTTTGGTCTCTCTCCCTGCAAGCCAGGACGGTACCTTCTCCTTCCCACCACCCCGCTCCCCCAACCAGGCTGTGCCAGGCTGCAACCCCCTCGCTGCTCCCTCCTTTTGCTTTCCTCCACACAACTGCCCTTCATACCAATCCCCCCATTTTTTTTTTTTAGTGCTTTCCTGTTCCCCCAGCCTTGCTTTTACCTGACCAAACTGCTGCTCGGCTTAACTCAGGGTAGTGTTGCCCCCAGCCCCAGGAGCTGGACCACGTGCCAGCACCGCTCTCCCTGTGGGACCATGCCAAGGGAAGGAGGAGGTCACACCGCTGCTCCTTCATAGTGTGTGTCCCGGCAGCATCCCCCCAGTCCCTTGTTCACAGTCCCTTGTTTTCCTGCGGTGCCAGCTCTGGCTGCCCACACTCTCCTCTTGGTCACGTTATGATGATGGTTGTGCACAAACACACTTGTTCTCCCAGTCCTGCTGGGCACTGCGCAGGGGGGGAGTGGGGGAAATGAAACTTTCTGGTGTTCCCACTGCAGGTGTGAAGGGATCATCTCCAAGAGCCACCATGCAGCGTGGCTGGTCTCCATAACTCTTCCCCAGGGGCTTGCAGAGCTGCTGCTGGCAGATCTCTTTCTCCAGCAAGAAAGACTGTTTCAGTGCAAATGGTCAGTCAGTGTTAGGACTCCATGTGGTGCAGTGACCACCATTAGGAATCTGGAGGATGGCTGGGTGAATCCAGCTTAGCTGCGTTGTGGCAGAAAGCACTGAGGCTTTAAAAAGGCCCAAGAGCCAAGCCCAAATATTCCAAGCCAGAAATGAAGCAAGAAAAGGGAGGTTTCTCCTACAAACACCTCATTCCAGTCTCTCCAGGTTTGCAAAATAACCCTCATTACTGTTTCTGGTGAGTCTCCGGAGCGCCTCCCCTGCCGGCACCCCAGCACTCCAGAGAGATGGGTGAGTGTTGTTATCCCCAGGGGAGGACACTGAGGCCAGAGAGGTAGCATGAGTGGATTGAGACCTTGCAGTGAATGAGTGATTGGGAAAAAGCTAGAGCATGCACCAAGAGAAACTGGGCTCTTCAGCTTCTTCTCGAGATGATGTTCTGCTTCAAATGCTGGATGTCTCCCAGTGGAGGATGCCTCTCCTTTTCAGCTAGCCCTCCCAGAGCCTTAACCCGCACTCTGTCCCTTCAGCGGAGCGGCATGCTCCACTCTGCAGTTGCACTACCTGGCATGCAGTGATGCTTGCTGCTTTTCTAGCTCTTCTCCATTCCCTGAAAATCCCAGTAGCTAGGCAGACGATGGCTGGATGCGGGGGAGAAAGCTGCGGGTTAGGGTATGGTTTTTCCTCCCTGTGTGTTTTCAAGCGATGCTGTCTGGAGCCACGGGTATCCCTGGTAAGGGGGAGAAAAGCACTGTCCTGTTGTGCTACAAATCCAGCACAGAGAGTGCAGGGGCATCCTAGGGTGAGCTCGAGCACAGGCAGAAGCAGGCACTGCCGTCTCAAGCTGGAGGACAAAGTGTAGCCATGCTGCAGCCCTGCCACGGACACAGGGGCAGACAGGGTGGCAGGACTGGTGCCCAGACATCAGACACGAGAGATTTAGAGAGGATGTTTCCCTGCCCTGGAAAACCGCTCCCGCAGTCAGCGAGCCCATTTCACCTCCGCTAGAACTGCCTTCACAGAGATCCTCTCTGAGGTACACCACAAAAAGGTCTTGTTATTTTAGCTTGGTCAAAATTGCAAGAAACCTGATCTTTGCTATTACAGTTTAGAAAGAGTTGAAAGAACTAGTTTGCAAAGTTTCACTCTGGCAAGTCTAACTTTTTTTTTTTTTTTTTGGTGGAAATGTGTCCATCTTGATGAAGCTTGCTTTGGAAAAGAGTCCCCTGGGTCAAAACGGGAGGGAGAGGGCTGTGCCAGGGCACGGCAAGAGCAGGAGATCCTTTCCCTTTGTTCCAGGCCTGGGATTCAGACCCGGCTGCGCTCCAGCCCCTGTGGGTACTTTAGCACGAAGTCGATGGCTGTTTTGCAGAGGAATTTTCCTTTGGGAGCTGCTTCTGCATTGTACAGCTAATTAAATATTTCCTGGGACTTGGAGAGACGGCATCTGTAGCTGGGTGATTAGAGCATCGGGTGACCTGAATCATACAGGGCCATGAACCTGGGGCTATTCAGACTGTGTAAGCTCCATGGGTCCCCATCCTAACGCAACTGGGTAGCAGCATGAACAAGTCATTTTTCCATCTGGTTTCCCTCCTGTCCTTTGCCTTGACCTTAAGCGCTTTGCTATGGGGACCACACTCAGGATGGTGTCAGCGTGAATCTGAGCCCCTGGTAGCAGCTGTGAGAAAACTCTGGTAAAATGCCCCTGTGTAGGCAAGATCTAGAGAATTGCAAGTGCTCTCATTGTGGCCAAAACAAGAGATACATCCCATCTGCATTGCTTCCCACCTGGGTAGGAAAAGCCAAATTCACAGTGTGCAAGAAGGATTTGTTTCAAACCCTTGCTGAGCAGTTGCAGGGGTGGCTTTAGGAGGAGGACAGTAATCCACAAGTTCAGGGTTTACAGCAAACCAGCCTGTCAGCAGGTGTCAATTGACATAACTGCATTGAAGCAGAGGATCTGTTCCTCCCGGGATAAACCTCAAGGTTCACAAAAAGGCCAAGTTCAGGATATACCAATTCACCATCTGCAGCTGAGCAAATGGTACAGTAGCAATTTCCCAGCAGGATATTCTAAACATTTTTATTAAGTCGGAGAGACAGGAGGCATTTTCCCTGAGCTCTCTGATCAACAGGCAGGCACGCTGCTGGGCGGGTTTGTAGGACTTAGACAAGTAAAGGATTCATTTAGACTGGTACACTTGACCCCCCACATTTAATTCTTGCAGCTGCAAGTGGCTTCAGGAGAAGGGGAGATGGGACAGTTTGAATATCAGGGTGCTGTGTGCTGCAGAATGGGCTGTCGTATGGCTGGAGGGTAGCTGGAATTTTTCTTATTTACGCTGAGAGGGAAGGAAACATAATAATGGAGACCAGCTCTGTGCGCTTTGTCTTTGCCCATATGATCTAGCTAAGAAAAAATGCATCTCTAATCTGGATATAGGCTCCAGCAAGGACAGAGAGTAATGCAGCCATTTGTTCCACAGATGTAGTGACAATGCCACTAGAATCATCCCTGTGCTGCAAATAGGAATCACTACGAAAATGAATCTCTCTTCATTTTTGTCTCTGTAGTGTGATTTTTATTCATTTATTTATTTTTACTAATTTTCCATACCACTGTAAAGGAAAAAGAATGCAATTCTAAACTAACTAGCTGGCTACATCCACAAATGGGTGTAAACCAGCCCACTTGCCATGGCTTCGGTGTCACCACGCTGATTTAAAACTTTTTGAAACCACACACGTGAAAGGAAACACTTGAAATTATTTCTCTCCTCCGACAAAGCTTACAGGGTTTCTAGCTATCTAACCCCCTTTCCCTCCACCTTCAAACACCTTCAGGACAGCGTTACACGGGCTGAAGCGGAGCAGAGGCAGACCTCAGCAGGTAGAGAGAGGAGCCCGACCGAGACCTCCAGCCCGCTCCCCAGCCCGTGCAGGGCCCTGGGCAGGGCACGCTGCTTCCCTCATTGCATCCAGGTAAAAAGCAAATCTAGGGCAAGTGATTTTCATTGCATCCCATATTAGGAAATTATTTCAAAGCTGATGAATATCTATAGCAGGAGTTCTCTATCATAGTTTTCTTGAACCCGAAAGTAAACAACGCTGCCAAGCAGCTGTCCCATTATATTTTACGCTTATCAAATACTAATAAGCCTCTGATAGTTTCTGCTCAGTTACAACTTTAACCAATAACAGCACCCCGCTCCTCAGTTTAATATGCCCCAAAAGCCTTATCAAATCTCCCATTAAAGTATTTGTTTGATACCTTATCACCAACTCATGCTACTGTGCTGCTGGTTCAGCTCTTTAGAAAATTATGAAGCTGTACTTAGATCTTTACTGTCATTATTGTAAATACAGAAAATGGATACAATTTCACTTTGGATCTGAGTTTCGTTCTCAAGTACAAACTCTCCCGAGTTTTTAGAAAACCAGTGACACTGGAAACTAAAGGCAATCCCACAGCTGAAGTGTAAAAAAACATTTGGAAACAAGCTGCTGTATTAGAGATTGTTACATTATTCCCACAGGATAGGAGACCGGGAGGCAACTCATTAACATTTGGAGCTTTACCTTTTTTTTTTCCCTTCATTTCTCTCTATTTTGTTGTATTTATTTGGTTTTTAGTTCCTAAATGCAACGCTGAAATTTTGCTCATCTAGAAACACGCTGACCATTCAACCTAGCTGACACGGCAGAATCTAATCCACACTCACAGAAGGGAAGTGGCCACATACATATTTATAAAAAAAAGTTATTGTTGATCTATATTGCCCCCCGCTCCCAATTCTCATGATTAAATTATAGGAAAAAAGAACCTTGTTGCATTTTAAGCTGTTGGATCAGATAAAGACGACCAGCAAAAATTGCAAGCAGGATTATTGCATGATTCCCACAAACCTTGCTTTTTTCTCCTCAAAAGTTAAGGGACAGAGTCTGTAATACAATCATTTTGAATAAAGTTTGCAATTTTCCTTTCTCTCAGGAAATCATGACCTATGAGCAACACGCGGAGAGAAGCAGGGCTGTCTTGATCTATAAACTTTTCTCTTAGATAAAAACTTCTGAAAGGCAGACAGGGAATTTAGACATCCAACTTCCATTGAAAACGCCTGGGATTTCTGTATTTAACTCTACTTTGTGCTCTGAAATTTCTCCCCTTTGAACTGTTTCTTTAAAATGTTGATTTTGTTTTATCTTTTAATGTATTTTAAACCTCTAAGCAAGAGACACAAGGGAAGAGCAGAGAAATAAAAATAAAATCAGCATGAGTTCTTGCCTAGCCTCTCTGCATAACATACATATTCCTCTTGTTCCAGAAGGGAGATTTATCTTGAGTTTGCTACTGTATATTTAGACATATACAAATTGTTGCACATTCTTTTAACGGAGTAGAAAATCTCTGAAAGAACATAAATTTCACTCCCAGCCTAACAGGAATGAGTTCTCATTTACTCTTGAGTTTCTCTTTCTGTAATTTTGGTTTCTCCATCCATGGTAATAACCCTAGAGATCTGCTGTGGGGGAGGCAGGGGATTTTAGTAATTGAACAGCAAAAGACTTTCCTTGCTGTTAGAGGTAAGTCTGTAACGCACTGAGCAGATTCCCGAGGGCATCACAGAAATGGAGAATAAAGTTAGGGTACTTGGCAAAAATCACATAGGAAAAAATACCTACAGAGCCAGGTCATTTGAGTCCATCTCCATTTGAGCATGGGATAGATATATTCCGCAAGGAATGATATGAGATTTGATGCAAGTGTAATCTCCTTCTGCTCACCCTTACAAAACATTTCTGGAAATAAATTTAAAACCACCCTTAGGACAGAGCAAGAGGCCCACAGGAGATGACCGCAGGTTTGTGCACGGTGGGACTGGTCTGACGGGACCCAGGTGGTTGGGAACCAAGCCGTAGCAATCTCCATATCGAAAGCTTCTCCCCAGGAAACGCTAATACATGAATTTCAGACGTGTGTAATCTTGACCCTGTGCCTGCCAAGGAGCCCGGGTCTCAGCCTGCTCATCCGGAGTGATGGTCCTGTGGATCTAACTCACCCCTGCTGGCTCTGAGCTCTTAATCAGGGACTGTCTTCTTTGGGGAGCATGGGAGAGGCCCCACTTGATTTGATTAAGACAAGAGAGAAGCAGACTGTGAGCCTTTGCAAAAACAGAAATCCCTGGCTCTGCCATTGGGTTATCTTCCCAGTTGGAAGTGAGGGGCTAGATCTTCCGCTCTCCTCTACTCTATTTTACCCCAGCTCAGGATTTGGCTCATCGAGTTACTGCTGGGAGGTGAGGGGGAAGAAGGGGACTTTCTCTGCTCAGATCTAACCTCTCTGCCAATGAGTGTGTTGGGACTTAGTTAAATATCTGGTCCCATTAAAGACCAGAATTGCGCTAAGTGGAAACGAGGGGACATTTAGGAAGGTGAAGAGGAATTTCCTTAGGGTGTCCGGGAAGAGCACCTGCCTGTGACACAGACTGAGGTGCTCTCGATACTCACCAGGCACAGCAGGATTGGAAGAAGGGAGTGAGGAAGAAGATGCCCAGATAAGGGTCCATGTGAAATATAAAATCCAAATAAAGAGGGAGAAAGGAGATCCTAAAAAAAAACAACCTTGGGTACCACCACCACCAGAGAAAAGAAAAAAAAGAAAAAAGAAACACAACAAAATTAGGGAAGTGATGGAGTTATTTTCCACCCGGCGCTCCTGGTGTGATGAAGAGGCGTATGCCCCCTGAATCCCAACTTCTGCGAAGGGTAACCAATCCTAAAGTAAGAGCTAAAGGGGGTTGGTGAAATGGAGCCGCAGAACTTCCTAAGAAGAGATTATCTACTTAATTAAAGATTTTTTTTTCCCTAAGTCCTTCAGCCAATCAGGACTCAAGTGCCAGAGAGAGATTGAACTGATGAAAAGAACACCCCAGGTTCCTCGAAGACAAATGCACCACGAAAGGGATAAGAGGGAGGGAAAAGGGGAAAACAAAAAAAAAGAAAGAAAGAGAGAGAGAGAGAGGGATAAAGAAAGAGACAGCAAATCCCTTAAAGTAATCACTAGATTCAATCTCCACCAGCACTGCCCTGCCTCTCCATCCCCCGCAAAGGCAACTGGAAGGGCTGCTTTTGGTGTGCCCTCACCTCCTCCTGCCTTGGAGACATTGCTGGGGCCGGGGTGCGCTGGGTGCTCCGGATGGGGGCTTGGGTTCGGGCCACCCGCGCCCACTGCTTGGAGGCCATGCAGCATGTTTCAGGGAGAAGGCTGGGAAACATATATGTGAACATCGTCTCTGCCTCAGACTCCCCCAGGTGTTTAAGGGGAATCGGGACAAGTTCCTACCTCCATCTGCTCCTCCTTCATCACAGTGACCTGCTCTTTTTTCCCACCTCCTCTTTGCAACACGCCACCCGCACCCCAGGAGAAAGGCCTCTAACTAAACCTTCCCTTTTCCCCTTAATTTTTTGCTTTTGGGACTTCCTACGAAGTCCACAGGAGGGGGTCTTTGGCTTGGGAGGGTCAGTGGTGTCTCAACGAGAGCGTATCCCAGGCCAAGAGTTGCTGGAGCTACTTAGAAGTGCACCCAGCCTGTGCCTCCTGGCCGTGTGGGACATCCCAGTTACTGTCACACTGCCCACCACAGCCACTCTGACCAGCCCTAGGTCAAGAGGACCAGCTGCGCCACCCTGTCCCAGAGCCATAGGAGCATCTTCTCTGCGCTGCACAGCTGATTTTCGTGCTGCGGACATAATCAGCTAAAACGTGGCCTGAGACCAGTCAAACTCATTTCACTCGGGGTGCAGCTGCTGGGCAGAAGGGCTGGACCAGGGCAAGATTTGAAAAGGAGCGAGACCCCACGGCTGGACCATCAGACAGGGCTGGCTGGAGGCTGAGCTTCGCTCAGGGCCACCTCAGGCGGATGAAACGTCCCTCCTGGGCCTCCTGGGTTGCGCAGTCTCGAGGAGGGAAACCTGCCCGGCAGAGATTTGCTTTCAGCCGGACTTTGGCCATGCCAAAACCGGCTCTGCCCAGGCCAGGGAGCTCCAGCCGGGCGCATGCGGGGCACAGCACGCAGGGCATTGCTGGCAAAACACCACCTTTGTCCCAAGCGCTGCCCAGCCAGCCAGCGGGGCCCCTTGCCCTGGGGGGTGGCTGGGCGGTTTGCAAGCACCTAGGTGAGGAGAAAATGCAGCCGCCAGCAATTGATCCCAGGGCCAGCTGTGCCTCCCAGCTGCATCCTATTACAGCAAGGCTGACGGTATTTGCACTAATTAAAGCCCCAGCTCCCGGAGCCCTGAGCATTTTAAAAACCAAGGTGTTATGTACACTGAGAAAAAACTTCAAAATTTATCTAGTAGACGATAAAACCCCAGAAACTGAAAGGTGAGGGAAATAAGCCATTTATTTATTTATCTATTTATTTATTTGTTTTAATTATTTATCATATTGAAATAGAATTTCAATGCTGTGATGTTTAGCACAGTTCAATGGTTTTGGTGGCCTAATTCAAGTACTGGGGGTGGCCGTGCTCTCCCTGCCAGAAGAGGCTGTCCTGGACCTGCTGTAGGGAGCAGCTGCAGGGGCTGATGCTGCCCCAGGGGAGCTGAGGGGCGGCCGAGAGGCGGCCCGCGCTGAGGGAGCGGAGCCCCCAC
>NW_008795129.1:5070015-5078344 GCF_000699145.1 Aptenodytes forsteri
GCGGTCCCGGCCCCGGTGTAGGGAGCAGCTGCAGGGGCTGATGCTGCCCCAGGGAGCTGAGGGGCGGCTGAGAGGCTGCCTGCCCTGAGGGAGCTCAGCCCCACCGGGGCAGTGCTGGTGGGATGCGGGGGATGCTGCCACCCTGCACTTGGCATTTATTTCCAATGGCAGGAAGAAGAAGAATTTACAGTTGTTTTTTGTAAGTCTCCAAATGTTTGTTTCAGGACTCTTGAACCAGAGTTTTCTCATTCCTCAGGTCCAGCAGCGACAGCATTTTAAATCATGCGACACTTCAGACATGTCTTGACCAACTGGAAAGGACGGACACCATTGGGTTTGCTGGGGTGAGCTATTTTTGTTTACTCCAAGACAAATTAAATAAGGGGATTGCAAAAATGCAGAAAAAAATAATTGTAGGTGGTTCCAAAATAAAGAGGAGGAATTTATTTTTTTATTAGCTGTTACAAGAGGCAGCCGGGCCTTCCTCCAAGCTCACAGAAGCACCAGCAGCACCAGGGCGCTTCGGAGCCAGCAGCCTCCCTAGTCAACTTCTAGTTTCAATTAAACGCAATAGTCACTTTCCTGGAAACAAGCATGTTTTTCAAGCCAAAGAGGCTGGAGGCGAAGCCTGAAACAAAACTGTCCCAAACATGTTTTAAAGCACTTAATTACAGCTCTCAAAGGCTGTTTAATAGACTCTGTGAGGTACTCTCTAAAGAAATGGGATGCAAAATTGGTTTATGATGTTCATCAAATTTTGTTATTGTTACAGACGAAAGCTCTGTAAATTTTCTAAAATGGGCCCAGCGAGCATTAAAATACATTTTATGGCCAGAAGGACGGGTATATTATCCCATCTGACCCGTTGGCCAATACAGATCTCTGTTGACCTTTGCATTGAGTGCTGTAACGTGTGTTTGACTATTTGCTCATCTCCCAGAGCAGCAGGCAGGGTTTGAGGACAACAGGAAGCAGAGAACCCACCACCATCTGTGGTGATTTGTTCCAGTTTGTTAAAAAAACAAACCAAAACATTAATATAAGATGTCTAGGTTTAATTTCCAGAGTACAGAGAAGATCTGAACTGTCCTTAAAGAGCTTGTACAAGTAATCACAGAAAGAGTAAAAAATAAAGCCCCTAATGCTCTTGCTGCCTTCCACCCTGGTACAAATGCAACTGATGGATTTGAAAAATGAGGTTAAGAAGTGGGGGTAAAAATTCCAAGTCTGGCTCACAGATATCTCAAAAGCTTCTTTGTGTCAATGCAAAGTGCCCAAAGGACAGATTTTTTAAAACAAAATGGCCTTTAAAAAGGTCAAGAAGGAATTCAAAGTCTCTTATTTTAAAAGATATGCAAAAGGTATGAGATCAAAATAAAAAGAAATTAATCTTGTCTAGGGAACACACAGAATTCAACCCTGAAAGAGCTGAAAAAGTCTCAGGAAGGTCTGGCTTCCCAGTGCAGTAAGCAGATTTCAACTGACTTGACTGCAGCTTTGCCTTTTGCACCAGCTAAATACGGCTTCAATAGTGTCTAATGCCCGTCAAAACATCCCCCAGCACCCCAAGAAAGTCTAAATGTTGCTTGCAATCCTGTATTGAACATGCCCTGTGCTATTCTGCTCCTACAGTCAAATGGTTCCAGAAACAAAGCCAGACAAAGGCTGGGGAAATTTAATAACTTTTATTAGATTGACTGATATGCAGTGGAAGAAGCAAACAGGTGTTTTGAGCATTTTGGCTCTGAAAAGGCAGGAAAGGTGCTGGTGTGCCCAGAAGCGTCTGTTTATTTTTTTTTTATCTATAGCAATCTGAGATTGTGCCGTTAAAGATGGTATTGACACACCAGGACACGCAAACGGCTGCGTGATCTCTTCACTGTAAGCTTGACTTTGTAACCTTTATGTTCCCCAATGCTGCTCTCTGCATGGGTGACGCAAGCTGAGCAGCCTCCCGTAAGGTCTGCTTGCGCTTTACCAGTACTGAATGTATCCTCGCATTTGCAGGTTCTCCTTACGGTTCCCGCAGGGACAGCTCAGGGGATCCTTGCCTACTGCAGTGAACTGTGTGACTGGACACAGCCATCACACATCTCATAGGAAGCGACTTCTGCCAAACTGTGGGGAAAGGCAGGAGGGTCAGACGTTTAGGCTGTTCTTCAGTTGCTGGAGAAAAGCTTAAGGTGTGCACAAGAAACCAAGAAAATTATTTTACATCAGAAGGAACAGAAATGTTGCAATGGCTATAGAGGGTCAGTTCAAGGTTCAAGGCACGGACACCTGCAAAGCGTTTTCCACCTGCAGCTCTCAAAGTGCCTCAGCGAAACAGCTCCCCCACTTTTTCCATTTTACAGGATGCAAAACTGAGGCCTGGAGCCGGGCAGCAGTTTAGGGATAGATCCAGCCTCCTGCGCCTTACGCTGGCCCCAGCCTCCATCTGCCTAGTCTGACGTTCAAGGCAGCCAGTTTCAAGGGAAAGGCAAAGGTCTCTAAGGAAACATCCTCTTTAGCCGTGGCACGTAGAAGTTGGCCGTGCCTGGGAGCAAGTGAGCTTAGAGCACTTCAAAAGCTCCGGTTCATCCTTAGCCTGGGCTACAATGATTCCTTTATCACAGATTCTCAGTTACAGCACTAGAGGATATTCCCTCTGAATGGTCTTGACTTGCCATGGCAGTGACTTGCACAGGCTCACGCTGTGTTGGCCAAAAAAGTATTTCTTTTGAGAGTCCAGAAAGCAAGTATGGGTCCGGGGCATCTTTTTTCAGCACCCGCCGACCAGGCGGCTGAGAGCTGCGAGAGGGAAAGGGACAGAAGTGCTGAGAGGCGGGGTATCTGGGGATGAAAATCAAAGGAAAGTGAGGAGGTGGTATGACGTTAAAGGACAAGCAGGATCACCTTGGAGAAAAAGGACTGTGAGGGTGGGAGGGAAATTATGTATAGCACTCCAGGAAGGTGTAATTAGGACGAGCAGGACTGAGCGAGTCGAAGCACATTCCTGGCTGGCTGGCAGAAGGCGAGATAACCCCGGAGGTGAGAGGGGCCATACTGAGCTCCCAGGTCTAGCAACATACCCTGGCCGCTTGCCAGCCACACCTCGCTCCTGTCCCCGTGCACCTCGAAGGAAAGCCAGACCCCCCACGCAGAGTGGTGGCTACAGCTCTCCCCAGCACGGCCCTTTGGGGACCGGGAGCCCAGGCCACATACTACTGCTCATCCTGGACACAGCCACCATCCTTCAGAGAGCCTTGTTCGGGCCACCACAGACAAGCTCAGGGTCACAGGCCATCAATGCAGGCAGCTCTGCAAAAGGAGCCTCCCTTCAGCACCCACGAGGGCTCTGCCTCTCAAGGGGGAAACATGCTTGGCCCCCGCACATGAAGATTTGGGGCATGGGAAAAAAAAAAAAAAAAGAAAAGAAAAAAAGAAAGGAAGAGACTCCCTTCTGTACTGGCCAGAAGGATTAGAAGCTGCAGGGGGAAAGGGCTATGGCTTTGAGAGGTGTGTGGAGCTCAGTGGACCAGAGGATGAGGTGCGTAAAGCAGAAAGATGGCTCAGCAGTGCGGTGTAAATAATTGCTAGCTTGGGTCTTTGGCAGACCTGAGGAACCCAAGAGAAATCTACATGGGAGCTGCTTAAATGGCTCCACTGTTGCACCAGAGTCATACATTTTGTTTCCCTTTCGGGCTCCCTGTGCTCCCCTCAATATTATTATTATCAGGAATATTTGGAAACAAAACCGCATTTCAAATGGAACAAAATCAAGCCCTTTTATTAAGAAAACTGCCCAGCGACATGCTTTGATCTTTTTTAGCTGAAACCGTCCGCGAGCTCTGCAGGAGCTGTAAATAGCTCCAGCTGACTTACAACTGGTTATCCTTCACCCAAGCGCTTTTGCTTGGCTCTAGTGCAGAGAGATTGGTTTGGAGTGCCTTTTGTAATGCAGACAGGAGGAGGTTTAGCTGAGGGTTTTACACAATTCTGTGATCTTTTTCATCTCTTAATTTGCTACGCGGTCTAATGACCGTACCCTGTAATTTGTCCCTCTGGTGAGCCAGCTCGCTGTTTCGCAGCCGGCAGATGGTGCTCCCGGCTTGGCCTGCAGCTGGGCTGGGGCTCAGCGCTGCTGCTGAAGAGCATCCTTGGATCACAGGCGTGCAGGGAAACGCTCCTGTGCCGGGCATTGCCGTGTCCAGCACAGACAACAGGCTCTGCAGGGGATCCAGGCTTAAAAAATCTCCTCTCCTCCTCCCTCCTTCTCCAGACCAAGCACCTTGAGCCCTCAGCATGGGTTAAGACCAGAGATGATCATGAATGGTTCAGTGTTCACAGCTGTGGTGCAGAGCCGCTGGCGGCTGGAGCGCCCTGCTGTGAGCTCTCTGCCGCAGCATACCGGGGTGCAGCCGCCACTCGTGCGCTGCAGCACACTTCCCCATGGGCCAGCCACCGTGGCAGCCGCTGAGTCTTCTACCGACACCTGGCCTTAACCCGGGAAAGACCAGGTGCTCATCAACCCTCAGCAAGGAGATGGATGTAAAGCCATCAGCGGTATACACAGACGATCTGGATCCACACTTTTTCACTGGTGTGCCCCCTAACAGGTCCTAGGACAAATCCCAAGGCCAGGGACCTGCAAATCTGGCTCAGTTCTTTGCCCTAAAACCAGTAAAAACTGCGCTGGCGTGAGTCCAGTGAGGTCCTTCCTCTTTGCCTATGGATGACTAACACGACTAACCCTCGGCATTTACCCGGAATGAGTCAGGCCTGCAAAATCATGAGACTGGCTTGAAAATAACACACAGTGGGAGCTATTTGTGTCCAAGCCTTTAAGGTACTCTTGAGGCTTGTTTCCTCTGGAATCAGCAGGGCTGGGAACATGCTGTTCTCTTGCATGAAAGGCAAGCTGAGAGTCTTGGGCTGCGAGTGATTGGGCTTTCTAATGAACACCGAATGTCAAAAGGCTTGCCATAAATTACAGGAGGTAGCGAGGCTGAGAAGGCACGTAGGACCTCTCTGCGTTGTCCAAAACTTGCTGAGCGTGAGTCCTTGCTGTTTGCCCAAGAGATCTCACATGTTCAGTGTTCATACATTAAAATACTGGATCTTCTTTGCTCTGTCCTTGGCCAAGAACTTCTCTTGGCCTTCAGTGTGTTACTTGTTGCTACTCTTCACCTTGGGAGTGGATGCATTTCAGTGGTGAGCATCAGATCAGCCCATGGGGTGCTGTGGCCCCCAGCAAGCTGTAAGGAAAGCTGAATCATTTCCCAATAAAACCCGGGGCTCAGGATCTGGCTCCAGCTCCAGCATTCCCTAGTGTCATCTGCACTGACTGGGACCATCTCTTCTGCCAAAACAGTCAGTCAGTCCCAATAAATGGTGATGATGAGGAGCTTGGAGGCTGAATCAGACACCCAAGATGAAGAAACAGCTTCAAGATGGTCAGGGTAAACTGGCACCACAAAATCTATCACCAATCCTTTGCAAATGCCGTTGCTTGACAGAGCCAGAATCCAGCTTCCTGTCAAAATCCTAAGCATGAGGCACTTTTACTGATGGTTGTTGGAAAAATATTGCGGACACTCTGTTCTTGGACAACCCTGACCTCTTTTATAAGCGTCCCAAGAAACAGGCTGCTGCATGAATAGTAAAGCAGCACTTTTGTTGGCCTGTTGGGGACAAGCCCCTTTGGCTGTCATACTGTCAACCTGGATGAGGTTTCACCACTGATGAGGGCCACCACAAAGAGGTGCTTTATTGAAGCATGACACTCTCTGAAGGAGGTGTTTCTTTTCCTGTCTAAAAGGACCAGACATTTTGGTTACAGGCTAAGAGCATGGTCTGTGGCCTGATCAAGATTTTCCATTGAACCCTAAAAAATAAAGACCCAGAGAGCGAAGGAAGGAGAAATGTGGCTAGAAATAGCAACCCTTTTCTGAGTGCCACTGTTGAAGCACAGCTAGGAAAGAGGGCTTCATGCTGGTCAGGCGCTGCTGAGGGGAGTCAATGCATGACAGCGAACTTTGTTCTGGCCGGTTACATTCATTTCTTGTAACTGATAGCAGTCAAGCTTGCTTTGTATGAATGTTTTACAAAGTCATCCTTATCTGACCTCCATCACTGCAGCATCCCAGGACACGGTCTACTGCAACCTCTCAGTACACTTACGAAGTGTTAGCTGTTGACTAGAGGCTGGTAACTGAGGCATGGCACAGATAATGACTTGCCCAGACTCAGGCAGCGAGATTGTGTATCATATGATACATCTGAGCCGAAAACAGACCAGAGCATAGCCTGCTACTAGGGAGAGGGAGAGGGGGCTGAGGGCACCCTTACGACATGTCAATGCTGAGAAGGGGGGTACCCTACCGAAGAAGATGCAAGAACATCCTGGCTTCTGGCCAGAGGTTGCTGGGGGCTGAGACCCCAGTACACTGGGATGGCACCCCATCAGGAGCAAATGAGGATCCTGTATAATGTCAGCTCTTCCCAAACATCAGAGTTTATACGGTGACCTGCATCTGGTCTCAGAATGAAAAACAACAGCAATGTTTGCACTGGTTTCACATTAACACATGCAAAGTAGGCATCAGCCCTGTGTTTAGAGGACAAAGCATTCATTGCCACAGCAAGAGAGAAGGCGGCAAAAAACCCCAACCGCCACCACATTAGAAGAAACTAACGTTCATATTAATCCATCACTGGGCGGTATTTTCTGGAATGATGTACTTTGGGTAGTTTTGTCCTTACCTGTTGCCACTGTGAAAGATGTGCTAACTCCCAGATTTTCTGCTGTCAGATTTCATTGCAGTACCTGTCTGGAGGCAGAGTCCCACCCTTCCTCTCCTCAGTTTTCAGAAATATGGCAACATGATTCAGACCTCATGCCACCAGGGTTATCAAAGAGGAATATGTAACGCACAGTGGCACTGAAGGCACCAACATTGGATGTGTTTTCCCTGCAGTTCCTGCTCCGACTCAGCGATGGCGATGCTGCCTCAGCTCTTACTTCAGCCAATAATACACACTGTGCACTCTGTGAAGAGCTTTTTTTATTAGCACCATAGGGTGTGCTGATAGATGATTGCATATGACAGGAGTCATTCTTACAGCCATGGTCCGCCTGTTGTTGCTACATCCAAAGCCTTGCATGCAGCTGGTGGAACAGCCCTTACCCACCCATGGCTTGTAACCAGAGAAAGAACAAGATGTCCTCAGGAATTAAGTGTGTCTTATTTCTGGGAGGCTTTTTATTATCATAGAATCATAGAATCATTTAGGTTGGAAAAGACCTTTAAGATCATCGAGTCCAACCATTAACCTAAATACTACCAAGTCCACCGCTTAACCATGTCCCTAAACACCACGTCTACACGTCTTTTAAATACCTCCAGGGATGGCGACTCAACCACTTCCCTGGGCAGCCTGTTCCAGTGCTTTGATAACCCTTTCAGTGAAGAAATTTTTCCTAATATCTAATCTACAAACTGTATCAGTCATTGGTAGCTGGTGATGCTAAGAGGAGATAGCAGATCCTGCTCAGGACACAGGGCTTCTAATTCCAGCTCAGCCTTTGACCACGGATAAATTATTCCTCTTTCACATGCCTCAGTCTCCCTCCACATTCAGGTGCCTACTTAGACCGTAAGCTTTTGGAGACAGTGGGTATCTCCCAGCGTGGGTTTGTACAGCACCCAGCACAATGGAGACCTTGATCTTGATGGCAGCCTTCACTCATTATCTTAATAGAAGCATCACAGTCTTTATATGAATTAATTTACCTGAACAATCCTTTGGCAATATTGACTCCGGATCACATGTGTGATAAGAAGTGACAGAAGAAAGTGTGTGTATATAAAACCACTTTCTGGGTTTGGAGTGACTGAAGGTGTAACATCTGGGTTCTAAGTGGAGGTGACTGCCCCCCAAGTGGCAGCACTGCACCTCAGACACGGTGTGCACGCTGTCTCCGCTGCCTGCTAGAAGCTTTCTTCTGTGTGGGAAAAAGAAGTCAACTCCCGGTCTTGGATCCCAAAGTGCGATTTTGTAGCAGTTGTGGTGGTTCTCTGCAGAGAGCAACTCCTTAGAGAGCAGGGCTGATAGCACACTGGCACGGGAGAATGAACTGGTACCTTCATTACAAAGGGATACCCTTGACCCATCTGAAGAGGGAGCAAAACCCAAAGGTTTGAGGAGACCGGACCCTCCAGTACCTTGGTGGAGCCGCACCCTACCGTCCCTGAGGCAGAGGCAGCAGATGGAGGCTCCGCGAGAAGCAGAGGATCCCCTGCCCTCTTGCCACCAGGTAGAAAGAGGGGACCTAAGCGACGGGGGG
>NW_008795129.1:5082339-5096503 GCF_000699145.1 Aptenodytes forsteri
TAGGGACATGGTTTAGTGGGCATGGTGGTGTTGGGGCGACGGGTGGGCTTGATGATCTTAGAGGTCTTTTCCAACCTCAATGATTCTATGATTCTATGATTCTCCATTTTTAACCACCCACTAGAAACACCACAGGAGGTAGGAGGTATCAGTTCATAAGGGAAACTCCCTTTTGACTAAAAGAAGCCTGACAAAAGACATTTTAAACAGGAGGTTTTGTCCTTTTTCCATAAATAATGTGAGGACCACTAATACTGCTCCGCCTGTCATTAAGAGATTAACCACCCACTAGAAACACCACAGGAGGTAGGAGGTATCAGTTCATAAGGGAAACTCCCTTTTGACTAAAAGAAGCCTGACAAAAGACATTTTAAACAGGAGGTTTTGTCCTTTTTCCATAAATAATGTGAGGACCACTAATACTGCTCCGCCTGTCATTAAGAGAGTGAACTTCCGTCTTGCATGGCAGAAGAGCGGACCCTACTGTGCACCCCACCTCCAATGGTATGTCTTCCAGCTTTGCTGGGCTGCAAGGAGCAGATCTGTGTGCAGTCTCTACCAGAGAGAGGCTATTTCATTGGCTTACTACCTCTCTTGGTCAAGACATCAGTCAGTCATCCAAAAGACCTGGTGGTGTTTTTCACTGTGCTTCCTCAAGCCAGTCTTGTGTCTTCTGTGTCTCCTCTGCCCAAGCTTAGCAGACCCACATCAACACTGTGCAGGATCTTTCTGGCGACACTAGGCATCCTGAAGTGATGTGAACACTAGGCATCCTGAAGTGAACCTCATCTGCCAGCCAGTTTCTAATCCAAGCCTTGCTATTTTTATCCGGTAGGATTTCTTCACTCCCTTAATAAATATATAATGTGGCACTCTATCAAATGTGTGGCCAAAGGCAGAGGAGTTTGCAATCATTTCTGGCCATACCAGTCCAGAAAACAACTGACTAATCAAATGGCATCTTGTTTGCTGAGTTGACTCCAATAGCAAAGTCTCCTCTCAGAGGAAGGATCTGGGTATCAGGACTCTGACAGCACTTCCACCAAACCGAGGGTCTCTCTCCCTTCTCTCCCAAAGCAACTGCATTAATGATGTAGTAGAGGAGAGTTCAGCAGCATCCCACCATGCCCACCATCTTCCCCATGCACCAAAGGAGCAAGCGCCCTACATGTCAAAAGGAAGGTTGTAGGACCACCCGTAAAATCACTCAGTCCTCTGAGGCTTCTGCCCTCAATATCCCAACAAACGGGAACAGTGCCCACTGCCATGTCCTCTCATAACCTCAGCCCCAGCGTGTCTTTCATGTGCTCTCTCTCATGAGGAGCTGACTCTTCTGTTTGGCCCACCAGCAGACATTGCTGGGGCTTCATCTGAGCTGCGTCAAAGCACACACATTCAAAATGTGATAAGCCCTATAAAAACAGGGAGAAGTTGGCCCCAAATGCGTTGTTTGCAGCATCAGCTAAATAGTAACTAGGAGCTGTTCTCCCTCCCCATTTGCTGGGTTATTTTGAGAGGATAAAAGCCAGAATTCCCAAGGAGCTAGTGACTACTTGCGAGTTTCCAAGAGCAGAACTCAGAAACATCTAAGGAAAAAAAAAACCAACCATAAAACCCTCTCTAATCCTGATTTCCAGAAAAAACAGAGCCCCTGCCCTCTAAAAACTGGGCACTTCACAGTATCTTCGTCAGGATTTCCAAAATCACCTTCTGCATATGTAAACCTTGGGCTGGATGTCCTCTATGCAAGCCTAAGAGGTGGATCATTCTCTTACGCTCACCCAAATACGTTAATACATTTCTTTCAGGCACAGTTAGGGGCTCAGCCTGTGTATTTTGGAGAGCTTGTACTGAAATTAGCACAAGCTTGTAACTTCTCTGCTGAGGAAAGGTGGACTGACCCACAAGGGAAGGTGAGGAGCCAGGCTGAGCCCCAGCTGTGCCTGCTCCCCCCTTCCAGGTGGGGGGATTGGTGGGGGATAGAGGGCAGCTGAGCAGTGGGCTTTCCTATAAAAGGAGGCTGCTGGGACAGGAGCTTCTGGAAGGTTATTTGGGGGATGAAAGTATGTAGGTTGTTGCTGACATTATGTGCTTGGAAAATGATGGGCTGCAGCAAAACTCTTGGTGTGGGTTTAGAGATTAAGCTTCAGAAATTCTGGTTGTGATTTAGGCAGTTGTTTAAGGCTAGTAAAGCAGCTGCTAGAGAAAAGGGGAAGCAGATGTATTTGGAAACTACCTATTACAGTTGGTACCGTGTAGGGGAAGGGGAGCAAAGCAATGAATGGTCTGCTCTCAGGGAAGAAAGCATACTTTCTTGAGTAGGGTGTTATTGTTTGCAGTTCCCCCTTGTTTCCATCTCTTTTCTGGGATTAGGTATGCTCTGGGTAGTGTGGAATAGAAGCTTTTAGGCTCTGATACTAGGAACCTGAAGCAATCATGAGGCTCCAGAGCCCATAAGTGTTTCTGACACTCTGGAGTACCCTGCCCTTGGGGAAAGCAGTGCCTTTGTGTCCCTGGCCTTACGTGCAATCAAGGCTTTTGAAAGTCTCTCTTCTGATGATGATGTGGCAGTCTGACCTGTGTGGTATTTCTCTGCTTGTTGCTGGGATATCATTAGGGTCTAGAAGCTTATGAATTAGTTCTGGGGACACAGCTGCTATTTTAAGTGCTTTTGTGCCCTCTCCCAGGGGCACAGGAGAGCTTTGTTTCTCAGGTCTCTGAACAACTTAATAGTTGATCTGCAGGCTCTTCCCTATGCCAGAGCAGGTCTGCTGCAGGGTCTCTTTAGCCAAGCCAAGAATATTTCTCAGCTGATGACCTTGCAGATACGGGGGTGGAGGGGCAAGCTCAGGAAGTGTCATTTGAAGAGCTGGAGGCTGAGGCCACCCTTCCATGAGGTCTGTCCCTGAGCTGCTATCTCGGTTGGGTGATTTCAGCCTTAGTGAGTGTTTGTGTGCTGGCAGTGTCTGATCAGGTCATTTCACTTAAGTAACCCCTTGCTCCTCCCATGTCAGAGAGTGTGAGGTGTTCATCAATCAGGCAGTTTCCTCCTTGCCTGGCATCAGTCTTATCACCCGTGAAGTTTACTGTTCTCGGGTTTCTCTGGTCAGCCAAAGATTCGGCAACTCTCTGGTGCTTGCAGACAAACACAAAATCTGGCACTTTTGTAAGTGTGACTATGTCCCTGTGGTAGTTGGCAGGCTGTCCTGTCTGAGGGAAAATTACAGATGTTTGATCTTCAAACAGTGTCCGTAGGGAATCTTACTAGATCTGAACAGCCATCATATCTCCTCTGATATCTGAAAAGCAGATTATCTTGGCTGAAAGGTTTCCAGTGGCTATATTCTCTGCTGTTTCATCACTAAGCAAATAAACCAGTTGCAAACCTTTATATTGCTTAACTATGTCAAACATTTAAAAGCATTTTGAGCTGAAATTGACCTTTTTTTTTCCTTCCATCTGCAAAAAGATCTTAGGCAAGAATGCAGAACCAAATAGGCCTTGGGATGGTTCAGAACCAACTGATATGCCAGGTCTCTGGCTGTCTAGGAGAGGTCCAATTATTCCTCTAATGGGTGCAGCAGTATCACATAAGCTGCAGCAGGGGTGTGTTGCATAAGGCTCAGTGAGGTGGGGATCGCTCCTTCTCATGAAGAAGGAACAAGAGGGCATGGCTGAGGCTGCTCAGCCGGTCAGTGGCAGAGTGGGAATGAGCATCCAAACTTCTTGAGCCCCAGCCCAATTCACGTTTCATGCATCAGATGGAAAAAAAATAAACAAAACATTTTTATCCTCATGAGAATGAGGCAGGGAAAGGGGAGTCAGGAATTTCTACCCCGTTGGTGGAGGAGCTGGTATGTTCACCTTGTTGCATATAGGACCAGACCAGAGACGCTTTTCTGAGGGAAAGGATTGGATGTCACTGCGGTTTACCTTGAGTAGGTGTATGGCTTAATTATTTCATACAGGTTCCCTCACTCACTCCATCTGCACTGTAATTAATTTAACTCCTAAAGTGATGAGATTAAATCTTAAGGTTCTTGCTGCCTCCTCTTTAGCAAGTCTGGTGATACAGCCTTGGAGAACTCTCACTTGATACCCTGTGGCTTTCTAAATGCCACCCTGCCAAACAAAGGTGGCATCTGCTTGGGTTGCTGGCAGCAGCGGTTTGGAAGCGTTAGAGGGCACTGGAGCCATGCCAGCAGCTACTGTGCTTGCTGATGCACCGGGGGAAGTAGAGGGAAAGGCGTGTTCCTTTCTGAAGTAGGAAGGCTTCAGCCCCTTGAAGCGTGGGGATTTGACAATGTTTTGGCACCGGTAGAGAGGACTGGAAAGGAGTCCCTTTAGCTTTACAGCTGCTGACATCCCACAGGCTTTCCTTGAAGTCTGAGGTAGAGGTGCAAGTGTCAAGGCTGAGCAAAGTTTTCAGGACTGTCTCAGCAGGATTGTCATCACCTGTGTTTCACACAGATGAAAGAGATAAGAGGAAAAAAAGGAAAGCAAGCTTTGGGAACTCTGAGTAAAAATTCATGACTAATATCATTAAAGCAGAGCTGAGCCAGCTCACTTTTCCCCTCTTCTTCGATCACACCCAATTTGGCTTCTTTTACTTGGGCACTAAACAAATCCAACGGCTGTAGGCAACGCATGGGCTCACGAAGTCCCACGGGCTGAGGGATCTTCTTTTGCCCTCAGAGCGAAGTGCTGGGCACAAAAGCAAAGGGCTTCATTGTCTGCCCACGTGGGCAGGTGACAGCAGGACATCAGCTGCTGATTGCAAATGTTTGCTGACCACAGCTCACCGGGGGTGCCAGCTCCAGCTGCCCGAACCCAGAAAGCTCTCAAAGCCAGGACCTCATCAGTGATGACAATGGTGTGGGGGAAAAAAAAAAAACACTAGAAAAGCACTGCCCAATGTCTTAATAAATCATGATGTTGCTGATATCAGTGTGCTGGGATTGAAGGAGTTACTGAAGACAACAGGAAATATGCTCACCAAGCAGAAAGTTTTGCTTGAATAGCGTTTCAGCTAGGCGTGTGCTAGCACTGTGCTCATGCGCTCGCAGAGGTCAGGTGTGCATGTGAAATTTCCGTGATCAAGGCTGGAACACCGCCAGAAAATCTGGAAGGAAGTTTCACCTGTCAAAGCCTTTGTTTCTTTACTTTAATCATTTCCATCACGTTTTGGACAGATGGGTTTGAAAATATAACCCGGTGTCAAGAGACTGCATTTGATTCTCAGCTTTGCCGTGAATGCTTTGGGCTGCCTCTTGCAAGGCAGCTCTGTGCCTGCATCTGTATATGGGGGTTTTGCCGCTTGGGTTATAAACTCCTCTAGGGTAGGAGCTGCTTTTATGTGCAAGATCACGTGATCTGGTTCAAGCCTTTCAGTACTTACATGGAAGGAGTGCTTCACAGAGGATGAGGCTGTTGGTAGTTATTAAAAATAAAGGTCCAGATATAATCTGACTGTTCTTCTATAGGCCTCTAAGCATCTGCTGCTGGCTGTGGTTAGTCAGAGGATACTTTTGGTCTGACTCAATAAAGCTAGTTTTGTTGCAATAGCTATTCAAACAACATCATGTTCTTTTTATAGATGGAGAAATCGGTTCCTTAAGTGGAGGTACAGACTTGACAGCCCTGGAGAGATGGGAATGCAGGTCACCTGGAGGCAGATTGAGCGGGAGGCTCACAAGATAAAATGTTGGTGGGTCTCTTTTTTATGGCTATGTGACTTGCAACACTTGTTGTTTCTCTGCATTAGAAGTGCTGAGTCTGCATAGTTTCTCTGGACATCAGTGGCAGCCGTGAGGCATCACCTACGGAGATGCTTTAGAAAAATAGGAGACCCAAGCGACAACCCATGTCTGCAGAGTGACTAAGTGGCAGAGTTGGGTCTGCCCGTTCGTGGTCCCCAGCCATGCATTGAAGCATGCAGAGAAGACAATGTGTGGGTGATGGAGCAGACAGTGGTTAGCTGGCTCTTACGTGGGACCTTCTCCTTTTGAACAGATCTTGCCCCTACAAATGCTCACGTGGTTCCTGTCAAGTCCCTCCACAGGGCTGGATTTGGCTGAATTTCCTATAGCACATTTCAGGAGGAGGAAGAACATATTCCCCACAGCCACCAATTCCATCTGGCAAAGCAGTGGCAAGGATTTCACTGGGATTTCAACAAACCATTTCATGGCTAGTGGCTTGTTTGGTCAAAGAAGCTGTCCTGTGCTAACACTGTCTGTCCTAGCTGGGTCTGCAGGTCCCACCATGAAGAGGTATGAGTGCCACACTGTCTTTAGCATGTTTCTGCCAAAGTGGTGGTGTAAATTCCTTTTTCCTTGGTAAGGGATAGTGTTGGGGGAAAACACAGATTACAGCTACTATTTCTTAAAATATCTTTTCTTCATTAGCTGCTACTGTTAATAGAATCAAGGTGTTATTAGTAATAGCAGGTAACTATTTACATAACACACCACTCATTCACGTTCTCTTATTAGCTGGAGCAACCGTTGGGAGGCCATGCACACTCAGAAGCAGAAGGTCATCCTGACGCACCAGTGGCTTCTAGGTAGGTCTTTAGAAATTCCTTCAGAGGGCACTTTGTTTCACCAGCTGCGTACATAACTCTGTAGTCTTCATCTGCAAATAGCAGCCAGCGCCCTCCTGGGTGTGATCCAAGTTATATAACCTGTTGTAGATGCTAATGTGTGCTGGCAGCCTTGTACAGCATTAGACTTTGGTGGTCTAAGTTTATCAGTTCTTGCAAATTCATCAGGATTACTTGTCTCCAAAGCTTATCAATCCTTGGGAAACTTTCATATAGTATCTTCTTAGCATTCATCTTTCTTGTCTTTGGCTTGTGATGTTTTCTGGTAACTATTTCTCCATCTGAATCTATAGAAACATATAGAACTTAAACACACAAACTTGTACAAAGGGGGCTTTTATGATACCAGGAGGTAGCGCTTTACTGGGGTGGTGGAAGATATATGTCCTTGGCAGAGTATGTGATGCTGTGGCATGAGGTGGGCTCGAATTCATGGGGAATAAGCTGGATCAATAGGTGGATGGATCAGTACTTGGGCACACTGACACCATCATCTTTACATGGATGGAGTCAACATTTATCTGCTCCAACTGGTCCCAGAGCCTATATATGACACTTCCTGACTCAAAGAAAAGGCTCCCTGCCACAGCTCTCCTTTGTGTTTTGCGGACTCTTTGGGGTTCCCCCCTCCTTTGCTGTTCCCTGGATCTCTCCATCCACGGAGATGTAATTCCCTTCACATTTTAAAGCCTGTGCTTGGGCTTGTGACCAACCCTATGACCAATCTTCCTGTCTCCTCTTTTGACCAAAACTATTCAGATGTATAAACACAAAACAAGTTCAGGTAGACCAATTCTGGTTCCTGGCAGTTATACCCTTTAGAGATGTATAAACACGAACCAAGTTCAGGTAGACCAATTCTGGTTCCTGACTTTTAATAGTATCCACGGACTTTTGTCCTGTGTCAGCATTTCTGTCTTCAGGATGCTCCTTCTAACACTTTATGGATTTGAATCTGGACGTGCAGAGTTTTTTCCCGGTGGTCCAGCTGTCTCACACATGGAGCAATGACCTCTTCCCATAGCTGTGCTGTAACGTACAGCTGCCCAGCCTGACTGCTGGTGAAGAACAGAGCTCCTTGCAGACTCAAGAAGGGTTAAGAGGAGCACTGTAACTGCGCGGCACCTGGCAGCTAGCAAATTACATCTGTGCTGTATATGGGAACGTAGCAGGGCAGGATGGCCCAAGCTTTCAAACCAGGAGAGAGCTCTCTGGGATCTTGGCCATATGGCATGCTGCGCTGGTTACTTGTGAATAGGTTCGCTTGGGGCTTTCCTATACATGTGGTTAATGAGATAGTCCACTCCTTCAGCAGGTCTCAATTAGTCTGGCTTCTTTGTGAGCAGCACTGGCTCAGTCTGGCAGCTTTGCCAATGGTCTCAATTGGCTTTCCCTGGTTTCGCCCAGACTAGTCTTGGTCTCCTGCTGCTGAAGGAGGAAACGCCTTTGCTGGCTGCACAGCAAGGGTCTCCAAAGAAGTCTGGGCTGTAGCTGGTGTGTAGCTGGCAAGCCTGAATTTAATGCCAGCCAGCCAGCCTGGAGAAAGGAGTGTTTATCATCTTGGGTGTCCACGGTGGAGGAAAGGGGTGAGTGCTCTGAAACTCTTCCTAATTCCAGCTCTGCCTTTTCCCCTCCATGGAGTCTGACCCTCCAAGAGGCTCCTGCCCTGAGCAGCCAAAGTGGCTGGGAATAAGGGTAAAGGGACACCATAATAGAGAAGTCTGTGGGCTCCTGATCACCCTTACACAGGCCCTTCCCTGCTGCAGGATCCCTCAGGTGGTGTTCCTTGTCTTACCAGGAGGGCTGGCCTGCCAGCCGGCTGGCTTTTGGTGTGACTGAAGCAGCCAGCAGGGAGAGAGCACCCAGTTGGTCCGATTGATGCTCTGACCCGCATCATGGTCAGCTGCAGGGGAGTCAGGAGGCACAGGGGGGATCTGATTAGTGTAACCAAGAAAACAGGAGTCGTCGGCTTTTTAGAAGGAACCAGAATGGAGAAACACTCTGAATGAGTAACCATTTTTGGTGGGGAAAATTGAGAGTGTTGTGATGCCGTGCTTGACAGCTAGCTATGTAGCTATTGCCTGTGACGGTGGAGGTGAGGTTGGCAGGTGTGCAGGTTAGCACACGTTGCATGTCTTTACATTGCTGGCGTTTTCTGTTAGGTTTCAAAAGCATTCAGAAGTCCCACACAGAATTAGAAATTAAAAACAGGTGGTGGTTTGTCGGTCAAATGATAAAATGTATAAACCAGCAGGAAAGTGTGAAAAGGCCAAGCTGACATGTCAGTAAAGAAGAGTCACTAGCTGTGGACTGAAGTGCTAAGTGAAGTGCTACAGGTTGTTTCACAAAGCCAAGTTTCTTACCCAGCTCATTACAGAGCTGTCATTTGGGAAATCAGAGGCACGTGCAGCCCTTATTGACAGACCATGCTCTGCATGGACTTTGCTGGGGGTTTGCAGTGCCAAACACCTTCTCTTTTATTATTTGTTTATTTCACTGTGATAGACACCCTGACAGTCATGGCAACTGTGCCGTTTGTTATCTGTCATGCCCTTAACTGGAATTAGCTCTCACACCCATTTCCCTGCTGGCTCAGTCAAACAGCTCTTCAGCAGCCAGGTCATTTCTCAGTCTCTGCTGCCTGTTTCTCGGAGATGGTACTCTCATCGCTATCTTGCAGCAAGAACATTTTTGTATGGGTGTCCCCATCTCCCGCAACAGGAACAGCTGCCTAACCCTGTCCTCTCAGCTGTGGAAAAGCTATTTCCAAATACAGGAGGAAGAAGGCACTGTTTCAGTAGTTGTAAATCTGAGCTTTTACTGGGAGGCGCTTTATCTGTGCCAGCTTGACCTAGAGCGTCTCAGTATTTTTCACTGAGGATGGGGGAAATTAAGGGGGTGGTGGATTATCTCTAAGCTAACTCACTTTCTAAGTGAGCATTGCTCTCTTTTACTGCTGCAGTGGGGCCCCCTCATGACCAGGCATGGATGCTTTTCTCCCCAGTAGCCTTTTACAGAAGGGAAGTGAGTGCATTCAATAGGCTAATGTGCTCTGAAGTGAGGTTTGCATGAAAGATGCAGTGCCTGATCCCATCCTGACCTTACAGTTACTATTTGATATGCCTTGAGCAGTCTATGCATTTAAGCATGGTAGTGAAAAGCAAGCACATTTATAAGAATGTGTGTGGTACTACCCTTTGGGCTAGAGCTGATGCCGTGAGACCAAGAAAGCTATCATCTGCCCTACCTCCTGGAGACCAGAGAAGGTCGGAGGCCATTGGCACTGACACCATACACTATGCCCAGACAAACATTTGGGTTAGAAATATCTGTGTGTGCTGGCCATACGGAAGGGAGATGCATCCTTATTGTGCAACTAAAGGGCAAAGAAAGAGACTGTCCTTAGCATTCGCTGAGCTTAGAGTTTGCCTGTGCCCCAGCTCAGCGACTGCGCTGCTGGGTGGCAGAGCAGGGCTGGGCAGAGAAGGATTTCTCCAGACGAATGGAAACCTGTCACAGCACAACATGATACTGGGGCTGAATGACAGTAACTCAGCAGGGCAGGGAAAATTCAGCTGACCTGGTTACTGACAAAGACGTGTCAGGCAATTAGTGATCCTTGCAGTATGTCCTGTACCTGCTCAGGTAGAAGAAGGAGCTGACAGTAAACATGCTGCTAAGGAATCAAATGTGTCCGGTTCCCATGGCAGAGAGGCATTTGTTACCAGGCTGTGCTGTTCTATTAGCTCAAGACATCCAGATGAGGATGCAGGCATAGAACAAACCAGATATTAGGAGAGCTGTACCTCAACCCATCAATCATTCAAAAGCATTAAGTATTTAAATGTGCAGTCAGAACTGATTTGAGTCTCTTGAGAGAAAAACTTGTGCGTGCACCTACTGGGAGAGGGTGCTTTGGTTTCAGTGGTTCAGTGTCTCTCACTGCACCAGCGTTTGGTTCTGGCAAGGGTTTCTGCAGCAGCAAAGGACAGGATGCTGTTCTGCTCTGGTTTTCCTCAAAGGCTGAGGGATGGCCCCAGGACCCGCCTTGTGAACCTCACAGAAACAGGAACGGCTGAACTCTGAACAGAGCAGGTAAGACAGAAGGTTTCTACCACAGCCGTTTGGGTTATAACATCCCTAACGATATTCTGGCTTCCCTATGTGGAATGTGAAGTCTGTCCTCCACAGAGCACAGCAGAAAATCTGGGAAGGAGGAAAGCAGCATCTGTGCCAATTCCTGGAGGATGAGGAGACCTGCCTGGTATCATGGAAGAAGCCAATAGCAGAGTGGGAACCAAATAAATGCATTAGTAGTGACTCAGACTCCAGGCTGGCCCAGCCCAAGGGGTGTAAGACTGCATCATCCTTCTGACCAGCTGAATTCCACTGAGGGGACCTCTTGCCAGCAGAAAATGCGGTCATCATAACTGAAACACTGCCTGAAACCAGAAATGTCATCTTAGAGGAGAAAAAAAGGGAAACAAATGTTCTGGCCATTTTGAAACATTCTAGTTTGAGTATTTTCAAAATGAAATGCTTCTAGCTTTTGCTTGGAAAAAAACTTTTCAGCTATATTTGTGTGCAAAGGTGCTGATTATGTATATTATGATGGAAAGAGACAAAATAAAAAAGAAAGGAAGGAAAGCACTGTTGAGGCTGAAAGAGAAAACTGCCTCACAAACAACCAACCAGACAAGACAGCTGGGAGATCCTGGCTTTTTGTCTGTCTTCAGGTAAATCGGAAAAGACTGGGAAGTTTTTCCTTCGATTTTTTCACCTTTCAGGTTTGTTCTGAATCCAAATAAAAGCTAGTAGTGACATAGGTAATGTCTGTGAAACAAAAATTTCCATTTTTGATGCTCCTCTAATACCACCCCTTATGCTCTGCCTGCACATGACTCAGCTTAACTGGAATTGGAGAGACCGGAGACAAAGAAAAAATCTCATAAACACAGAAAATAAATCCCACACGGATATTAAAACAAAGCTAGTGCATTGTTAGTAGCGGTTCTAAAGAGCCTTGATATTTCCTGAAAACTCCCATGTGTCTGCAATATCTTCCATAACATCAATCCCAGCATGTTATGTGGTCATTAGTCCAAAGAACATATTTATGAGTTTGAGATGGGCTCGTTAGTCAGGAGTGGCAAACTGAGTTATGAGCTTCATTCCCAAAGATTCAGTATTTATTGTGTGCCGTCAGACATCTTGATAATTTGATGGCTGGACTTCTCAGGAGCTTGGAGTATTAAAAACAAAGCCTGGGGGAAGTGAACAGGAAGATCTGGAATGACATGGAGGAATAGGAGCACTGTCTCCAAAGCCGGGCGGGATCCTGAGGCTGTGATTCCAGCCCTCTGTGTCCCCATGCTGCGACAGGGGCCATCATGGGAGCAGAATTTAGAGCAGGGTAACTACTGGCAACTATTCCTCATCCCTGACAATGCTGTGAGCCTTCCAGAGGAAGGTTTCATACCGATGGTCCATCCTGCCCCATGTCGTGTTCTCCATCAGTGGCAACCGGAGAGGCTGTCTTGGGAGAGCCCGTGGGGGCTGTTTGAGATCTGCTCCACTCAGACCTGTGTCCACAAACCTTTTGTGTATGTGTTAGAGGGCACATCTCTGCTTTTAGCACCTGGTTATGGACCTTGTTTACTGTAAGTCTCTCTAAACCCTTTGTGAACATGTTGATGCTGTGCGCCGCCACGACATCCTAGGGCAACAATTTCCAGAAGTTTATCACCTCCTGTGTAAAAAAACAAAAGTACTCTTATCTGTCAAGCGCATGTAAAATTTTCCAGTTTCAAGCTTCCAGTAATTCTTGGGGCGTTTTGAACCGCCTTAGGGATCTAAGGAGGCTGAGTCACAGACCAAAGCCACCAAGATGCCTCAGATGACACGTTTCTCGCTCAAAGCCTGCGCTTTCGTCGGTCACTGCTGGAGAGTTGCGGGCTCTCCTCGACTAAAATCCAGGAGTGGAACTCATTGCACCAAACTCGTCATCTAAAAGACCGGCATCCAACAACTAATCCAGGTATCTGTATATAGAAGTTACAGATGCACCACCAGCAGGTGACTCACCCTTTTCTAAAACAGGTATCTCAGATTGCTGCTGTGAGTCACTGCGGGAACCGCCTCCCTGTCTCTCTTGACTTTAGTGGATGCTTATTTAACCAGAGTGGATTTCATACGTAAGTTTAAAATTGCTGAAGTTAGTTGAAACATGCCCCCACCACCTTTGCCCTGTGAAAAGAAACACCTGAACTCTAAGTCATCTCAGAAGAATCTTGGCTGAAGGGGGACAGTGGGTGGGTGAGTGCAGGGTAGCCTGATGCTCCGTCACCTGCTTGAGGTGGAAAAACATCCTCAGTCACAGCTGTAGCCTTTCAGGGCTTTTAAATTAATTATCTTGGTTTTCTAATGATGCTTTTCCCAGCGGTCACCCAAGAACAACGTATCTAAGCATAGTTTCTTTGGGATTCAAGGTCAGGCCAAATCTATTTTAGGTGATAAAACGGCAGTTAAATACATGCTATTTGGATTACCACTTTAATTAGGCAGCTCAAGAAGACAAGGAAGAAGTGCAATATTATGACTGTGTAAGTCTCCTCTTGTTTCTGAACGTTAAAAATCACATGGCAGGTGTCACCAGAACTGTGTGATTAGCTTAGGAACCATTAATTTTATATGTCTGTGTAAATGTGACAGAATGTGAAACCTCTCTGTAGATGAAGGGACAAGTATTTACGATCATTTGGTCAAAATGACAATTTTGCTTAGTTAGCTTACAAAGTGGCTGAAGGTCACAGGCATTTTGAAGAGGGATAGGCATTTCTTCTGTTTGAGTGCTAAAGACCACGGTTTTGTAAAAAGCTATTTTAGGAGAACTGAAAAATGTAAAACAAGCAGCCGTGTTTGTTACAAAGCCAAACTGGCATGTAACAGCTGTCGTCACTACCACCTCCATTATGAAATACTGTTTGTTCTGCAAAGTGCTATGTTTTTCCATACAGTCTAAAAAGAAATAAAAGTCATAGTTTTACAGGTTGCTTTTTCAGTTAAGAATCCCAAGTGAGGAAGGATTTGTTTTCATGTAATGCCAACTTTCAATACACAGTCACAAAACGACCAGATTATAACGCGACTAACATTTATGTGTATGAAAATGGTTTGGGTTTTTTTTTAAGCCTCTGTCCCAAATCTAAGTATCCTGCTTTATGACTGATACTTCGTGTGCGTTTATACGTATACGTATTTGAGTGTGACTGTGTGTCCACACGCATACTGGGCTGTAATTTTTTGCCTCCTGGGTTTTTTTCTACTGCCTTTTTAAAGCTAAAACCGGAGCTTATTCTCAAACGAAAGCTGAGGTGCCCCCGTTTCCCATGACTCCAGCATCTGATGCTCCACGCGGGCAGCAGCCGGGGGCGGCTGCGCCCCGTTAGAGGGGGCGACGCTGGCGAGGGGCTGGCGGGAAGGGGCCGCTCCGTCGGAAAGGCCGTTTGCCGCTTTCCTGGCGTCCTGCTCCCTCTCCCCCTCTCCCCGCCCCCGAGAGGC
>NW_008795129.1:5097255-5121839 GCF_000699145.1 Aptenodytes forsteri
AGGGCAGCGGCGCGCCGGAGCGCTGCCCGCCGGGGCAGGGCGGCTGCCAGGCTCCCCAGGAGAAGAGGTTTCTCTCGGGCAGGGCTGAGGCTACTTGGCTGGGCATTAAGCAAATGCCACCCACTCCATCCATCTGGCACACAGGGCTGCTGTGGTGCCGTCTCCTCCACGTGCTCTCCTGGGACTTCGTTCACTTCCCGCCCCCGCTTCCCCCCTGCTCCCCAGGCGGTCCCCGCAGCCTTTCCTGGGGTCCTGGCCCCTCTTGGAGGGGCGGCAGCAGCTGCTGGTTTCCTGCTGTGGTGGGAGCCCATGGCTTGGTCCAGAGCTGGCACCCAGCCTTGCTGCTGGGCAGCTCCCGGTGGGACCTCTGCCCTTCCCAGGGCACCCTCCCCAGTCCAGCTCCCAGGGTCCTGGTCTGGGGATGCTGGGCTCCTCACAGCTGCGGTCACTGCATCCCGGCTCTGGGGAGGGGGTTGCAGCTGCAGCCTGGTCCTCGTCTCCCCCAAGACCACACTGGCATCTCCTGCGTGTTGTGTCCCGGGTGAGAAGATGCAGCAAACCCTCCACCTGGCTGCTGACAGGCAGCAGCGCGGCCGCAGCCCTCCCTGCGCTCCCTCGGCTGTGTCTGAACAAGCAGGCACTTGTTTGCCTGTCCTCTCCTTCCCAGCAGAGCTGGCTGGCGTGTTAACCCTTCCCTTCCCTCCCCTCCCCTTCCCTGGTGGGTGGGAGATCTTCAGAGAAGCAAAGTTGGGGTACATCGGAATTGCAACCCTAATTCACAGATTACAGAGGAAACCAGGAGCAATGATCATGCGTGAAACAATTCCAGGCGACGAGCTCAAAATGTTGAGCTGGCACTGCTGAAGGGCTTGATAGTATAGAGAAACATATTTTGGGCAGGGGATTTAATAACAGCCTTTAACAAAGAGGGAGAGGCCGAGATCTGAGTTCCACTCTCATGAAATCCAGACAGAGGGATCATTAACTTTATTTTTAGGCTTGGCTGAATAATTAGGAGGTTTGAAGATTTGCCTTTTCTCTTTCACGTGTTTTAGGAGGGGCTGTGCTGGCTGGGATCAAAAGTGCACCGGATGATTATCAGAAGCAGCACCCCTCTGTCGCTTCCAGGGACGTACTTCTGTGACCAGAGCATTTTGTTTGCTTTTTTCCACAGCTCAGGACAGCCACACATCACATTGCTGGGGCTGGTCACGCATCTCCATGTGGGAGAACACAGCTGCCAGAAAAGCCCGGACCTTCCTCCCAAATAACCCTCTTCTACCTCTGTCCCTCCCACAGGCGCACGCTCCCGTGCTCTCCCCTGTGCTCTGTTTTGCAGCGCGCTGGCTCTGGCCTTCCCACCCAAAGAGCTTTCTGGCAGCAGAAGCTGCAGCTGGAAACCAAAGCGTGGGCCAGTTTTGCCGAGGAATTCAGCACGCCGGCTGCACGGAGCCGGCTGCGCCAGCGGATGCGGGCTGGCTCGGTGGTCCCCCCGTGCTGCAGGTGGTAGAGTTGCTGCAAACGAAGGCCATCCCCTCTGCCTGCTCCTGCATGGAGCAAGCTGGTGCCATGCAGAGATGGCCTTATTCGCCGCTAGGATCGGATGTTTGAAAGGCGGTTGGGTGGGGAAGCTAACATCAATTAAAGTGAGATTCGGTCCTGGGATTTCCCCCTTCTCCTTTCACTTCCCTCCAGCTGTGAAAGGGGTGGGGAAGAGCAGGGACGCTCGGCTCTTGTAAGAGGAAAATTCCCCCTTGCTGAGGTTAATGAACCCGCCTGACGCTGCGGCGGCTGTGCCCGGCTGGGGAGATGGGCGGCCGGTATTACGTGTTATGCTGCATGTATATCCGTCAGCCGCAAGGCTCTGGCAAGAGGCCCTGGCTGGAATTAACCTGCAGTAACCCCGTGGCGCAGGGGCAGCCTTGGTGGGGCGTGCCTGCCCAGGCTGCGCTGGAGTATGAAAGCCATTATAATCCACTCATTCACGGCGCTTAAAGAGCCAGAGGTTTTTTTCCCCTGGTTCTCCTGGAAGGGAGGAGGGTTTGGAAACCGTAACGCGTAGCACCCCATCCTGATGGGGCATCACGTGCTTTACCGAGCCCGGCCCGCCATGTCATGACTCCAACAAATTTTAAAGTAACATTTTTATTATGAACAAATAAAATTTCAGATCAGCACAACCAGATGTCTGTTTTCATATTAGTAGAAATTATTTCAAAAAGGTTTTTTTTTTTTCTTTTCCAGTACACAAAACAGAGATACTACTATGCAGAAATCCCTAAGCTGTGAAAAATTGTATCCTACTCACATTTCAACAGTGACAGCTTAGACAATGTGCAGATTCAACCTTCCAATCCTTCCCTGAACACCCAACACTTGGACATCTGCTCTTCACAATACCAGCGGGGCTGGGAACGGTTTTGGAAAACAAACCAGTCCATGCTTCTGCCAGCAGCGGTGTGCGTGTGGTACGTATGCCTCCCTCCTCCGCGCTTGGCCGGTCGGCAGCGAGCATCACCACACCCCTGGGAGGCAGGGCGTGAGCCCCTGTTACAGATAGGGAAACTGAGGCACGGAGAGTTTTTAAGTGACTTTGTCCCAAATCACGCAGTGAGCAAGTAGCTAAGCCGCCAACAGGTCCCAGGAGAACAGCTGCTCTAGCCACGAGGTCCCACTGCTGCCTTCTCTGCTTCCACCTCTCACAGACTCATTTAAGCTAAACATACAGACGACGCGTCCAGGATACAAACATGCCACCAAAAATATATATATATATTTATAGTTGTGTGTATATATATATATCTCAAACAAAGTTCTAAGTGTTGTATCTGTTTCTTAATCTAACAAAAATTCTAACTCAAATACATTCAAAATCACCTGCACCCACAGTTCAATGTAGGCAATTAAATAATTAAGAAACCCCTCAAATGTTCATAATTCAGCAAAACAAAACAAAAAACAACACCCCGGCAAATAGCTGTCAATACTCCTATGTATATTAAAGAAAGATTTAAGGCACCCAGAGATATTTGCCAATCTACCTTTAAAGTGAATGGGCAAACACCAGGACTGTTTGGTTACTGCTCCTCAGCTTCCACCCCAATTCCAGATTCTGGACCCAAATCAGCATTTTAAATTTGAAAAGAACCCTTGATGTCAAACCCTGCTTCTCTGCTGAGAGGATGTGAAATATTGCAGCATGTCACGGCACGCTTCTCTATCGTAGGGTATGTCACACATGTTAAGGGCACCAGGAGCAAGGAAATCATTCTCCTCACCTTCTCCCCTCCCCACACCCCTTTCAAATTACTGGCTGGAGCAAATTCATCCTCTCTGGGGACTTCCATCAGTTCAGAAGGGTTTAGTCTAGAGTGAAGTCAGCCCACAATTACAGAGCTAACAAACAGTGTTTCTCTTTTTTTTTTTGAGGGCTTTTTTTTTTTTTTTTTATTTTAAATGGTAGGATACAATTCTAGCCACAGCCCCTTTGCCCCAGCCAGCCGTGAGCCTCGGTGAGGTAAGGATGCTGTCTCCTGACACCGTGAGCTGAAGGGCTCCCTGCTTCGTTCCTCCCCGTTGTACCTCTCGGCTGGAGACCACATCGCTCCTGCTGGCTCAAAACCTTGAAGGGTCCCATTGCTGAGCAGTAACAAGGCCGTGGCGGTGGCAGGGAGGGGAAAGGAGAGGAGGACTTCTTTTCTGAGTAACAAGCGTTCTCTCGTTAAGGAGAGCATCACAGAGCTGTCCTGGCTCCTGGTGAGTTTCATGGCAGCAGGAGCAAGCAAAGCTGCAGAGACTTGCTCCCGTGAAGCTTGCCTGGCTGCTACATGGCAGAGCTGAGGCGAGGAAGTGGGCATCCGCCCTGTCTCTACCCAACCTGGCCTGCCTGAATAAGGGAGACGCTGCAAACCCCACTCCCACATCACCTTGTTCCGGCCACCTCTCGTGCTTTCCTCCAGCTCCATTTGATGCATTTAAGCAACAAAAACAATACTATTGCTACAACTAATAATAATAATAAAAAAAATTAATAATAATGGGGAGAGTTAAGGGTGGAAAAAAGCATGTTCAGCCCAGTGAGGAGGGGCTCAGGGCCACGATGCCCAGAACCTAACCCACTGCCTGAACTCAAGCTCTGGTCTCTGCAACTTGCAGGAAACAACACCCACAAGGAATTTTTTCCTCCAGCACACCCTCCAGCTGCGTGCCCACATCGGCTTGGTGATATAACTGACCTTTCCGCAGGCTCAGCCGCCCTCACCGCCTGCCGTGCCGGCAAAGGAGCGATGTGGCAAGATGGCTTGCCGAGGGGGCCGGGAGGCAAGCTAAGGGACTAACAAGGAGCTGCTTTCACCTCCCCTTCCCTCTCCCTCAGGAGTACCTCCGAGTCCCTCAGAGGAGCAGGGAATTGCAAACCACCCCGGTGGACCCTGGGCAGGAAAGCCTGGAGGTGGCCCACACTGGCGGCAGTGTCTCGTCTCAGAGGTCTCAACTCCCTCGAGCCCCCTGTGCTCCCTGGCTCCGCATTAGTGTTTCTCAGGCACTTGTTAATCGACTGAGCGGAGCCCATGAGGACAGGGAGGCCTGCTCCTGCGGACACCCTCACCCCTCCCTATGCTGGCAGGCACTCCCTTGCCCCGTCCCTGCGCTCAGCACAGGATGCGGATCCGCAGGGCGGGCACGGACACCAGGACATCCGCCTGCCACCCGGCGGGGACCCTGTTCCTCCAGCACATAAAGCAGCTTAACTCAGTGGTGGAGCTTTGGTTTACATCCTTCTCCCCCTCTCCATTTTGGCAGTCCTGTTTGCCGGCAAAAATCTTGGCGGTGGCGGCAAACAAAACCACTCCGGGCTGGTGCCGCCCCACAGCAGCCAGCAGCACTCCCCTCCATCTGTCCCCCTCCTCCGTGTGGCTCTCCAAAGGGGCCATGAAGCCCAGAGCCAGGCTCTGCCTTCAGTCCCTGGTGGCACAGGGCACAGCAGGCAGTGCGGGGAGGGAGGCTGTGATGCCAGAGGGAGGAGGTAATAAGGCCACCAAGGCTCCCCCTCCAGTGCCTGCTGCCGCCACCACCAGACCCCCCCGGCCACCGATGGACCTGGCTGGAGCTCTGAGAGAGTCTGGGGGCTCCCCTCTCCCCAGCCAGAGAGGCTGTGCGGTGGGGAGGGGCGGAGAACACTTCCAAAGAGACAACTTGGAAAGAGACAACTCTTTCCAATGGCAAGGGAAGGGGCTGCTTTTCCTGGGGAGAGCAGTTTAGCCATGCCATGTGTGTCAGCAGCCCTTGAGGAAGGAGTTTTGCGGGGAAGGTGGTGGGGAGAAGGTCACTGACTTTGGCTCAACTGTTCAGCTGGCTGGTACAGGCTTCCCTTAACTCCATGGTACATAGCCAGCTGCAATGGGCCTCCCCAGGCTGCTTCCTACCAGCTCCTCTGCCAGGGAGAGACCGGGACGACGTGAAGCGGGAGACGGGGTAGAGGGGCTAGAGAGAAAGAACAGAAAGGAAAAGGAGAGGAGGGAAAGGGGTGGCCTTGTGTTATAAAGGCAGAGTCCTAGATCTTAAATACATCATGTAAAATACAGCGTGGGAGGCGGGTTAAAACTCATTATCATTATCTTAAGCAAACTGGTAGCATTATTCAGTAGTTAGTAAACAGAACATTAAACCTTTGTCCAGCGTGTTCGGAGGGGTCAGGAAGGGAGAAAGGGAGAAAAAAGGAGGAAGGAGAGGTGTAGATGTGTGTGTGAAGGGGAGCAGAAACTCAACCACTCTTGTGACTCCCATCTCCAGTCCGCATTTTCCGAGCCAGGATGACCTCCTTGGAGACCTTCTTGCGATCGCTGGCCAGCCCTAGGAGGCACATGAGGTCAATGAAGGCTGTGGTTATGTTGAAGCGCCAGCCAAACTCACTGGTGGAGTAGTCATAGGGGAAGGTGTGGTGGTAGTTGTGGAAGCCTTCTCCTGCAAAACACAACCAGGGAGAGGATGTTGCAGAGCTCTTAAGTGATGGCCCCTTTCTCTTGGCCTAAAGCACCACATTCCTGAAACAGCCTCTGGATTGAGTCCAGGCTCCTCTCTCCTCTCAGCCCAATTTCACCTCTCTACAATCTACCCCATATCATTTGGGCATGGTCCAGCATGCCCGGGCTGGCCCACATGAGGCAATGACAGTCATAGACGACCTATGGTGCTTTAGAGGAAAACAAGTGTGTGGCAAGGAACCGGGAAAGGCTCTGGCTCACAGACTGCTCCAAAACACCAAGGGAATCCTAACAGCTTTTCCTCTGCCACCATGAGAAACCTTCTAGTATTGGTTGAGCTACCAGCTAGACCTGCAGCCAGTCCCCAACAAGCCAGGCCAATCAATATCCCTATAACACTGGCAGTCCTAATGCCAAATCCAAAGGGCATTTCCAGATGACAATAAAACAGACAGACTTCTAAGTGATCTATCCCAGTCAGCCACCCTCTCCTCCAGAGACTGCCAAGGGTGGCTTCAGTGCTCACCCCTTCAATGACATCACCTGGATTCCCGCTCCTATCCCCCGAGTCTCTACAGTTCAAATCCCTCCCTACTAAAAATCCAGGAGCAGGTCCTTCAGTGGTGGAAATCAGTGCAGCCCCAGTGGTGTACACTGATGCAAACCAGCCGAGGATTTGGGCTTGAGAGAACAGACCAGAGCAAATACTGACCCTGGGATGTACTTTCCTAGGTACCCAAAATTTCAGGGAAACACACGAGATGATCTGGCTTGTCTCATCCTCGAGTACCCCCAAAAATCACCAGCTGCCCTGAGAACACGTCCAAATGTGCATCTGCCGGTTTTCAAGTTGACAAATCTAAGACAGGTAAGCAGAGACTGCAGCACGCGTTTCTCAGTCTGGTGAACGGGGCAGAGAGACCTTCGAGCAGGGTAAATAAAATATTGCTATTGAGATAAGGAGGTGCTGCTAAGTGCAGCAGAGTCCCTTCCAGCCTGGACAGAGGCTGGTGGGAGCTGATAACCCCACTGCCCTTATGTACTCACTGGCCAGCCTGGGAAACACCCCCAGATGCAAAGGCTGGAGCGGAAGGGTGCAGGGGGAAATGGGGACACCTGGATTCACAGAAATTCCCAGAAGTTGCAGCCCTAAGACGCAGTCCCGCTCTACAGTCTACCGGCAGCAAAAGACACGGATGCTGAACGTACCTAGGGCCCCCAGGCTGACCAGGGGGTTCTCCCGTGGGTTGATGTGCTGATCATACGGCCGGTTGCCAAACATGTGAGCAGCACTGTTCACTAGCCAAGTGGCATTGAGCCCTATGGTGTAGCGCAGGATGGCTGGAATGAAGAAGCTGATGACGATGGATTCATCCCAGAAGTACCAGGGCACTACAGTGGGCAGCGTGAAGCACAGCAACACCACCGAGGGCTTGTAGTATCTAGAAAGGAAGGGACCAGGAGGAAGGCGCTCAGTGGCAGAGGCAGGACAGGAAGGGCTGGTTCAGTCCTCCCTTTGGAGGATTCACGCTCAGCTATACAGGGAAAATCAAGTACAGAAATACCTCACCCCTGAGCCCTGCATCATTTGCCCTGGATGCGCAGAAGCCATTCCTGGAGACTCGCAAGTCCTATCACCGGGCAGGAGACTCAAACTAAAGTCCCGCTCTCCCTGCCTCAATCTCACATGTCCACAAAGTAATGTCCCCATCACCATGAGTCCAGACACCAGCTGCTGCTTTTGGCCTCATCTTCCATTTGCTTCTCAGCTACGTTGCTCCCCATAAAGGCAACCCCATGCTTGCAGAGTCCCACAGAAGGTTCCTTCTCCAGCTCTGGTCCAGTGCTGCAACTCCTCCTTGCAGACTTGGCCCTGCCTACCAATACACCCCACCAACAAGTGCAAGCAAGGGACACTTGCACCATCAAACAGATGAGCATGTGAGGTCCCTCACACTGGAGGGGTGGGAACAGAGGAAGCTGAACCGCTCTGATGACCCACAAGAAAAATCCCAGGCACAAAAACGAGGGAAGCCATAAACCTTGCTTGGTTTATGGCTCACTTTTCCAAGTGAGGGTGGTTACTATGTGGGTTCAGTCCCCCATCCCTGCAGCCCTGGTGACAGGTTCACCTCCTTTGGGGATCAGTCCCATTATAGCCCCAGACAGCTGAGAGATACCCCATCCAAGAGGCACCAGTGAATCAAGACTGTCCCTCCCAGTGACTGCCCCCTCATGTCCCCATTTTCAACTCCTCTTTCACCACACTGTTTCCAGCAGACTGATGGGAGAGGGGCAGAGGCATGGCCTGGAAGGTGTACCACAACATCTCCAAGGATGGCCTTGAGGCACCCACGGGTGGACTCTGGGCCAGCCAAAGCAGCAGCTGGGCTGTGAGCAGGCAGGTGTGGAGGTGCTTTGCAGTGGGGAGCTCATCCTACCGCTGGCAAGATGCTACATGGTAGGCAGGCGAGAAAGGGGTGTGGGAGGGCTGGAGGTAGCACTAGCTCCTAAATACTTCCTATAGGACAGGCACAGCTCATTTCTCACAGGGTTCATCCTACAGCAAAGCCTCGGACAGACCGAAGACTCACATTTCTCACGATGCCCTCAATCCCCTCATGCTCCATTAAAGGCGTTTGGGGTCCCCAGCCCATTTGTGGAGTCCCTGCTCCATCCCACATGGCTCTGTGCTCGGGCTGACCCCACAACTCACCTCCGCTGGAACATCACCACTTTGTCAGCCTTTATGTCGCTCAGGTCCAGCTTCTGGCCCTTCTCTATGACGTCTGGGTGCTTGCGCACCAGCAGCCAGCCAATGTGGGAGAAGAAGAAGCCCCGCATGGCGTTGTGAGGGTCTGCGTCTGTCTCGGAGAACTTGTGATGGACGCGGTGGTCCCGGACCCACTCGTAGATGTCATTCTGCAAGGCAACAGGAGCGGAGACTTAGGGACAGGGCTGGAGATGTTCCCTTCAAATTAACAAAAGGGCCTAAAACATTTAGACACCTAAATCCCATTGACCTGAACAGGTATCAGTCATTTTATCTTTCTTTAGAGTTTGGGGGTTTTGGCTTTTAAAATAGAGGTTGGATCTTCTTTGCTCAACTGCTTCAATTTTCTTTGAAATCTGCTGCTTTGGTGGGCCGCCTTTTCTCTTTTTTTTCATTGGTTACCTTTAGGCTTTGGTTTGCACACCCTCTACAGCATCACAGGCTCTCATTGGTCAGCCTGTTCCCCCACCCCTGCAATAGCCAGCCCTCATTGGCCAGTCAGTGCCTCCTCCCTCACACGCTCAACTCTTGTTGGTCACTTGTCCTCGTCCCTACACAGTGCCAGCTGGGATTGATCAACCTGCCCCTTCCCTGCGCCCTGACATTTTCCATGGGTCAACCTGCCTTGCTTTTCCTGGGATTGCCAAATCAGATCTGTTTAACTCAGGGGCAAGTTTTTTTTAACTTTTTTTTTCCTTGGAAATCAAATGGTCTTAAAATGAAGGCCCCTCTTTAGAAATAGAATAAACACACCATTTCAATGACAATTGTAGAAAATACCCCCCTTCAGCCCCATAACTGTTCCATTTGAGCTGCAAAATCAATACAGTTTGGAAAATGTCAAAGCTTTCATAATTTGTATTAAGAAATGATTGTTTTGGCCGGTTTTAAGAATAGATTTTAATAAGCCTGTACTCATTCCTTTACACCAAGATTTTGATGTGCTTAAAGCCATGTATTACACCATCCTAGAAAACTCATATGAAAGAGAGATTCAAGCATGCCTCTATTGCCTGTATTACACAAGACGCTCCTTAATCGCATAAGTACATAGAACTCTTCCTCAAAACACTTTGAAGGTAGGGAAGCAGCATAATCATCCCTATTTCTTGCCTGGAAAGATCAAGTTACTTATCCACACAGGGAGCCTGTAGCAGAGACACAACTCCTCAAGTCCCTCTCAAGCGTTGTAACCACTCCTCCTTCAACTGAGATAAAATGATTTATCTGTGGGTCATGCAATACGGCAATGATAGACATGGGCCAGGATTCAAGTCTTACTTGTTTCCAAATACTGGGAACTGCTGCCTTCCTTCCAGCCAAATCCTGAGCACCCCCAGGTATCACCAGCCCCCACTGATGTTAGCTGGGGCTTGGTCACTCAGCATCCCCTCAGAAGAGGGTGGCCCAGCAGCCTTCCCTATCCAGTAAGCAAAGAAGCACAGCCAGTACCTATGCTGGAAATGTTTCACCTGTGACCCAAAGCCTCTCTCGCATCCCAGAACCTACACAGCATCACGTAACATGAGAAATGCCAGCCTGAAAGCTGACAGAGAGCTTGGGTTTACACATCTGGGGAGGCTTTCCCTCTCTCCTGGAAATCCTTCTGCTGGAGGTAGGAGGCACAAGTTTGGAAAGAGACCATGTACCCCAGCTGGAGCACCTCATCCACCACACCCTGTGCAGAAACACAAATCAGGGGTCTCAAAGTTGAAGAGACAGAATCTTGACCCAAACTTTAGCACAGATCTTATTTTGGGACCACCTCTAAACGGCAACCTTGTCTGAAAATCATGGCTTTCTGAGACCAGCAAGCAAAGCCTAGGAGAACGCCTCCTTCCTTGAGAGTTTCCAGCTACAGGCTATAACCAGGAGAGCTTCTGCTGTGCTGCAGCTGCCTGGTCTTGCAGGTGGAGGAGCTGACTAGGGACAGAATTCCCAAATTCCCTGAAATCACAAGCCATAGGTCCCCGAGCAGCCAACAGGCATTTTCTGGAGGACCTCAGGTAAGATAATCTATAGTCTTCTCTGGCCTTAAGAGTTACCAGTCTGATCTTAGACCTGCTGCCACTAAATAAACCTTCTCGTGATCTCATTGAAAGTAACTATTAAAAAAAAAAAAAAATCCATGGGGAATGGTACTGAATTTTCAGTAAAACTTTGGATTAGTTCCTATTGAAGCTGAAATATCTGTCTGTCTCTCATCTTTGTCTATTCCTATCCCCTACAGCAATAGCTCAGCAAATTCTTTCCCCCTCTGCCCTATAACCCTGTGAAAGATGGTCTTTGTGTGGGACTAGCCAATACACAGCAACCCATCCCGTTCCCTTGCTGAGTGCTGGACCAGTAGCTGGAATCAGCAGCTTGGTCCTTCCTCTTCCTCATGAAAGACTGATTTGGTACTGACAGAGAATAGGAAAGTGAATCGTGTTTTCGAAAGGCTGAAAAAACCCACCCCCACCCTGTTGTGATTACATGTCAATGAAGTGATATCCTCTATGGCTACACAGGGGGGAAAGGGAGATAACGTCTCTAAAATACCTGGTCCACTTGGGATTTACCCTTCCCCCATACCTCAGCTGGAGAATTACTTAGGGGCACAGCACTGATACTTTTCTGTTTACCTTCTTCTAGCAGAAAGTGCTGCACCCTGCCACCCCCCCGAGTACTTACTACACACAAGCAAGCCTGCATGAAGGCCCTTCAAGTACAGCTGGAGGACAGAGTGCCATTAGAGCTGCCTCAAAGCAGCAAACACGAGAGACCACCAGGATTTTTCTGTGCCATGCCAATCTGGGTTTTCACTCTAACTTCTTCTATAGGGCCATCTCTGCTACTTTCTGCAGTCCCTAAGGACTTTCTGGTTTGCTTGCTTTGTGGACCGTAAAGCGCTCTCGTGAGTGGTTAGGCAATATACCGAGGTGCTTATCAGCTGCCTGCAGTCACTTGTGCCACTCTGAATGGGCCCAACCCTTCTCTCCTTGAAACATCACTGATCTGGGATAACTGGAAGCCAGTGGTGTGACTTGTAACAAAGTTATTCCTAAATATCACTCTTCTGAACCAGAAAAGCATCCCCCTAACTGCATAATTTCAACAACTTCTTGGTCTTTCTGCAGCAGCAAATGCCACAGCCTGGCTCCCTGGGCTGTGCAGATGTCTCCCCCCTTATCAGCCGTGCAGCAAGGAGGGTGAAGCAACCTGAACACCAGGAGAGCACTTAACACTTCCACACCTCTTTCACAGGACCTGGAGCAAGCATAGGAAGACCACACCTTGAGGGAAGGGCACACTCCTGCTTTGGAGAGCTTTCCTACCCCTGGTCTTGGCCAACAGTCTTCTCGCCACCCGGTTCGTCTCAGAGTCACCAGTCACCCTCTTAAGAGACAAGGTGAAGACAATGAGACGGACTCTAACAGCACAGTGTTAGATGGAAAGGGCGGGTTGTTTCCTAACAAGAGGTAGTAGGAAAGAGGAACCTCTCCATCAGCTTGTGCCCCGTATCTGAGACAGGGATTCAGGGGAGCAGTTCCTTCTGAGAACCAGTGGCACATTGAGGAGGTGCTTACCTGGAAGGCCATAGAGTTTGCAATAGTCAAGAAGATCCGCAGGGGCAGCGTGGCTTTGTAGGACCGATGGCTCCAGAGGCGGTGAGATCCAGCTGTTATCCCCAGAGCACTCACCAGGAAACACAGAATGGCTGGAGAGGAAAAGAGAGTGTTGGAGCAGTTAGAGCAAGTGAGCCTGCAGCAAAGTTTCAGGCAGAGCAACACAAAGGCAGGCCTTCCACCAAAGCTGTATAAGCAAGAAAGGAACCCATACAGAGCACAGATTGGGGCAATAAAAATCAGTGTGAGAGTGCCCAAGCTACCACAGGCTTCCGAAGCAACGTGGGGCAAATCATTTCAGCTCTTCATCTCTAACAAGGGAGGAGGCTCCCCCTTACAAGACTTGTCACAAGGGTTGCTTCTTCAGCATAGTGCCATCTGTTATAGTGCAGGATCGTCAAAATTGTATAAAGCGACTGCTTCCATATAGCCCTGTGGTAACAGCTCTGCAGTCCACCAGGGAACAGCTTCCCCCTTTCCTCCTACCCCGAATAATCAAGGGTCTTGCTTTCCTATCGCACCACTCCTCGCTAAATCTCTTTTGCATTCTTTTCACCTAGAGGTGGTAGATGATCTTACAGTTCTTCAGGGGGACAGCTCAAGCCCAGGGTTAGGCTTCTCTTCTGCTCCCTTTCTGAGCAGAAGCTGGCTAGAAAAGGATCTAACCTACCATCCCACTGAAGCCTGGGCTTCACCTTCAGCTCCATCACTGACTTAAAATCTGCCCGGAGGCTCACATTCCCAGGATCTTTTTGATCCCCCTGTCTGCTCAGCTCCTGCACCATTTATGGAAGGAAACTCCAAGGCCAACAACTCACTGCAAGTTGTGCCCACGGCAGAGGCAGACGTTGCTGGGCCCAGTTGAGCTTCGAGGCTGCTTCATGCGTTCCCTCTCCACACAGGTCAGAAGGAAATCCTTGCCCTTCTGGCAGCTAGTAAAAAACCACATCCCTCTCCCTCTGGATCACGTGTTTAGGTCTGCCCTGGTCTGTGTGTTCCCACATGTCCTCCTGGGACCTCTGGAATTTAACCTGGGTTCTACCATCTGGTCCTAGAACTAAAATGGAGCAAAGACCCCAATAGGGTCATAGCAGCATTACACTAGGAAGCTGGGGATAAGAAGAAAATTGGATCTGAAAATTAACTCTTTCTCTAGGAAGGAAAGGTCAGGAAGTTTGGCAGAAAGACAGAGGGCATTCAACGGTTGGTTTGCCCTGCAAGCTCAGACACTGAGAGGGAAGGGTGCCCATCTGTGCATAGGTCAACTGATCCACCTTCAGTCCCCTGGGGGAAGGGAACTTCTTCCCAGTTCCCCAGGGGAAACTCTTTCCTTGGTATAAATTTGCAGATTTCAGCCAATTGGATCAATCATGAAAGCAGCTCCTTATTCTTACACGTAAACCCGTGGATAGGAATCGCTGGTATGCTTGACAATACCATCCAGTCCAGCCAAATGGCTCTAATCAAGCTTATCTTGAACCCAGAAAATAGATACTCTGCCAGAAACTTGTCTGGAATCAGAGATCTGAGACATGCGCAAGGCACTGTCGCCCTGTTCTTTCATTCAAAATAATTCAGGCTTTATTTCCTATCATCTCCTGCTCCCTCTTCTTTTGTCACCTCCTTTTTGTTTTTCTACATTCCAGACCTAATCTCTTATCTGCTAAAAGCCAGTCTCGGCTGATGTAACATCCTCTTCTGGCCCCTTAAACTTGCATGAACCCTCCTCACTCCCATCCCACTGTATAACAGCGGCCTTCCCTGTCTGCTGATCTGACCGTGACTTCCCACCTTCACCTTCTCCCTTGGCTTCCCCGCCTGCTGCCAAATGCAGTGCAAGCCTTGGACCAGCACACCTCTGCCTCGTGTCTCCCAGCACCTCTGCGGTCTCTCGGAGGAGCCAAGTAGTCCCTGGTCATAGCTGATTTATAGGGCATGAAGAGGGATGAAAATGCATGCAAATGCAGCAGGATCCGGCCTTTGCAAGAGACAATGGAGCTGAGCAAAGCTCACAAAACTGGCCTAACCTGGAAGGGGAGAAGGGAGGGATGCTGGAGCAGGGCATTTGGTTCAGGTCTCCCTTTGGCCTTGCTGACAGCAAAGTACTTATGCTGGACACCTTGAAGATCTCACCCAGCCCCATGATGCTGACAAAGTTATGAAGCAGCTCATGACCAGTTCCCCAATGGTTTTAGATTTTAAGACTCATTTTAAAATCAGTCACTATCCCCAGAGATTCATACAGAAGAGCAAACCTTGAAAAAGCACCTAACATATGACCGATTTGCAGAACCTCTCTGGCCTCAGACACTGCAATAACAACGAAACCCGCTCCTGGATGTTTCAGACGCTTCCTACTAGCTGCAGAAGTGTGACTCACCACCATTCTCCCTTGAACATAAGCTGCTATACCCTGCAAACTGCATTTCATAAAACCTCTGGGCAACTTTATACCTATGGTGCACACCTCAGTAGCCGAGGTAGATTTCCAAGGGTGACAAGCAGTTTATGGCAGAGCTGAGAGCAGCATCCAGGAGTCTGGATTTAACCTCCAACCTATACAGACTCTATGAGTCAGACAGGGAGTCTGTGGAAAACAACATCAACTTGCAATGGGTGTAGGGGGCAAATTGCTGGGGAAAGAGCCCAGCTCTCCCCTGTGGGGCAAGTAGGCATGAGTTAACGGTGCACTGGGGACAGAAACAAACTTTGCAAACTTTCATGATCTTCAATGGCACTAGAAAGTAAATGCCAGGTTAGGTGTGTACAGGCCCTATTTATAGCCCTGAGTTCAGGCTTTCCTCTAGTGAATCCTCACACGCTGACTGGGAATTTTTTGGTAAAAGAGGCCTCCAGGAAGATGACTCTGGCTGAGGACTGTGGTATTTAAGCTTTGCAAGAAAGAAGCTCATCTGTATCTCTTTTATAGAGGTAATTCTCAGAATTTGCCTGTGGATATCCCCCTTGGGAAAAGATGACACCAGCAATGAAGACATAGCAGCAAGCACAAGGAATCACAAAAGAGACATGGTGGGGACACCAACAGACCCAGAAACCAGACAACCCAGTACTTGCTTTCGGGTAACCTTGACTGAAAGCTTTTGTCAAAAATTTGGAAGAGTACCCCAAGAGTACCCCCACCTGCTTTCAGGTGGGGTATAGAACAGTCACGGCCTTCATCCAAAGCCTGTGAACCTCAGCAGCTCATGTTGACTTCTCTTGGAGCTGTGTCCCAGGTCACTACAACGGACACAACTCTCTAATTATAATCCTGTGCTTCCTTGCCTCTTGCCCATATACAGCAGCCATAGTTTACCTAAGGAGCAGACACTTTCTGTGGGAAAGGAGCTGATTCTCAGTCTATGCATACATGGCACCCAGCCCCACAGAAACCCAAACCCCACTTGGGGGCTATTAGCTCCATCAGCCATACCTACGCATTCCTGTGACAGTGAAAGGATGCGGACAATAAGATTGAAAAGCCTGGTGGAAGAATTCAGGGGGTTCATCCCCACAAACAGGTACAATGATGATCATTGCATAGCCAGGGAATGAGCATCTCGCAGAGAAGGAAGATGAAAATCTCCTCCAAGATCATCCACTAGGAATGAAATTGGGAAGAGAACAGAGAAGGTGAAATAAAGTAGCACAGATTTTCACAGGTGCCTTACGAAGCTGCCCCAAACTGAAAGACTTAAGGACTCTATCAGCTGAGGTTTCAGTCATCTTCCACATCATGCTTTGAAGTATCCAAGATTCAAAAGATTGTCAACTCACAGGTGATGTTCCCAATGACCCATTCAACTGGAACACAAAGAATTACGACCACTGGCAGTAATATGCACTCAGTGCTCCAAAAATTAAACCCAAAACATTCCGGATTCAGTCATGTCTATATGATTCACTAGCCTTTACCTCTTCAGGGCCCAGATTCAGACCTCAAGTTATGATGGGAAGCCAGGAATGTGCTAAAGGCATTGTCACCTGCAGTCAACACCAAGGATGTTTACATGAAGAGGTGCCCCTGCTCCAGCAGGCGTACTTGAGCTCCTGCTCAGTGCAAGGGAAAACTACAGCTTTAGACTGCTCTGTCCTTGCCTCCCAGCCCCTGATCACCAGGTGGGTCATGCCACTCTCAGGAGAAACATACCAAGAGCAAGGAAACATGCGCAGGCTGCATAAGGGGAACAGTGTTTAGGAGGAGCAATAGGAGCTGCTGTTGCTAAAACCTAGCTTCCCTATCTGGCAAAATCAGAAATTCCCCTCCACGCTTGGAGGAGAAGCACGCCACCTGCTAGTTAAGCCTGGAGAGGACACTAGGTGGGGAGGTGTTGCCAGCAGTAGTCCTGATGGGAAAGTAACAAAAAACTTCTGTAAACATTTTGCTGGACACGTCCCTGGGGGTAGTACTGGCTGAGATTTTCAGGCTGCCGAAGTTGCTTAAATTATCCAGCAAGATTTCCTTGGTCCAAAGCAGCAGCAACAAAAAAAATTGTATCAACCCATATTGCTGCCACCGCTGGCACTGCAGGGAGCTGGGGTACTGTCAGAGCACCACGTTGAGAGGAGCCATCGCTATTTTATAGACATTGTTGGCCAGGCCAACAGGGGTTAACGCAAATATCATCGGTCTGCTGCACTTGAGGGCCAGGAAGACAACCTGCAAATCACGTTTCCAGGGCGGCTCAGAGCAGCTAGAGAAGAAACTGTCAATCACCTTTGCATCCTGAAGTTGCTTAATTATCCAGCAAGATTTCCTTGGTCCAAAGCAGCAGCAACAAAAAAATTGTATCAACCCATATTGCTGCCACCGCTGGCACTGCAGGGAGCTGGGGTACTGTCAGAGCACCACGTTGAGAGGAGCCATCGCTATTTTATAGACATTGTTGGCCAGGCCAACAGGGGTTAACGCAAATATCATCGGTCTGCTGCACTTGAGGGCCAGGAAGACAACCTGCAAATCACGTTTCCAGGGCGGCTCAGAGCAGCTAGAGAAGAAACTGTCAATCACCTTTGCATCCTGCCCTTCCAGACTCAATCTTTATGCCGTTTGGCAAATGACGTGAAATCTGCCCATGATCCCTGAAAAGACTGCACAAGACTTTGTCAAGTGCAGTGGAGAAGACTGTAAATAAAAGGGGAGCTGGCTAGAAAGCCATAGTGCTGGAAGGGCTTGGAGAGCTCTCGTTATGGTGAGCTCTCACCTGATCAACAACCCCAGCTCGTTCTGGGAAGCTCTGTACCAGAAAGAGATCAGGGGATACAATGCACACAGCAATGCAGAACAGCAAACAATGATGAAGGCAGGGCTGGAGAGCTTGAGAGACAAAGAGGAATTAGCACACAGAGAAATGAAAACAAAAGAGGACACAGTCACCAATATAACTGGTTTCAGAGGGACAGGAACATCAAGGAGATGGTGGTGTGGATGAAGAGGGTATAAGCAGGGGATTGCTCCTTATAATAAAATATAGAAGGTAGATCAGATACCAGGCACCACAGCTGCCTGTGGCACCACAGCTGCCTGTAGCACCACAGCAGAGAACATCTGGGGCCATGTTAATTTTATATTGTATGACATAGCCTAAGGAAGGAATGATCTGAAAAACAAAGAAACAAGCAAAAACCCCAGCAGCTCCAGAACTACCACTGGGCACACCTGCCTGGCACCACAGCTGCCTGTAGCACCACAGCAGAGAACATCTGGGGCCATGTTAATTTTATATTGTATGACATAGCCTAAGGAAGGAATGATCTGAAAAACAAAGAAACAAGCAAAAACCCCAGCAGCTCCAGAACTACCACTGGGAGAGCTGCTCTGCCATGAGCCCATGGTGTATTGCTGGGAGCAACGTAAGTCTCTGCTGCTCTATCCTTGTGTGTAAAATGGGAACCATAGTCCTCTCCTTGCTACCAGGGGGTGCTGGGAAAGTAACAGCAAGTCACTGAGATGACAGCCACAGATGCCTTGTATGTGCTAAAGAAAGGTATGAACTGAGAAAAGGGCAATACAAGAAAGAGCAGAGCCTTGCTGAGAAGCCAGACCTGTGGAGTATCAGAGTATCCCAGCTCCAGTCAGCACTGGAGGAGAATGGACTATAGGGGAAAGCTCTGACTTGCCTGCAGGGTGCAGGGAAGGGTGGTCCTTTCACAGAACAAGTGCCAGGGATGCAGGACAGGGAGCTCTGCGGAACTACTCCAGCTTTGGTAAGGCAGGATGGATCTTTAGCCAGTCCAGAACAGTGCAGTTCCCCCAAACTCTGTGTCCTTCTCCCATTCCCAGAGCATCTGTCACTCCAGAAGCCACCGAGGAATCTCGCAGTGCCTCACAGTGGCAGGAGAGCAACTGGCACTTCACATCAGAGTTGACTGAGGGAGGGGAGGAGGAGGGACTGGCATCAGGTAAAAAGCAAGGCAGATTCCCACGAAATGCCATGGGATGCCATACAGACATCCCAAACAGGCATGCAGTTGCAAAGACACTACCTCAGAGACCATTTTGGGGTAAGGTGGGGCTTAGCAGAATGCAAAGCAGCATTAACCTTCTGGATCAAGATGCTCAAGCCCACTTAAGTATCTCAGGGGAGCTCAAGGGAGAAGGGTTGGATGGATTTGGAAATCACAGTGCATCTCAGCAGCTTGAAATGAAACCAGTAAACCCGACTCACCTTTTTCCTCCTCCTTGCCCCATGCACTGAGGATATTTGGTTGGGGTTGGAGGACCCAGGCTGTCAGCTCAGTGAGTGACAGAACTCAGCAGCCCCTGCCTTGCCTCCAGCTGAGAGCCTGGGGATGGGACACACAGAGCAGGACCGAGAGCCCTGAAACGCTCCTCCAAAGTCGTGCTGAGGCTGCATGTTCTGCCCAGCCCCGCCACCCCAGGGAAAAGCGCAGCCCATCAGGTTTTCACAAGGGAAAGGCCCAGCAAAGTCTTTCATAATGGCCCCCCGAAAGGCCATGCTGGCTGCACAGGGAGCACATCGGTGCCTCTGCTTTTGCAGATGCTGTAGCCAGCCTCTGACCGAGTCCTGTGGCCTCCAGTGATGCTCGTCCCCCAGGCCTCTGCCTGCGAGAAGCTGAGGTGGTCCAGGAGGGAAAGAGTCAGTCTGGCCATCCAGGGGGCCATCTTTTTCCCAGTCCAGCTGTGATGCTTGTTGGTCACAGACATTGGGGGGACAGACTTTGAGAGCGTGACAGACCAGGTGGATCGCTCCAGGGCCTGTCCACAGCTGGGCTGGCCAGGACCCTGCTCCCAGCCGAGCACTTTGCAGGAGCACCGCTGAAATCAAAAGCCATGCCAGCAGGTCTCAAATTAGACTGTTGCTTTTCGTTTCAGGATGCTCTGTTTCACAGGAAGGCAGGGGCTGGATGCAATCTCTCGACCTCCCCACTGGGAGCCATTTGGCTTCTTGACTCCTCCAGGGGTCCACACAAAGGCTCGTGGAAAGCAAGGCCCCCTGCAGCTTGGGCCCCGGGCCCAGCTGCCTTTCAAGCAGTCAAAGGAGAAGTTTGGTTCCTACCCAGGGCAAGGTCTCTGAGAAAGGGGAACTTCGCCTAGCTACCTTCTGCTGGGTTGTGCTTTCCATTGGAATTTGCTGCCTGGAGAGATGCTTATTTATATTTTTAAAGTTGTCAGGCTTAGTTCCGGGATGATGGGGGCTAATCTGTGCTTTTGTAAGAATGATAAAAGACCTGAGCTTCAGACTTAACTCTTGACTTTTATCTTCAACACAACTGTATTTTGTCTCTTTCCTCTCACACACACGTGGAGGCTCTGCAGGATTTATCCTCCCTTGGTATGGACAGGAATGGTTCTTGTCTTTGGGCAGCAGCCTCATGCCAAATAATGCCCTTGTATATATATGTATATATATATATGCCCAAATAATGCAAGTACCTTGCCTACCTAGGCACTTCTTAAAAGTGCTCTTGCTAGCACCTTTCTTCCTAACTTTCTGGGACTGTCACAGTACTCCATCAAACATTTCCTGTGCTTCACCCCAGAAGTGGCTGCACATTCAGTTGTGGGCTACTTCCAAGCCTAATGCCTGTGAATCAAGTTTGCTCTTTAAGCAGCCAAGCAGTCCCCTGCCAAATCCTCCCCTCTCATCATGACCTTACAAGAGACACTAGCAAGCCCTCCCACAGCTTCCTACGAAGCTGGCTGAGTAGCTTCTTCTAACAGAAGACCTCCACTTCCTTCTTTCTCCTCCCCGAGTCTGTGGGCCTGGAGGAAAAAAAAATACCACCCAACAAACAGGTTTGCAGATGCCAAGAAACAAGTGGAGGAACATGCTTACCCCATGCCAATGTCTGGATCTTTGCAGAAGGTATCAGCGTCAACCCAAATATGCCCCCTAGATGCAGCAGGCTCATGAGGATGATATTCCTCCAGACGTATCGCATGGAGGGCTTGGGGCCCTCCTTCTCCCGGTAGGTCTCATCAAAGATATCGTCTATCATGCCCCGGTCTCCTGCCAAGTCCTCGTGATTGAGTAAGTCCTTCTCCATGACGGCATCCCCATTCCTGGTCACCCGGGAGGTGACGGTGCCGACAGTGGTGGTGCTGGAAGCGGAGGAGAACTCCTTGGAGAGGCGGCAATGGACATTTTCAAGAAAGGAAAAAGGGAAAACAAAACAAGAAGTTGGTGGTTACCAATGCAGGGAATTGAGACACAAACAGCTAGGCTGGCAGTGCCGAGACTTGCAGCCTGCAGTTTTCCTGGCAGGCTCCATTCTTTCAGCTGAGCCTTGGCACCAAGAAGAGCCTGCTCTGGCCCCACGGAGTCATCGCCTGAGAGGGAAGGGGCCTGATCTTTCTGGGGAGAGGAGGTGAATGGTGGACAGGGTACAGAAAGTAAAGTAAAAGACTTGAAAGCCAGTCTTTTCCACCAGTGGCTTTGGTGAGATCATTTGCAGGCTGCAAAGATTTTCATTTTACTTCAGTTTTATTAGTAGGCGTTTTTACGTGGGTTTGTGGTCTGGGCTTGTGCATAAGCAGACAACAATAAAGGAAATCTTGTGAATGAACAAAGAGGTGGGAGAGAAATACGGTCTGAAACATGGTTTTATTATAAATCATTGGGCTGCTCCTGATACCTCTTTGTGTCACCCCACTAGGGATCACTGGAGGAACATCAGGAGGATCCACAGGGGGATTCCTCTGGGGTGCCTCCTTATCTCCCCCTGCCTCACCTTCCAGGCTGGGACATGGCAAGACAACACACCTGGAGATCAGCAGATGTAGCAGTCAAGCAGTGTGCTTCCAGTTAGACATCCTATCCCATGGCTGCTGCTAAGCTCTTAATCCCTCTCCCGCTTTCCACCCCCAGGCAAACTGAGGCACGGGAAGACAACCCTCTGAGCCAAGGCCACCAGCACACGGAGAGGAAGTTTTAAGCAGCAAGTTGGCTCAGCCTGGCTCCCGGCTCCCTCCTGTAACCGTGACACAACATTCCCTCTGCACACGCTTGTTTGCCCTGGCTGAGTGACAGCCTGCCTGATCAGGCATGCATGACGAAAAGGAGCAGGCAGGACTGACCCTAATGAGACAGGTCACTGAACCCTGAATCACCGATTTCCATCTCCATCATGACAGCCGCGTGCTTGCTGGTGCTTGCAGCCCTTTGTCAGGCCCGAGCCCAAGCACCCGACTGGGCTCGACCCTGGGGGTGCCAAGCACGTGGGATGTGAGCGGTGGGAGGGCACGCCGCCCCCATCCCCTCGCCTCCCGGGAACCTGCCCGAAGGACACGTCCCTCTGCCACCCGCGCTGCTGCCTCCACGTGCGAAGGGGTACTAAAGGTCAGCCGGCAGGAACGGGAGAGCCGGGACCGTGGGAGGGAGCGTGGCCAAGCCGGGAAAGCTCCTTTCCCAATAGAAATCTCTCCTGAATTAACAGCAGATTCCCACCCAGGCACCCGGGATTCATAAAAGACCACCGTCCTGCCATGGCCTAGTTTCCTGAGGGAGGCATTAAAATCAGGCCAGGCAGCTTACGTGGCCACCCCAACTCCTCCCTTTCCCAAGGGTAGAAACTAGAGGGTTACAGACATACCTTCCTACGGGGAGGAGCTGGCAAAGCTGACAGATTCCCCACATTTGGGAAGTAAAATGATCTCTACAGAGGGAGCCCTCTAAGTTTTTCCTTCTGGAATCAAAGGTTAGAAAGGAAAAAAACTGGACACGAAGTATCCTGCTGCTTTTTCTGAACCCAGGCAGCTGCTGAGCTTGGGACTGACTCCTCTGCATCCTGGCTATAGGCTGTCTCTGCCTGCTTTCCTAATTAATGTTTTGGGGGTATGATACTCTGAGCTGCTTGAGAATTTAGATGCAATGCCCTGCAAAAAGAGCCGTGAGAAATGTCTTCTAATCCAGAGATTAGGCAAGGAAAAGTCCTGCCCATTTCAAAGTGTCAGATATTCTCATCTGGCATTTTGGCAGGAAGGCACAATTTTCTTCCTTGGCTGAAAGACAATCTACCAAAAAGACCTAAGACTTGTCTATGCAGGAAAAATTCCCAACAGAGAACTGGTGGTATAATTAGACGGGTAACGCTCCCCATATGGACATGCTGCTTCCAGAGTAAGAATGTGGGGTTGGAGTTGCATTTTTCTCCTCCGCGATAGCTTATGTCACTGTCAAAGTTACACAGGGGCAGAGGAGGAGGAGGAGGGAGAGCGCAAAGAAAACAGCAGAGAGGAAAAAACCTCTTCCAGAGTCGTAGTAGCCACATGAGGAATTTCACCAGCATACCTATGCTGCTGGAATTACACTGATATAATCAAACTGGTCATTTCTCACGTGTAAACTAACCTTAAATCGAAAGGGCTATAAAACAGTTGTGAAACACAGCTCCACCATTACAGACTTGGTGGAGGGAGCATGGGGGAAGAGGGAGGGAGAGCGGGCAGCTATTTAGCTGGAGACGGGGGAAATGAGGAGGAAAAAAGAGGATTTTTACCCCCTTACGGTCATAGTGGCTCCTGCGGCTCCTACCAAGGAAAATGGGATGGGGATTGATCTGGGGTCTAGAGCTGAGAGGGGGAGGAGGCCAGCTAAATCATTTTCATGAGTTCTCCCTCATTTCTGAATGACTTTGCAACTCTCATCTGCAGAACAGATGTGTTCCCCCATCTCCAACCCCCCGCCACCACACACCCTACCAGCATTGAACACGCCATAGGTGATCCTGGCACCCAGCCAGCTTATACAACCAACTGCAACTCCACAGGTTCCCGCGCTGGGTTCAGCCTAGGGGCCCCAGGGCGCTCAGTCTCGGGTCCAGTGTATCTGAATATGCCCAATGTGACCCAGGGACAGGATTCTTTCCGGCCTCCAGGATATGCCCCAAAATACATGCCAAGACCATGAAACACGGTCTGAGCACACTGCCCTTGGCATCCGTTTTGGGTGGGGAGAGGAGTAAAGTTCGTTACATCACAGCATCCCTGGAAGGTCACAGCACCTGCACAAAAGGACGGGGGGGAGACCCCGCGTGCTGGCGACAGGCAAGAGAGCGGGGCTGTGATTTACCTCCACTCCTCAGCATAGGCAGAAGGGGGAAAGATGAGAAGGCGAGAGCAGGAATACCAGAATCAGCCCCTGCCTCCCCCTCGGGCAAAGGGTGGCTGCCAGGAGGGACAAAAATAAAAAATAAAGTCTCTAAAGGTCCAACAGCTCTACGTATCTTCCTGGTGCCGGGTTGTTACTCAGACCTTCTGCCAAAAATGGGCAGTCTCCCCATTGTAACTTTGCTTGGCTCAGGCAATGCAGACACCGTCATTCATTTCATCTGGGCAGCTGGACGCTTTCACCTTGCGTCTGTCCTAGAGACACTCCCTGCTGCAACATTTGCCTTAAAAATGCTGTAAGTGAAAGCCCTTTCTTATTTAAAAAAAAAAAAAAATTAAGAAAATAAAAAAATCGCAGTCTGAGCACTACCAAAAACCCCACGACCTCTTGGCGCAAAAGACCTTCCTGAACAGCCCTTACCACCACGCTTGGATGGATGTTTTTAAGATGCACCCGTATTTTATGCTCAGTCTATCCGAGGGCATAGACTCCGCGGGGAGATAATCCCAGCGGCGGCGATCCCCGCTTCATTCACGGTCTCCCCATGAGGCTTGGGTGATGTCTTAAGTTAGCACCGAATGACTTCGCCTCATGACTGAGAAGTGGCACAGAGAGGACACACGCGCGCACACACACACACACACATGTG
>NW_008795129.1:5122189-5122495 GCF_000699145.1 Aptenodytes forsteri
GTACTCCCAGCGGCGGCGATCCCCGCTTCATTCACGGTCTCCCCATGAGGCTTGGGTGATGTCTTAAGTTAGCACCGAATGACTTCGCCTCATGACTGAGAAGTGGCACAGAGAGGGGCCACCCGCGCACACACACACACACACATGTGTGTGCCTACGTGTGCGTGTGCATGCACGGACACGCGTGGATGGCCAGACCTTTTTTCCCAAGACAGCAGCAGCGCAGCACTGCCGGAGCCGCGGAGATGAAGGAGGAAGGGGCGAGGGGAAGACAAAGCACCCGCACCCCCGGGCCCGCCGCACGCC
>NW_008795129.1:5124511-5135745 GCF_000699145.1 Aptenodytes forsteri
TGCGGAGTGCGGCGGGGAAAGAAGGGGCTTCAGCGTAAACATCGACTCCGTGTAGGGGATCTGTATGGGGAGCATTTTTTACATATATATGTATGTATAAATCGTACATCTCTGCGAAGGAAAGCACACCCACAACTGTTATATCCGGATAAGCACGTACATCTGTGTAGGTGTTTATCTCGATGTGCAAAAACAGTCTGGAAAATGTTGGCTGTAACGTTTTAAAAAGAATCCTGGCCATTTTCCTCCAGAAAGCAGTCCCTTTTGGCGGAGGGCGGAAGGAAAAAGGAGCAGCTCGGTTTGCTATCAGCTATTTTCCATAACAACCTCCTCGCTAGCCAGCAATGCCAGCAATAGGAAAATCCAAGCTCTATCCCAAGGAGACCTTCACCATTAAAAGTGAAAAAGAGGGCCCTTACAAATAAAACCTTGCCGGTAGCAGAGCCTGGAGGCAGCTCTCCTAACCCCACCGTGTGGTCACTGTGCCAGGCACCCTCAGCTGTTTAGCAGCAAGGCTTGGGGTGCCCTAGTGCCACCACCCCAGCCAGGACCTGTTTCAGCTCCTTCCCCCACTCACGTTGTGTCCCACGTTCAATCTCTGTCCCCCGCTGACGCATGAGTCATTCTGGGAGTGGAACAGGGATGTCAAAAGCCATTTTGAAGTGTGCCCATATCCCCTGACGCATATCATGTCCAGGCAGCTATCCTGCAGCAATGGAGCTGATCACACGAGGTGCAGACGGACAACCAAGATCTTGCAGAGTCCGTTCCTGGGCTGATCCTGCTCAGACATAGCGGGGCTGTTTCAGTGGCAGCTGTCAAAAGTGAGCTGCATTGTAATCACTGGGAGGGAAAAGCGACAATGAAAAATAACAGTAGCGCAGTTGTTCTCTGGATTTAGAGGTGTCCAGCAAAGGGGGAAAAAATACGTCTCTCCTTTTTCATTTCACTGTGATGGATGAAGAGGTCTGAGAGGAGTCTGTTTTAGTTTTACATTAGCAACTCGAGTCTTGCCTACTTTCTGAGACACAGTATTAAACCAGAGAGCCCACATCAGAAGATGTTCCTAGATGGTGAAAGCTGACATGAGTCAGAGAGGGACTTTTAACCATCCCTTTTAAGACTCTCTGTTAAATGTTTGGTTAAAAACACTGAGGGTTACTGAACACTGGGGAGAAATGATGTTTTAATTAAATTAAAGATTCTACCTGCTTTCTATGTGAGTGTTGGAAGAACTATAAACTGTGCTAAAAACTACCCTAAGGAAATCTGCTATTTCCAAAAGAAAAACAGAAAGGAAATAAATAAAAAAAAGAAGGCAGTACTGGTTGATTTTAAAAAATAATCTGCAGCTCATGCCACTTGGGGAAAATAATCTCAATGCCACGAACCAGGGGGAGAACTGGCAATACTACCGGTGGGTGACAATGAGACTTTTGGGGATTCAAGGTTTGCAGTTTTGCAGATACTCAGACCCACCGGAGCCCTTTCCTTTCCCACCGGTTTCTTTCCTCAGACGTGGAGCATGGCTAAGAGGGAACTTACAGGGCAGCTAGACTTTGTCATCCTCTAACACCATGTCTGGCTGCTCCCACACAACAGGAATAAGTTTTCTGAATATTCCCCTGCCAAGTTATCCTGGAAGGTGACCATCACATTTTTTTCTTGTACAGAGGGAGAGACGGATCTTGACCATCGTGGGGGCTGTGCTCACCTGGCCCGTTTCAAGTCTTACATGCTAAGGTCAGCCCTGAGGACGGCCCTTCACAGCATAGTCAGCTTCTCCAGATGGCATTATGATCACTTTTGAAACAGGTTAATGCTCCTGAATGTGGCCATGAGGTTCAGGCATTGACATCTTGGTGAGGTGCGCAGGGTAGTTTGCTTTCCCAATGTTTAGATTGCGGCAGCTCCAGCCTTGCCTGTCAAAAGGCTTTTTGGCCCTTTGCGGGCCGGAGGCTTGGCCGTGCCAGCCAGGCTCCCTCCCCTGGAGAGCTGCTGGCCGGGGCGATGGCCAGCACCTTGCACACCCCTGGCCCCCACCACTGGGCCCTGCCCATCTGAGTCTCTGCTGCAGACTCCTGCCTCAGCTCTGCAGCTCAAAGCTTGAGACAAAAAGGGGGATCACTGGGCAGCACAGGTGGGAAACTAGAAATGTCTAGTATAGACACAGCGATGCAGCTTAAACTGGGCTTTTCCTGCTCTAGTTTGTATCTCTCCAGACAGGATTTTCCCTCCTTCCAGGGAGAGCTGCCCAGCTGAGCCTTCAGCAGAAGTACATCGCTGGTAGAGTTCACCAGCGCTGCTTAGCAAAGATTTGGCTTCAGCCATCGTCCTCAGGAAACTGTCTCAATTCTTCTGCATCTGGTGACTGCTGCTTGAGGTCGTGGTCTTTCATAAATGAGCTGATGCAATGCCAGGGCTGTGGCGCAGGGCAGTGATGAGCAGAGCCATGCCACGGGCAGCACAGGCCATGAACTTCAGCACAGGGTTTCTTTAGAAATCCATGGTCTAACGTAAGGCTGTTTCCACCTTCCTTGAGAAGTCCTCCCCACAGATTCATGGCCCAGCTGAGGCGCTGTGCTAGTGAAAACCTCTTGCAGAGTACTTTTTGTCAGAGGGTCTCACAGTTTTTTATCAAGGTTGGGGAAAAGAGAGGCACAAACCAGCAGTGGGGTTTACCACGAGACACTATCTGTGAGCAGAGCCCATATGAGAAAGAACGGTTGCATTCCTCTCCTGGGATGCACTAACCAGCCTGGTTTTGCTACCACAGTGTCAGGATGCAGAAGAAAAGCATCAAGGCTAAGCTAAGGACGTTTCATCAAAACATTTTCCTTCCTACTCTACCCTCAAAAAAAAAAAAAAAAGAGAAAGTATTGCTTTTCCATTTAGCAGTATGTTTTGCAAGGAGATTTCATCTGGTGTCGACATCTTGGAAATTTTAGTGAATTTCCTCAGCTGCCCCCTCCAAAAATGTTGAAAAAGCCACACACACACAAAAGCTTGCTGCAAGGGCTTTGCAAGGTTTGTTTCATATTGTTTGTTTATCTTCTTTAACAGCATTCCCTGTCTCCCCCTTTTTCTTCTATTTCACAACTGGAAGTTGAAAGAAAGGAGGCAGAAATAAAGAGGGAATAAGCTGAGAACTGGGGAAAGAGCTGACCCCTACCCCTTCCCCTCTGCCAAAAACAAAGGTTTGCAAAAATTCTCCTAGGATTATTTTCTGCATCTCTTGCATTGTTTTCCTGAAGAAGTATGACACAATTCCAGCTTTAGAGCTTTTTCTAGGGATAGGAGAATCATGCCATGGGCCTTTCATCCAAGGAGAAGCGTGGGGGTGGTTTTCTGTCATTTCACCAATCCTCCTTTCTTTCTCCTCCTTCCCCTCATAAAGAATCTGCTCTTCAAAGGCATCGAGCCCTCTCTGCAGAGCGGACGAACACCAGCGTGGTTCACCACTGCTGCCAGCAGTTTCAGAAGTTAATGGTCCCCCCAGTTTCGACAGGTTGACTTCTGGGCACAGTTATGTGTTGCAGAGAAATGAGGTGGGGGCCCATGGCTACAGAATGAGTTGGGACAAGACCTGGCTCAGACTACAGGAGTTCAGAGTTAATGCCTGCTTGAAAGGTGATGGCAGCTGCAGGTCTTTCAGGCTTGTCAGTCACAGGAGTTCAGATGCCAGGGGATCAGATCCCAGCTCGTGGGGTTGCCACCCTTGTTTAACGTTGCTTTCTCCCCTGTGCTTTCTTTTGAAATCTGGTGACCCTGTGTTACATTTTCACACACTCTTCCTCAGCCAGGAGAGGTAGCAAATGGCTTTCCTTTTTGAAATGGAAAGCTAAGACTCTTGTGTAGTCACCTGGCTCCAGAAACTGCAACTTGAGGAATCTGATATCATGGCATTTACCAAAAGTGAGATTTAAGTTTACAAGAACTGGCATCATCTTGATCACTTGCTTGTTTTCTATCATGTTTCCCCCCCCTCCTTAAAACATCATCTGTTGCTTCACAAATTCAGTGGATCCCACAAACTCCTGAAGATCCCCTGCTCCATCCTCACCCTTAAAGCATGGCTAAATTCAGTATGGGTTACCTGGGCTCTTCAGTTAACAGCTGCTGTTGGGAGCTCCCAGAAGAGCAGCAGTGGCCAAACCTCCAGCTGCCTTCCCACAGCTGCCTGGGGAAGGGCCAGGGCTGAAAGAAGAACCTGGTGCTCACTTTGCCACCCCACTGCTGCTAAGCGGGAAATGTGGGGTTAGAGAGAGGTGATAAGGTAGCAGAAATCACTGGTGTCTCGTTGCCAGGGTCAGAAGGGAAAGCAGATGTAACTGGGGTGATGGGCCAGGCCTCCACGCTGTGACCAGGATGGCTAAATTCCCTGCCATTGGTGCAGTAATCTTATCAGCACCAAGAATTAGGCTGATAACATGCTGATGACTGGGATAGGGTGCTCATCTCCGCACTTTGCCCCATCTTTCGCTACCTGACTCAGTGCCAGACCCCCTGCCCATCCTCCTCCCCTCCTGTTACCCCAAACAGGCTTTGCTCCCAGTCCTCCGGCTGCCAGCAGCAAGAACCCAGCCGGTATTGTCTAAACAGGGCCATACAATGGGCAGCATTGTTGACACTGGATTTTTGCCCTCATTAAAGATGACCTCACAGCCCACCCATTGGCCACTTCAGCCAGCCCCTCGGGACTGTGAGGCTGTCTTTTTAACTCGGGTAAATAAATTGGGAGAGGAGGGGGAGAAAGGGATGGGGAGCAGAGGAACACAGCGGTCTTTGTGTTGCCACCCTCTCTTCAGCACTGGTGCTCTCTGGTGTCTTTCTACCCACATCAGACATGGCAGGCCAGGTGCCAAGGAGCCGGCATGCTGAGCGCCCTTCCCCACCCTCCCCGGCCTGCATTCGCTGGGCAGCGACACCCTCTGCGGTTCTGCAGCCTCCCTTCTTCGGGATGCAGCTTGCTCCGGTCATCTCAGCTGTCCTTTCTCCTCCTCCAGGCCTTCTGTGCCTTCCTTCCCACACCTGCAGCCCACACCTCCTGCCCCTTCTCTTCAGGCTGAGACCATCCTCTCAAGCATCCCCTGCTGCCAGCACCGTGAAAGTGCCAAGCAGGGACCTGGGGAAATGCCACCTCCTAGTGGCAGATCTTCTGACCCAGCTTAGGTGGCGTGGGCAGTCCCACACTGTCTCCTGCTCCACGGTGTCACCCAGCTTTAGACACAGCTAACACATCTAAGATGCCAGCTGCATCTAAGGGTGGATCTCCACGTGTGTGGGCAGAGAGGTGATGCTGCGGGGCTGTAAGCTTGAGCCCTGGGGATGGATTGCCACATAGTCAGCACAGGGGCAAATTGCAGCACCAGGAAAGGTTGAGGGCGCATCCGCAGTCAGTTCGCTGCTGCTCCTGTTGGGCAGAGTGTGGTGTCCAATGCCGCTGTGTATCCTCTTTGTGTGTGTGCTCTGCATCATTGCTTTCTACCCTGCCTCCTTGCTGCAATAGCAGCCTGGGCATTTGGGGGCTGCCCAGCACTTAAGAGAACAAAAATGGGTTCCCAAAGTTAAAAGTAACCTGGGATCTAAAGATCAGGGAGACATCTCCCTTCTGAGCTGCTGGCTGAATCCCAGATATTTCTTCTTCTTCTGGAGAGGCTTCTGATAGACTCCTGTCTATCAGAAAGCAGGCATACCCCTGGCAGGGAGAAACTGGTGGGCCTGCCCTGAGAACACATACATGCTGCTGGTATGAGAAGCAGGAAGGACAAAGGGGAAACTTGCTGGACCCTCGTCCCAACCTTCCCTACTCTAGGCTTAGCAGTGGCACACAAAAGAAAACCTCAAAGGTGGGGTGTGCCTCTCCCTGTCTGCGGCCCCCAACTTTGCCTACATCCATACCTGTCCTGGTTTCGGCAGGGATAGAGTTAATTTCCTTCCTAGTAGCTGGTACAGTGCTGTGTTTTGGATTTAGGGTGAGAACAATGTTGATAACACACTGATGTTTCAGTTGTTGCTAGGTAGTGTTTACACTAGTCAAGGACTTTTCAGCTTCCCATGCTCTACCGACTGAGAAGGCTGGGGGTGCACAAGAAGCCGGGAGGGGGCACAGCCAGGACAGCTGACCCAAACTGGCCAAAGGGACATTCCATACCATGGGACGTCATACTCAGTATATAAAGCTGGGGGAAGAGGAAGGAAGGGGGGGACGTTTGGAGTGATGGCGTTTTTCTTCCCAAGTAACCGTTACGCGTGATGGAGCCCTGCTTTCCTGGAGGTGGCTGAACACCTGCCTGCCGATGGGAAGGAGTGAATGAATTCCTTGTTTTGCTTTGCTTGCGTGCGTGGCTTTTGCTTTACCTATTAAACTGTCTTTATCTCAACCCATGAGTTTTCTCACTTTTACCCCTCCGATTCTCTCCCCCATCCCACCGGGGGGGGAGTGAGCGAGCGGCTGCGTGGTGCTCAGTTGCCAACTGAGGTTAAACCACGACAATACCTCAGTCTCCTTTAAAGTGAATGCTTTCTTTCCTCTTGGGCAACGGGAATAGAGCAGAGAGCTGTCTTTGTATTCCTCCAGAAGCCAGCCTTGCTTTTCCTCCCTTTCTTCTTCGCTTATCCCAGTGAAGAGCTGTATCTTGTGAGCAGCATTTTTTTTGTGTATAAAACAGGGGTGATACTTGTGTCCTTTGTCCAAGTCCATTCACAACTGAAAATCCTTCAGGATTCCCACCTGAGCAGAGTGCCTCCCCACCGTGCCATGTGACAGGCTGTGGCAGTGTGCATGGCTGGCCAAGGAAAGAACGTTCGGAGTCCTGAAGGAGAGAGGTGCTACAAGCTGTTTGGTTTCTGGCCAGGAACATTTTTAGGTCTTCTTGCTGGGAATGAAGCCCTTACCTGCCTGCCTGGTTTTGCTGCCTTTCCAGGTCTTTAAAGAACCTGTCTACCCTGTCTCCTTTAAAGAACGGAGCTGGAAACACACTCTTCCCTTTCCACATCTACTTCCTCACTTAAAGAAAAGGGCTGCAGACCTCTGGGTTCATGTTAGTTTTGGTGGGTAAAATGCTCCGTGTTAACCTGGTGTTTGTGTTTGGAGTGTTAATAGGGGGAGAGATCTGTTGCAAGTGTAAAAGAAATCCTGGGCAGGTAACACTGAAGGGACCCTGCAGCCCAATATCCACTCATAGCTATTTCTGATTACCTTTTTAAAGTGTCCTTGTTTTGCTTCTTAAGCCTTGTGACAGTGCTAACATAGAAATCTCATTCAAAATGTCAGTCTACAAAGGCCTCTTACAAAATCTGTCCTCACGGCCCTGGAGAGCTGCAGCAGGTTATCGACCACCACACGCATTCACACATTCACGCATTCACACAGCAGGCATTCGGTGTGTTCTGGAAGGTATACGTTTTGCTTCATGCGAGCTGTGTTTGAGGGGGTCATGTTTGCAGAGAATTCAGGTATAAACTTCAAGAACAACCCACACTGGCACAGAAATTACTTCAACCTTCTCTAGCTGATAATGCCAGGCAATTTTATCCCCGAGTCACTGAGAAAAGACAGTAAGGTAAGGGTGAAGTAGCAGAATTGTATGGCTTTTTGTATAGAGTTACATGACATTATCACAACTGTTCTTACCCTCCTAATTTTACCTAGATGAGGATGGTTGTGGAGGTTTTGGGAAACTGGACTAAGAGCACCCCTTTCAGTCTGAGGGTTGCTGGAATGGCTCTGGGATCCATACCTGCAGTACAGCTACTCTGAATTTCCCTGGTGATACATGTGATGGAAGACAGATCAAGCTTCCTACTTCTGCACACTGTACTAGACTAGGAAGAGTGGAAAATGTGTTGGAGGTCACCCTGCTTAGATTTCCAATAAGATCTTGGCAAATGGGATACACGGACTGAAATAAAATGGTTGCAGTTCACTAGACAAGTAGAAAGTTCTAGCTTGAGGGGAAGAGTCAACCGTCTAAACCTACACTGGGAGAGTAACTTGGTGAGATAGCAGTTCTGCAGATAAGGGTCTGCGGACAACAGTGGAGCATGTGCTCACAACCTCATGCTACTGCGAGCAGAGCAAACTGTAGATGTAGAAATAGTAGCATAGGAAAGACACATGGAGTAACCATCTGGTTCTGCTTGGCACTGGGCACACCTTAGCTCTGAGGTTTTGCTTTGTTTGTCCACTGTGCCATTCTGCTTTTTAAATAGTCTGCTGACTCTGTGTTGTGCCTTGGGAAAAACAACTCTGCAAAAGGAATTGCATATAAAGATTAGCAACCCTAAAACTTGAAGAGCCTCTCTGAACAGAAAAAATAACACACAGGGAGAATCCAGGCAAACTTACCCTGTCCTGCACCAGCAAAGCTTCGGTTTGCACGTGTGACACCGGGCTGTGCAGCTCTGGGGGATGGATGCCTGTCAGGATGGCACCTCTCAAACCACTAGCAAGGGACTGCAATGTCGTCTCCCCGAGGGTGTCCCTACCTGATCACAGCTTCTGTAATATGCTGAGAGCACCCTACAGGGACCCCAGGATCCCAGCTAACATGCCTGAATGCTGGGGTAGAATGAGTCTGGAAAGCACTGGAACACAGGTAACAGCTAGCTAGTGTGCAAACATGCAATGTTGCCAGTGGCTGGTAGGGCCCCAGCTCCTCCTTCACCTCCTCTTTCTCAATCAGTCAAGTTTATCCTTAAAAAGCTGGCTCATCCCTGACTATCAAGCACATCTAATCCCAAAATGGATGCCAGCCTCTGGCTTTTCAAATGGCCATCTGAGCCTTTCTTACCCTGTTTTCCTACATATAAAATGGGACCTTCATGGATTATTGGAATGACATGGTCAGGAATGAGTAGAGGAAAACAAGCACTGTGCAGCATAGGACTGTGCAGGTTGAGTTGATATAATCGCACTGTGGACAAATGATCTTCATCTAAACAATGGTTTGGTTAGAGAAAACTGGTGGACAAAGGTAGAAAGGCGGTGAATCATTTGCAGCTCCTGAGGAATCTGCCCCTCTGCTCTCTAGCCAGGACTTGGCAAGCACCGCTCTCCTAAAAATCAGTGGAGTGAGCTCAGGACATGTTGGGGTAGGACTAGGGCAGCTCTTTGGTGCACAGAGGGTCCCTGCCTTCGTTTCCGAAGATGTCAGGACTCCTTGTTCTGCATTTCCTCCTTGGGGCTCACAGCTAGATCTCAGGAGGTGCCAGGCCCTCAGGTGCAGGGACCCAGCTCTTCACCTGGTGCTGCTGGATCTATCACGGACATTTCTTTCATCCTTGGGGACAGGCTCTCTCCTCTTCAGCACATGGGTGCTAATGTGAATCTCAGCCAGGGACTAAGGGAAAAAACAGCACCAAAATGTCAGCAGTTGACACCTGAGGGAGAGGGATACTTCTGCAGCAAGTGTCAGAGATGCTCGAGGTTTTGCTCTGGAGGTCCCCGATCTCATTGTGTCTCATCTCTAAAGTTTGCTCCAGGCATGACAGAAACAGGCGGGGTGAGTTCCCCTGGCCAGGTATGAGTTACATGACAGTTAACCAGTGCTGAGAATGTAAGTTTGAACTGCTAATCCAGTTTTATCCCCCCAGCCCCACCCCTTAGACTTTCCCTAAATTATCTGCATGGGATATCTGCATTGTCTGCCCCTGCCAGAAGGCCCTGAGAGGTGGGAGTGTTCCCAAGGTCTCTTGCCCAGCACCTCTTGACATGCAATGATTTAACTGCAAAGAGCCTGGCAACTTTCAGCAGGTGGCTGCTGGTGGGGACTGTGGTACTGCCCTCCATGGCATGTGTCTGCCCCTCATGCTGCAGCATGTGGATCATGTGCAGGGAGCAGCAACCTGCCAGAAAAAGCTTTCCCAGGTGGAATAAATTGAACTCCCTTCATCCCAACCACCTGCACCGGTTCTCAGGCAGGATTGATAGCTGAGTGCTCTGCCTAGCTCTTGAAGAAGACTGGCTGCCTCTCACCTAATTGGCAGATGTCTCTGTAGCTCTGTCCTGGCAGTGACAGGATGGGTCTTGTTTGGGGCTGTGCTGGCTCTGCCCATATTGTCTTTATTAGCCAGGGTGACAGAGTGGGCAGCAATTGACTGAGTTTGGCAGCGGACAACACCAATCTGGTGTGGGAGGTGAGTGCTGGTGGGACTGGGATTCCCAGTGGTCGTGGCTGCTGGGGGATGCGGTCCCAGGCAGTAGGAGCCAACTGAGGCCATGAGGCAGGACCAGCTGCACAAAGGGGACAAGGCAGCGAGTGCCCAGGCAGCCATCCTGCACTGCCTGGTCCAGGAGGCCTTGTGGAGCTGCAGCTGAACCCGAGTCAGCAGTGCCAGAGGGTTGCTAAATAAGCTAACAAAGCTCAGGCTGTGGCAGCAGGAGCAGCAGAGGTCATTATGTGAAGTCATCCCAACACCAGGAAGGCACCAGCTGGAGAAATGTGCTCAGCAGTGGGCACCATGCCCTCAGAGAGGGAGCAAATTTTGGGTCAATTCAGAAGGAAGTGAGGAGAATAGGAAGGAATGCAAGGTGTGTGCTCAGCCTGAAGGAGCTGGTTGGTGGCAGCCACAGGAGAAATGAAGGGAGGCAAGGACAAGGCTGGAAGGAGACAATAATCTGCTTCCTCTCTGCACTGAACAAGAGGGAATGGGGTTGTGTTGCAGTAAATGAGATTTATATCAGGCCTAACTCTGGCTCACAAATCATGCTCAGCCTGCTGTCCTCTGGCCTGACATGGGCAGGCATCTGGGGAAGTCAGCGGATGAGATGGTTTGCTGTCACCCAAAGTGCCCTCTCCCCCTCCACCCATAACCTGCCTGGGACCGGGGGGACCCTTGTGGAAAAGGCAGCAGCCCCAAAGCCATGTTACTGGAGGGCCCCTGGGACAGCAGTAGAGGTTTGCCCTCATACATGGCCTTTGCTGTGTGTGAATTGGAGGTCTGGGCCACCTCCGCTCCTATGGAAGACCACCCGTAAGAGATGGTCACGGTGGGGAAACGGTGTTACCCGGCCAGGGCGAAGAGCACACGGCAGCCCCTTGATCCACGGTTCACAAGCGGATTCTACGTGCCAGCACTGCTCACCAGCCAGGCCTCTCGGGTGTGGGGCTGGGGCTGAGGGGGGGCTCTGCCGCCCGGGATGGGCGGCCGCGGCCCCGGGCAGCGGCGGCGGGAGGACGGAGCGCTGCTGCCACCCGGTGGCCGGGGCCCGGGCGGCGCCCGGGAGATGC
>NW_008795129.1:5135774-5141154 GCF_000699145.1 Aptenodytes forsteri
TGCCACCCGGTGGCCGGGGCCCGGGCGGCACCTGGGAGATGCCGGGGCAGAGAGCGCGGGGAAGGTGGGAGCCTGCTCGCCTTCCAAGCGGGGCCACCGGCTCCCCAGGCGGTCGCAGGCAGGGGAGCGGGGATGGCAGAGGGCAAGGTCCCGCTGCCGTCTCGCGTGGGCTCTGCTGGTGGTCTGCCCTTGTCCTTCCCATCAAGATGCCACTTGCCTCTTCAACGTGGTCCTGTGCTGCCACGCGGCCCGCAGCTCACGTGTTCGTAGAGAACTTTACATTTTGGCTGTTTACGGGGGGAAGGGGAGAAATTGAGAGACATATCTGGTCCATTGACTCCTGCAGGGTTGCCAAAGTCCAGCAAAAACTGGAAGTATAGGACTGCAGCCCTCGAAGCATCCTGCAGAGATCTCAGCTGCTGGATTGTACCCCGGTCAGGGGGGCAAGTGTCTGAGGTAGGCTGGACCCAGATTGCCTAGGGGTTTGAACACCATCCTCATGGGATGCATCCAGAAAGTCAGAAAAGGTCAATGATGCTCCCAGTGAGCTTTACCAAACAGGGCGGCCCTGCGCCAGTTTGTAGACAACAGCCACGTGCTATAAAATTCCTGGGAGCCGCCCAGCAAAACTAGGTGGTCACAATAGTGAGTTTAAGAGCTTTACTAAACTCGTAAGCGTGTAATTGGTGAGTAGATGAAAAGCAGTGAAGTACAAATAATAGCTAATGAAACCACACAATATTTCAACGCAAGATTTACTGTGAATAAACTGAAAAGAGCATAGGCCTTACCTACGCTTCAGAGACTAAATGCTTTAAGAAGTGCTGGTGCATCTAAAGGTGGGAACGCCAGCAGGAACACAAGTTCAGGAGGAGGGGAGCAATGTCACAAGAGAGACCTTCTTTTACTAGTCTCCCACTATATGAATTATGGTATTCTATCAGGAAGGTGGATGTAATGATGCTGTTTTCCATTGTGCTTGCTTCTGTTAACAAAGCTGATGGAAATTCCCATCTCATCTCTCACTTCTGATGCTTCCTGTTATTTTTTCCTATGCATTAGCCAACACATTAGCACAACTTTCACCAGTTTAGGCCTGTACTGTCTCGTAAGCTTCTCTCCTCTTCAACTAGCTCTTCCTACTTCTGTAGATTTAAACTGCTCCTTACATTACCTTATCATAGAAGCATAGTGAGTGCTGGTAGGGAAGGCCTCTTTGGGACTAAACAGGCAAGGTATTGAATTCTTGGATGCGGACCTCTTCCTGCTGGAGTTGAGAGGCAGGCTGCATCTGCCAGGAACCTGGTGGGACGGGAGTCTGGAGGTTTGCCTTGTTCAGCTCTCTTTGCCTGCCATAGAAGGTCCAGCCAGTTTCTTCACCTCTGTGCCTGCTTGTCTTCCCTATTCATGTAACCTGTAAGTCCTTTAAGGGAACGGGCTGTGCAGAGGCTAAGGATTCCTGATTATTGGAAACACCTTTATGGTACAATGATTTTCTCTAGTTGTATGACACGCCACTTGCTGGCTGGTTATTCACTTTCTGTGCAGAGACATTGAGGGAAAGCAGCAAGCAGTCTGTCTGAATAGTCAGTGGCTAGTGTGAAGGGTTCAGAGGAACAGGCCTTCCAAACAGGTGTTTAAAAACCAGCCTATGCCCTTTCAGGAGCAAACCAAGGAGTAGCGATCAGCAGCCCTTCCTCTCATCACACTTATTCAGCACAAGCTTGCAACCTGCTGTATTCTCAGGGGTGTTATGCAGGGACTCGCCTGCATCTGGCAGATAGCTGGGCTGGGGAAGACCTCTTCAATCTCCGAGTCCTGCTTTGTCTTTGCAGGGACACTGGCAGGTGTTTGCTTGTGATATGCCATGGGGCACAGGTTGTGTGTGTCCTTCTCTCTGCTGGCTGTGCTAAATCTGGGTTAAAGGAGCAGCCTGCACCCAAACACCCTGCCATTGGCACTGACAGCAGCCCAGCTTATGGGAAGCTGCTCTTTGAGCACCTTGAAGGAAGCTGCTTGACTCTCTAAGTGTGGGTCACCTCTGGGAGTGAACCGCTGGTTGGTTGCCACCCCAGAGCCAGTTGCATTGCACAGGAGGAAGTACCTTTTGCTTTCAAGCCAGGCCCCTTACACCACTTGTGCTTCTTTAGGTGTGGTGCCCACCTAGGCATTCATCCCTGCCCACGGTGCTTCAAAGATGGACTTTCCTCTTGGTAATGCCAGTACAATGTTTGCCCAGACAGCTCCTAGGAGCACAGAGCATGCTTGCTGCAGAGATGCTGCATCAGAGCTGTTAGCCAGATTCTGGTTCTTGCACTGCCATCATGTCACATCAGGGCTCACCAAGGCTGGACCAGCCCTACTGGAATTGGGGCTACAGGAGCTGGGCGGCTGCTGGAGAGTCACTGGTGTAGGAGCGCTCAAGGCCTTGAGCAGCCAGTGGGAGCCATGGGGCGCGGGGGCTCCCATCCTAGACCCCATTTGCTTCAGCAAACCAAGACTGCTATGCTGAACGTCCCGGGTAAAAGCAGGGGGAAAGATGCCTGCAAGGCCTCAAGTTTAGAGAGGGAGTGGTGGTTGGAAGTGCAGGCTTTAATGCTTGTTAGCTGATGTGGAACTCAACAGCAAATTCTGTAGTAGATGTGTGTGCGTACATGCACACACACGCATATGCACATGTGCATGTATTGCAATGGAGGTTTAAGAAAACAACACCCTGCAGAGCGACAGTAAAGGTTATTCATCATCAAAATAAATAAATATTACTGATCTGTTAGTATTATTATATTCTGAAAAGAGGAAAAATGACCATTATCTTGTAAAGGACCTTGTAACTTTCTCCTACACCTGCTTCTTTCTGCTCAGCCGGAGTTGCACATGTCATTCCCTGTGAGTTTGCAGCCAGGCAGTGAAGTCCCCACCGAGGGCCACTGCACAGGTACATAAATGCAAGAGAGCTCTCCAATGCATTAGGAAATACATAAATGTTAGTAAATATATATTTATACACATACAGATGTGTATGGAAACTTGTTACTGTGTTGTACAACTTCGCAATAAGTTTCTACAGTTCAATTTCAATCTGTGCTTGTCTAAGATGCACTTCTATCCCTCTCCACCTTCTCCTCCAACTCAGACAGATCTATCTTGATGGACTGGAGACATGTAGGGATGCTTACTGACACAGTTCCTATATCTTGGTCTGAAGATAGCAGCTTTCACCTTTCATATTGGTTCCTCAACAAGTCTCTCATGAGATGGTTGGCTATCTTAACCTCTGCACATTCTTAGAATGAGAATCGTATCAAGTAATTCAAACGCAGAGTAAATCTACTCATTTGATGCAAAAATGGAGATAGCCAGAGAAGATTTGGTTTAAATGAAGAGTAATGAAAACACATCTATCTGAATACACTGTGCTGGGAAAATTTTCAAAATGCAGCATAAACAGCTTACTCAGCACCAAGGTACTCTGCCTGGAAGTCCAGATTTTTCTTCTGATGTTTAACAGATGATTAGTACTGCCACCACCAGTTTCTCATCCTCTCGCCCTGCCCCAGGGATAACCACCAGCTCTAGCTCAGCTCACGTTGTCTGGAAGTGGGAACCAAATGCTTGTATAGGTATTGCATGGGAACCTGCTGAAAATGGATTATCACTAAGAGAATGAACATAGCACCATAAATAACAAAATGGGAACTTGGGTGTAGAATTATTTATCCATGGCTGTGTCTTTTTTTGTTTTAGTTGCAGCAAAGAGTGACTATAGTATATTGTGTAGTGCTATAACTTTGTTGTATAAGGTTTCTCAAGAATGAGACATCTGGGAAACCTTAAACCTCTGTGATGATTATTAAGCTCCTGGAAGCAAACTAAAAGGACTGTTCAAAATCCACATAGAAGCTGGTTATATTATATAGCTGGATACTTCAGTCCTGGTCCTCCAGCAAGGGGCTAGGGGTGGGGAACTGAGGACCTTCAGAGCTGAGCTTCCAGTCCTGCTCAACGCAGAGAGTTAATTCTGTAACTGGTGTCCCAGCATCCCAGCATCATCTCTAACTGATAAAAGAAGTTCCCCTCAGGGGTGCTTCAGCAGTGGCTGGTGAGCTCCTAGAGAGGCTGTCCTCTTGGGCCTGGCGAGCAGATTTACCTTCAGTGTCTCAACAAGAGTCTGCTCTTTATTAACTGATTGAACTTTTTTCTAACCATGAAATCTAAATGCTTTGTAGTTCTAATTCAGTGTTCGATACTGCTATTTTGGGGAGTTTATGAACTCTGGTGCTCTCTTCTTACTAAGGATTTAAGAGTGGGACATTGTCTAAAGGTACGTTTGCTTGGCACAGCAACCAGTAAATGGGATTTTTTTTCATGATTTCTGGTGCATTTCATCCCACGTCTTCCCTATTGTAATAATTTCAGCATCTCTGACCATCTTGTCCTTTAGACTACCTTAACCAGTAGCGTGGAAGTGAGCACTTTGTATGCAAGGATCGTGTGTGTTCCAGCTGCTTTTCTCACCTGATGTCCGGGTGTGGGACACTGGGAGTGCTGAAGCTGGGGAAGAGAAGGGGGAGGCTGAGCTCCACGTGGGAGATTGGGGATGCCTCGAGCATCCCCAGGCAGGCAGGACATTTGGGTAAGGTGGAAAAGAACGGGCCGATCTGCATATGCAATCTTAACTCTGCACCAGTGTTTTGGCTGTGGTGAGGACAGTGTGTCTCTGTCAGCAGTCAGGACAGGGTGGACTCTCCAGGAGCGTGAGAGTCTTCATGCAGGTGTTTGCTGATGTTGGAGTACAATTGCAGGAAAAGAGGCTTACTTTGTGTAGGCTTGTCTATGTAATGTAGTACAGAGAGTAAGAGGGCAAGTGGATGTGAATGGATGAAATCCGGTAGGCAGGTAGTTTGTAAGTAGGTTTTGGACAGTTTGTAGGTACCTGTTAGTTACAACATAGGGGGCAAAGTTGACTTTGTGTAGTACAATTGGATTGGTGTGGAAAGCTAATCAGAAGTGAGTTTTTGCAAGTGTTACTGCTATGCAATTAGAAGTAGGAAAGATGCTTGAGCTAAAACAGCCGAAAGGATGCAGTCCTGTAAACTGGGAGGTGGAAATGACACAACATCCGCCATCTCGGGGATGCGGCCTCATTCGAGGCCGCACCTCGAATACTGTGTTCAGTTTTGGGCCCCTCACTACAAGAAGGACGTCGAGGTGCTGGAGCGTGTCCAGAGAAGGGCAACGAGGCTCGTGAGGGGTCTGGAGAACAAGTCTTATGAGGAGCGGCTGAGGGAACTGGGGTGGTTTAGCCTGGAGAAAAGGAGGCTGAGGGGAGACCTCATCACTCTCTACAACTACCTGAAAGGAGGTTGTAGCAAGGTGG
>NW_008795129.1:5141289-5141757 GCF_000699145.1 Aptenodytes forsteri
GTGTTGGGTTGACGGTTGGACTCGATGATCTTAGAGGTCTTTTCCAACCTCAATGATTCTATGATTCTATGATTCTATGATTCTATCTCGTGTTGTCCTGTGACCCTTTCCCTCCCACAGTGATGCAGATGGTGGTGCCTTCAAGCTCAGGCTGTCCCTGGGCTGCCTCTGCCCGAGCAGTTGGCAACCCGAGGCCGTCCTGACCTTCTGTTGGTGTCTGGGAGCGGAGACACGCCCCGGCCGGGACAGCGGCGCTCTGCAGCCACGGGCGCGTGGCGTGGCTCCCGGGCGGTGGGCTGCATGGGCTCAGTAGCACGTGCTGCCAGGTGCGGCAGCAGCGCCAGGGTGCAGCCGCAGGTGCGAAGGATGGTGGGGCAGAGGGTAAGCGAGGGGTTGGCGGGCAAACGCTGAGGTGACTTGGTAGGACCACCCTGATACGAGGGGAGGCTGGAGAGTGAGGGGTGAGGG
>NW_008795129.1:5141929-5147806 GCF_000699145.1 Aptenodytes forsteri
CGGGTGCGGCGGCAGCGCCAGGGTGCAGCCGCAGGTGCGAAGGATGGTGGGGCAGAGGGTAAGCGAGGGGTTGGCGGGCAAACGCTGAGGTGACTTGGTAGGACCACCCTGATACGAGCTGAGGGGGGAGGCTGGAGAGTGAGGGACGAGATGGTTTCGGAAGGAGGAAGGCAAGAGGCAGCCAGCCCGCGGGCACCATGGGGAGATGCCGAGGTGCCTCACCAGCCGCAACACCACGGCCCCGCGCTGGGGAGGGACCGGGGCGAGGCGGGAAACATGAGAGTGGCTTTGAGGGAAGGGAGCCCCGGGCTGACTGTTGGGTAGGGCTCAGATGCGCGCGGTGGGGCTGAGGGTGAAGCCTGTGAGGACGCCAGGGCAGAGGAAGGAAAGTGAGTGCGAGGGGACAGCGCCGGGTCAGCAAGGTAATGGCTGAAGCGGCGCAGGGCAAGGACAGCGCCGCCATCAGGGCGTTAGAGCACGTGAGAGGCAGGGGCTGCGGTACCTCAGGGAGGGGAGGACACTGAAGGAGCTTCGGCGGGAAATGTTGAGGTACCTCAGGGAGGGGATGGCATCGGGGGAGGCTTCAGCAGGAAAGGCTGAAAGAAACCTCATGGAGGGGATGACACCAGAGGGGTTTCAGCGGGAAACACTGAGGTACCTCAGGGAGGGGATGGCACTGAGGTGTGGTTTCAAAGGGAAATGCTGAGGTCCCTCGAGGAAGGGATGCTGGGGTAGGAACCTTTAAGCACGTCAGATGGGTCAAGAGTGTGTTTAGGACAGAAAATTCTGCAGTAACACATCCCAGTAAAGTGGGGGAGAATGGCAAAACTCTGATCAGGCGTTCTAGGATATCTGCAGGCTTGGGGACAGGGATGTTGATTTTGTTAATCCTGTCCTAAATCTCTCTCTCTCTCTTTTGCAGCACCTGATTGGATAGAGAAGCAAGTGGACAAGAAGATCCTGCGCCACAACACAGATACCACGTATTACTCTCAGCTTCAGAGACCTGGAGAACCATTCCCATCTTGCTGTTAAACAGCCTCTGCTTATACACTTCTCCCAGGGAGAACACAGATTGACCAACAAAGTGCCATATTAAACCATAGGGTGTACACTCTGCAACTTGCAAGCCGCCCTCTGCATTAACTCACACCTACAATATTGTACTGCACATGTGATTTTAACTTGGCACTAGTTGTTGTACTGTTTGGCTTTGGTAAGCATAGTGTGTGTTTGTCAGCAGTTAGTGTAGGGTGGAATCTTAAGGAGAAAGCAAAATTTTCCATGCCAGAGCTCATTGATGTTGGAGTATTATTGTGGAAGTTTTCACGCAGGTGTTTGATGTTGGAGTATTACTGCAGGGTGAGCGAGTGGCTTTGTGAAGGCTTGTCTATGAGATGCAGTAGAGAGAGCAGTTTAGAGTGAAAGGATGAGATTGGGAGAGTTTGTAGGTAGGTTTTGGACAGTTGTCAGTTTAAGAGTTGGACAGGTACAAGTTAGGTGTAGGGTAGAGGGTGAAGTTGACTGTGCCTGTGTGGTGTGATTGGATTGCTGTGGACAGCTAATGAGAAGCGGGCTTTTGCAAGTGACCCTAAAACTCAAGATTGAGCTGGCAGCTATAGACCTTTTCCCGCTGCCTGGCTGGGCTGAGGAGGGCTGCGCGTGGCTAGTGGAGTGAAGCACGGCAGGCTTGAACCTCCGCACGTTCCACAGAAAGTGTACCAAGGTGGGGAAATCTGGTCTTGAGTGATAATGTCTCATACAGGGATGGTGAATTCTCCTCTGTTCAGGAAGATTGGCTTAAACGTGCCACTTTGTCCATTTCCCAAATTACGTTTTAGACTGTATTGCACATTGTCAAAATAAAGTTTCCCCCCCCTTAATTCTTATCACGTTATTGTAAGTAGAATTAATAGACATATTCAAGCTTGTCCTAGCTAAACTGGAAGGAAGGCAACAGCCATGTGTATTTTTTAATAAAAATTAAATCAAATCTGCCATCTCGTTATTTTGGGTGTTTCACTGTGATTAATTCCCTCCTGATGTACTGTGTATATTAAGGCCTGACAGCCACCGCCGCAGTGGATGAATCTAATGTTGATACTTAAATAACAGGAACCATACTTGCCGCATAACTTGTTTGCTATCTGGGATATCTACTCCATTGGACCTTTTTTTTTAGGAAAAGAGCACATCGTGAAACTGAAGAACCGTCTAATTGTGTCATTATACACATTCCTCTTTTCTCTGCTTTATACTATTTGTAGCTTTTTAAAATTGGATTGTTTAAAAAGGATTTTTATTTTGGCTCTGCGTAGGCAGCCTGATACTCCTTTACAAGGGCCTCCTACCCAAGTCCACCGCACTCCTGCATCATGTGATCATTGCACTACAAATTCATGGCAAAATTAGCTGTGCCTTATCTTTCTCCCGTAAAACAGTTACAAATATAATGATCATGCCAGGAACTAACTTCACAGTGAATATTTGAAGGAACCTACTGCTAATATATTTTTTAAATTGGTTTTTGGGTTATTTAGATGCAACAAAAATCCATACTTTCTTTTATCCTTTGCTATACAGAAGGTGGTTGAACTTTTTTATAGCGGATTCAATCACTCGTAAAGCAAAATTGTCATCTCCTGTGGAGAAGCAGGGTAGATTTATTCGTACCGTATAAGCACCATAGATTAGCCCATAGGTTAACTATGTAGAGGAACAGTTTAAAAAAAAAAGCAAAACAAACAAAAAACCCCAACCAAAAAAACCTCAGACAAAACCACACAAAAACTGCCAAGGCTCCTGCATGCCCACCCTTTAGGTGCTGTGATGTCAGTTGTCCTGAGAGCCTTTGAGGGGATAGCCCCATAATTACACACACAGCTAAGCCAAACTCTATGATGCCACTCAGAGAAAAAAAATCTGTATTACCCCAACCAGGTTAGCTCACGACCCTGTGAAAAGCTGGTGAAAAAGGGTAGGTTTGGGTCAGGCCAAGAGGCTGGTTACGGGCTCACGGCAATGCTCACTTCCTATTCACAAACTTAGACAGCGATTGCTAGAAGAGGCCTGAGCACCGGACGTATACCTGGCACGCGTGTTCCTCGTCCCACCATCGCATTCTGTCCTGCCGCTGGAGCCCTTTGCCCAGGATTATCTGAGAACTGTTTCTGAAGGATGCAAAGCTTCCAGAGTTGCAGTGCCTGCCCAGCTGCTGCTAACCGATGGGTAAGTGCTGTAGAATTTAGCCTTGTTACAGTAGTAGAGTTGTTATAGCTGTCGACGAGCCACGTTATTGCTATAAACAAGACCAGGGGTGTGGGGAAAGGCAATATATTTTATTAGGCCAGAAGACATCATTGGGAAAAACAAATTTTTAGAAATGCAAACCTTTTATTTTTTTTTTTTTTAGTGAGAAGATTTGCAGGAACCTGAAGGAGGGTTGATGCACTCAGAAGCACGCCTGTTGTTTCCTAACTATGCCAGTATAATAAAGGATGGTCCTTGTTCTTACAGACTGTCTTTTTTGTGATAGCAGCATTACTTAGTAGAGAGTATCTTTATATTTTGTCCTATTTAGTGCCGCTCATCAGTAGTGGCTCTAATGCTTTTAGTTGGTGGGGATCTCGACAGAAAATTGTAGTGGAGGTGTTTGTGTATGTGTACCTCAAGACGATTTTTTTTTTTGGTTAAGCATTTTGTTTCAATTAGCCATTTGAATCACCAATTTAAATGAAGCCAGAGCACTGACAACATTATACAAACAGTATACTGTGATTAAGATTATTTGTTGGATTTTTTAAATGTAACTCTTCTCCCTTTCTCCTCTTCTCACATGATTTCCAATAGATGAAATCTTTTAATTACTTTTAAAAAGTCATTATTCCCTCCAGCGTGGGAGTACTCTCATTCACGGGTGAATGCAAGCCAGCTGACAGGACGCAGTTCCAGCAGCGTGCTGCTGTAGCCTACTGCAAGGCTTGAGACGCTCGGGATGAAGAGCTCACAGGTTACCTAACAGAGCCTCTGGCCAGTTGACAGGGACTGGAGGCCTAATCCTAGCATCGCATAACTCCATGATGGAAAGAGGCTAGGTCATCTCTAAAAGGCCATCTCCCTCCTCTCTCCTTACCATCTCTAAGAGACCTTCGCCTAGCCTATTTATAACAACATTCTCCAACGGCGGGGAATGTATCCCCTCCCTAGGTGAACTCTTCCACGGCTTTCTTCCTCTCACCTGCTCAGTGGCTTCCCTCAGTGTCTAAATTAAATCTTCATCCCTGCGGTCACAACAAACAAATTATCTCCTTTCTTCACAGTGGCTTTTTATACCACAGAACAGCTACTGTGTTGTTTCCTGGTCCTTCCTTCTGCCCCAGGACAAACTTCCAGGCTCCCCTCAGAGTATCTGTAACTGCATGAGATTCAACAAGGCCAAGTGCCGGGTCCTGCACTTCGGCCACAACAACCCCATGCAGTGCGACAGGCTTGGGGAAGAGTGGCTGGAAAGCTGCCTGGCAGAGAAGGACCTGGGGGTGCTGGTTGACAGCCGGCTGAACGTGAGCCGGCAGTGTGCCCAGGCGGCCAAGAAGGCCAATGTCATCCTGGCCTGTATCAGAAATAGTGTGGCCAGCAGGAGTAGGGAAGTGATCGTGCCCCTGTACTCGGCACTGGTGAGGCCGCACCTTGAATACTGTGTTCAGTTTTGGGCCCCTCACTACAAGAAGGACGTCGAGGTGCTGGAGCGTGTCCAGAGAAGGGCAACGAGGCTGGTGAGGGGTCTGGAGAACAAGTCTGATGAGGAGCAGCTGAGGGAACTGGGGTTGTTTAGCCTGGAGAAAAGGAGGCTGAGGGGAGACCTCATCGCTCTCTACAACTCCCTGAAAGGAGGTTGTAGCGAGGTGGGTGTCGGTCTCTTCTCCCAAGTAACAAGCGATAGGACGAGAGGAAATGGCCTCAAGTTGCGCCAGGGGAGGTTTAGATTGGATGTAAGGAAAAATTTCTTGACTGAAAGAGTGGTGAAACATTGGAACAGGCTGCCCAGGGAAGTGGTGGAGTCCCCATCCCTGGAGGTATTTAAAAGACGTGTAGATGAGGCGCTTAGGGACGTGGTTTAGTGGGCACGGTGGTGTTGGGTTGACGGTTGGACTCGATGATCTTAGAGGTCTTTTCCAACCTCAATGATTCTATGATTCTATCAGAACTGACTCTTAGAAACAAGCCATTGAAAAAAGGAGCAGCAAACCTGGAGTTCCTCTACTGTAAATGCAGTGAACACGTATGCACTTTTTTTGTTTGTTTATCTGTGGCTGGGTGTGAGCAGTTCTGCTGACAGTCGTTCTGCTTGGGGAATCTTTCTGTGCAGTGAATGAGTGATCATACTCTGATCTGCATCATATTTTAAGGAATCAATTGACTGGAAAACTTCTGGGGCTGTGCTCCTTTGTCTTATCCTAACACGCTGAATCCCACTGTGATGGTGGTTTCTGGTTTTAGAAACAGTCCTCCCGGGGTATCTCCGAAAGGTTTCTTCTAGGCCTGCTGAAAAATGGACCTCAACACACAGGGGAAAAAAGAGAATGGAGAAGAGAAAGTCTGTTGGCTGGTTTTCACAAGAATGAAAGGTTGGTGAATAAGGCCCAAAGCACTGGAAGGAATAAATATGTGAGGTAACTGCTGAAAGGTGCTATCAGACATGTGTCGCTCCTTAGCCAGCAAATACTGGTGCTCCACAGGATTTTACATCAAACACCATAGAGGACAACACATAGCATGCTGTTTTATGAGGTCTTAAGGTTTGGGTCATAGTCTCCCTGAGCTGACGTATCTCCTGTCATGCACCATATAGTACCAAAAGAAGGGGGGGGGGAAAACGGA
>NW_008795129.1:5148134-5165824 GCF_000699145.1 Aptenodytes forsteri
GTAGATAAGCCCTTGGTTGGGTCTTATTTTTTACTCAAATGCGCCGTCTTCTCCTCTTCCCTCTTATTTTAACAATGAGGAGCCGTAACTGCTAAATCACTAAACTAAGTGCTCAGTATCACAAGTTGGTGTTACTTTATGCAGGCGAGGTCCTCCTTTCACTTCCCCGCCTTAGGTTTTCTCTCTCAGTGCGTTCAAATGTGTTTCAGAGCCTGAGTCTTTAGGCCCTTGACATAAGTTTAGGCCTCAGAACTGCGAGAGGTGTGGCAGAGGCGGACTTATCAAGGATGACAGTGTCCGAACAGGCAAGAGCTATGGGGCCTTCGCTCCATCCTGTCCCCCGTTTCTGCACAGTCATTGCTCCCTTGTGTCCAGCTGCATGGGGGCATGGGCATAAGTTTCACTAAGATTTGCGAGAGGTGTGGCAGAGGCAGACTTATCAAGTGAGGACATACTCAAGGATGACCGTGTCCGAACAGGCGAGAGCTATGGGGCCTTCGCTCCATCCTGTCCCCCGTTTCTGCACGGTTATTGCTCCCTTGTGTCCCGCTGCATGGGGGCATGGGCATCACATCTTCCCACACCATCTAGCGTAAAACGAGGCAGCTTCCTATGCAAATACTTATCCTGCCTTCTAGCAAGGAAGTGCTTGTACCATTTTGCGAGCCAGATAGACAGCTCAAGCCCCACCTAGATTCCCCTCCAAAACTGAAGCGTGCACTAACAGTACAGTTAAAGTTTACTGGCTGAAAAGGACCTTTACAGACCTGCATAAATGAATGAGTCACCCCAGCCTGCCCACAAAGCCCTACATGCATTTCTTTAATTATAGGGCGTTCTTTGTTCTGCCTTGTGTTAGGCTGTTCAAAATCAGGTGACACAGACGTGACCTGGCCTCTGGGCTAGGTGGGTGACTTAGTCTTTCAACACAGAAGCTCAAGGTCCCCCCTCTCACCACCTGCTCTGTGGCCTAGCCAGCAAGAAAGCAGATCTGCCACATACCTGGGCCCTGGAGAATGTGACGCGATGTGAAGCAGTGCTGTGCCACAGGCAGTGAGAGATGCGCTGTGGAAAAACCTGCACGCTCCCCTGAAGCAGCAGCTCTGCACCACAAGCCATGCTGCTTGTGCATGGGCAGGGATATCTGCTGTACGGTCCCAGGGGTGTGACTGGATGCCCAGCCCTGGCGTGTGACCTTTCACTGAGGTCTCGTCCCTCCACATTCCAGCTGCAGGAGAGCTCTGCAGATGCTTTCCATCCATCCACCCCATTGACTCCATTCCACCACTCTCATTTTGCGAGGGAGTAATAAAAAACAACAGGGACTAATAATACCAAATTAACTCTAAGGATCCAGCCCAGACCTGCAACCTACCAACCAAATTACCAGCTGCTGCTCTCTTAGTGCCCTGTGACAAATTAGGTCTTGCCTCACTGTTGTTCAAGCAGCTACTCAGTGCCATCATCAGGTAGGTGACATCTAGGGGACATCTCTGCACAGCCCAGCTGGCCTGGCAAAATCACCTGTATGAACAATATAGTCCAGAGAAAACACCCTTGCCTCTGTGGTCCTACAGGTGCAAGAGTCATGTTGCACCCCTGGGTAATGTCAGAAAAATAGCTACCATCAGTACCCGTGGAGAAGCACCTCTTCCAAATTGGGTATTTAGACCTGAGGAAGGAGCAGGCTCAGGCTACGCATTCATTTATCATCTCATCACCAAGACAGAAGCCTGTCATCCCAGGATTAAGCCATCACCTGATCCTCCCCCCCAGGGGTACAGTCACAGGCCTCCAGCAGGGCCTGGGACTACTTGCTGCTGGCCAGAAAGAGGGGAATGCTGGCAACCCCTAGCTATTATTATTTCCAGTTTTGCCTGGTATAATCCTGGTTTTTCTCAGGTTTGTCTCAGGGCCAGCAGGCACTGCAGGGCTTACGGAAATCCTGCAAAAGCAGAAGAGTCCAGCCCCTGGTTTCCAAAACCAACACTAGAAGTTTACTCCTGTTTTTTACTCCTGCTTTTAACAATGAGACAGCAAAGAGGATGCTGTGGAAACGCTGACCGGGATCACGTTTTAGGCCAAAACCCTGCTTCTTCCCGGCGTGTCCGCGATGCCTGGCACACCAATTGCTATGCCTCCGAGCCCAAGTGCAGGCAGCTGCCCGGGGCGAGCTGCCGCCGGCACCTGGTGCCCCCACCCACCAGCTCCACCCTGCCGCCGCTCGCAGGGAGCGTTTCGGCCCTTTGGCGCTTCACTGAAAATTCGAGGCTTCCCCGACCCCCGGAGCAAAGGCTCCCCGTCCAGCCCCACACAGCCGGGCGCCCACAGCTCTCCCCAGTGGCTCCCAGCCCTCGCTGCGCCCCGCCGGAGCTTCACCTGGAGCTGATCTGGGCTGCAGGCAGCCTGAGGGGTCCAATTAAATCCCGGCCTCCTCCTCTTGTCCCCCCCCGCCTCAACTCAGGGGCCGTCTCCTAGCAGCCTCCTCTTCCCACGACGGCATCTGGGTCTGTTATCTCCGTTGGGAAGCAGAGAAGGTCTCCTGGATGTGTCGGTGTTCCCAGGACTGCTGGGATAACAGGGCTGACGGTGGTTCCTAACAACGGGTAGTGCCACCCCCCTGGTAGGTGTCACCAGCTGAGCTGGTATAAAAGAGAGAGAGGATGTGTGCTGTCTGTGGGAAGCTGTTTGGTGTGCCTTCTCCTGGGTTGCTGAGGCAGACAAACTGTTTGGCATTGACTGATTCTCTCTCTGCTAGCTTACAACTCTAGCCTGGGCAGGCAGTCTCCACAATTCCAGTTAAAAAATACTTCTGCTGCCAGTGACCAGCCATGAGCTCATCTCACCTAAACAACAGAGCTGAGAGCCACTTTCGAGCCTCAGAGGAGCATGAACTGGAGGCAGTGGGGAAGAAAGCTTGGGATAATCCTGTTTACAATGGCTCTCCCTCTACCTCCTTGAAGATTCAAGCCATCTACAACCCCAAGTCCATCCTGGAGAACTTTGAAGAGGTAGGGGATCCGCTGCCCTACCAGGAAAAGCAGAACAAAGCTGTGGATGGGAAGACAAGTCCTTTCCTCAAGTGCTGTTTCTACATCTTCAGAGGCATCCGAGGTAAAGCTCTGATATCTCACTAGAAAGGATTTACTAGCCCCTGGGAAGAACAATGGTATGGGGGGGTGGGGTGAGTGTGGGGATGCAGAAGGTAGAAACCCCATAGTATCTGTGTAGCCCAGGAACCTGCCCAACATAGACTAGCGTTACCCCAGAGATCATCTTTGGCTGACCTGGAGGGAGCATCCTCATTCTGTGTGCCTTGCTGTAGCTCCAGGGTCTGTCCTGTTACCTTTGCTACAAGGCAGGAGGTACAGACAGACTTAGTGGTGTGCTCATGGTCATGCAATGAATCTGTTGGCAGAGCTTAGGTGTCCTGAATCCACAGGAACCATCGCTCCGGTGATGAGACTATTCTGTCTTTGTGTGCATTTTCTAGATGGAGGGGTACTGGCCCCTGTGTTACAGTAAATTAAGAACTGACATAAATATCCACCAGAGAAAGTCTAGCACTGTCAGGACTGAAATGCAGATGATAACAGGAATGTATCAAACAAGGCTTTGCTTGAAGACAGCTGAAAGAAAGAGATGCTAGTTTCCAGGGGAATGAAATATTATGTAGGCTTATTCAGAGGCAATCAGAAAGCTGGGAGCAAGTCAGGTCTCCTGTAAGGATACAGCCCTGGGCAAGGGCATTTGTTGAACAGTTTCTTATAGGAGGCATAAAGTCCTAATGCTGTAAAAACAGGGAAGAAAAAGCAATAAACTATTTCTCGGGGAAACTATTATTTTCTTGCCAATGTGTCTTTCTTCCTGACTTAGAAGAAAAGGAACACGAGGAGCTCTGCTTTCCGGTCTTGCAAGAACCTTTCTCAGAGCTGTACCCTCAAACAGTACATGTGAGTGAGTAACGGTATAGCCTGGTCCTGAATTGCAGAGCCCCTCTATGATCAATTCTTTCTTACTTGTCGTTGCAGTTACAGTCTAACAGTATTAATTCACATGGAAGCCAGAGCTGAGGCTTTAGAGGTTTTTCCTGGCCAAGGAGCAGTGCTGGGCGGGCTTGGTGTATCAGAGGCAGTGTATCATTTACCTGTTTTATTCTGATATCCTTTCTTCTAGGCATTGTTTGAGATTTAAAAAGGAAAAACAAATCCATACTTTAACATCAAAATTCCATTTGTGAGATGCCAGGGTTGAAATTGGAGCACGCAAATGAAAATACCTGTCAGGACACTACAGCATTCCCTTCTTCTGTGACTGTTGCAGCAGTGTGTCCTGCCAGCAAGGGTGGTAAATAGGGTTGTAGGACAGACCAGAGCTGGGAAGATGAGATCCAAAGGTCAGTGCAGCCAGAAGAAAGGCCTCTATCCGCTTCACAGAAGTGGGGACTTCTTCCTTGGAGAATTTGCATCCTTCCTTTGCATTTTTACTAGGTGCTCATTGTTTTTCATTGCCTCTCCAAATATTGCTGGTTCCCCCTCCGCCCTCCCCTTCCATTTAATCACATAAGTGTCTCACATGGAAAATGGAGGTAGTAAAGATAAGTTGCTTAGCCACGGACAGTTTATGGGTTTTTTTTTTTGCTTAAAAACCGTTCCTTGGGATTATGTGTCCATAGCTCTTCGGGGGTACTGGTCATAGTTGGCTTATTGAGTTCTTTTCTTGTCCTCACCAGCTACTGGGCAGGACTACCAGTGAGCAGCTGCTGCTCCTAGTGCCGCTGCTCAGGACTGTTCCTCTCTAAACTGTGTCCAAACAACTCTGGGTCCTCCGGTTCCTGCCTGCCTCCTGCCACCTCAGCTGTTCGTGGCCAGTTTACAGACAGACTTTGCTGGGTATCTGGGTGGCACAGTGGCAGGCACCCAGCTTCCTACTGCCTTTGGAAGGCTGTACCCGAGGCTGTAAGCTAGTCGCTCACCTGGGTCACAAGTCTGGTTCAAAAGCAGCCTTGGAAGATAATGTAGATGTTGCCATTAATTCTTACCAGTAACTTGTTACTATCAGGAAGGCGAGGATTACAAACAAATTGCATTGATTGCCTGTTTTCTAGATTCTGAGGTTTTTTTCTTTGCTCTGCCTTGTGAGTGCTGGACGGTCGTGCAAGATGCCATAAGGAAGCCCGGATGTCTTCCAGTCTTGAATATCCTTCTACTCCAAATGTCCTGTCCAAAACAGCTGCATCCCCAAGGGAGCAGGTGGTGCCACAGGAGACGCAGATGGGGGCGTGCTTCATGTATGAGGTGGTATATTTCCATGGCATGTTTCCTAAAGAAACAGCTGAAACCAAACCTCAACTGATATAGTTTTACAATTACTGGATGCAGTCTGAAAGGGTACTGGGCCAGCCTCATGGTCCTCCAGGTATAATTTTGGGCAGGTCTCTGAACCAAGTTTTCAAGGACATTTGATTGTCCCTGAATTTAGGTGTTCCCGAGTACACTTAAACTCCCAAAGCAAAGAAAGTCTGTGCCTCTGTTCCCAACATGTGGATAGTAGGGGTTCCCTGCCTCATGGAAAAATGAATAAACCTGTTAAAAGACTGTGGCATAGTCATATCTAGAGATGAAGGGTGTCATTTAAAAGTGACCTGAACAGGTGGGTGGTTGTTGCCCCCTGTTTTTCTCCGTTGTGGAGACTCACGCAGGCCACATGCTACTCCCTCCTGCACATGAGTTAATCCAGATCTTCTCCAGGCTCTCATTTCTGTTGCTGGTCTGGCATGTCCAGAACAGGCTACTGGTTTGTCTGTCCAGGAGTGAGGGTGGATGCTGCAACAGCTACTATGGTAGCTGAAGGTGGAAAAAGCTCTCTAATCTGTTGAGATGCCAAAGAACTATCGAAAGGACAGGAGTAAATGCGCACAGACCACTATACCACTTTTGCTTGCTCCAAAGAAAAAAGCCCTTTCTCCTCTGCCAGAGATGACTTCAAATGTGTGGCCTTTGATCAGCTTTGATCCTGGCTTGCAGGAAGATGATTGTTCTGTACTGCTGGGGATGGGCGTCAGGGCTGAGCTCTCTAGGAGCTGCAGAAAGCAGCAAGACTACGGGTATTATTGACATGGCTTCCATCACCAGGCTTTCAAGTGGAAATTCTTATGCCTTTCAACTTCAGGAGCATTTCAGAAATCACAACAGAAAGCCATTACAGCAAGAACAAACAAATACACTAATGGTGTCAGGCAGTTCATCAAACCCAAAATATCAAGGCTCCTTTTAAAGGAAGTGTTTCTCTCTTTTTGATCAACCCTGCTGACGTTTAATGAGTTGCTTTCACTGTGTGAAGAAATCGGATCACTAGCTGGTGCAACTGGCATAACTGTATTGAAGTCAGCAGAGCTCCATTGATAGACATCCTGAAGATAATTTGGCTCTAAATTTTATGCTGAAAATACTGAGTTGGGTTATTTGATTGAGTCGTGACCTAGAAGAAATCTGCAAGAGTTTTTTAGGTAAGCAAGGGACAAATATTTGGGGCCTGATGGTCAATATACACTAAAAAGGACTAAGAGTTGTAAAGCTAGCATCAGATGCAGTTCTGCTATGGAAGTCCTATGAGAAGGTCGGCTGTTGGCACATGGATGACTGAGATGAAATTTTGTGTTTTCAAGAGTACTTGTGACAAAGACTGAATTTCTGCGAAGAGTAAGCTGAAAAACAGGCAGGAAAAGACCAGTCCATATTGAACTAAAAAAAAACTGGAGACTGATTTAGCAAAATAAGAAAGCGAATATATTTCAGTTTTGGTCAGCCCCAAATCTTTTGTTCATGCTGGAATGGTTCTTTTTAGGGGTTATTTAACACATTTTTACAGCTCTTAGTCAAGTTTTGAGAAGAAAAGTGGTTTTGCTTTGAAAAGTGATAAAAATCCAACTCCCAAGAGTGTTCTTTGGGAACGGGACTTCAGCTCCTCACATGGCCTTTGAGAATGGCCATCAAAACTCTCCAATTTCTTCTTTACACTCAACAGGTCTGTGGGGCACTACGCTGACTGAGAACACAGCTGAAAACAGAGAGCTTTATGTGAAGACCACACTGCGAGAGCTGCTAGTCTATATTGTGTTCTTGGTGGACATCTGTCTATGTAAGTAGCTGTCATATCTCATAGGTGTCTTTTCTGTGTGCAGCGCGAGGGGAATAATGTGAGGTTTTATTATTAGACTTCCTCACTCTGCTGTAGGTGTTAAATTTATTGTACAGGCACTCACTGCAGCAAGCAGGTGTGTCATTAACCTGCAGAATAGTGGCTACACACACAAGTAAAATCACTAACTATTGCTCTAGACCTAATTGATATTGGTTAAGTTGAAGCAGTATTTTCTGATCCGTGTTATCACTCCACAGTCCTGGGAGAATCTGCCCAGGGTCTTTTCTTAGTTTCACAGCGAATGTTCAAATCCCAGAAAGCAGCTCTAGAAACTTCCTGGGATGAAAGACACAGGGTTCAGGGAGGGTTTTCCCCTCTGGGACTGGAGGGGTGGTGGAGATGATAAAGCAGATGGCAGCTCACACTGTTGTTCTTGGGTGGATTTAATGTGTCCCTGTGCTGAATGCTAATGGGCTCTGTGTGGGTAGAACAATGGCTGTTTGTTTTTTGGGAAGGTTAATTCATTATCACAAATGAGCACCTGTGGCATGGGACAGTGAAGAGGATTATATTTCATGAACCCTATGGCAGGAGAGATAGACAGACAATACCAACCTGAGTTACTATCGCACTGGCCCAGGGAGACAGTGCTTCAGCCACTCTTCCTAAAGAACAAAGATACGGACACAGACGTACATGTGGTTGCACACTGACTCATCCAGAAGTGTGTGTGCGGGGGTCTTGAATGTCAGCTGCTTTATTTTTATGGTGCCCTTTCAACAGTAGGACATATTCTTAGTGATCACCATGATGGACGCTCTTCTGCAGGAAGGAGCACTGGAGAGTTGAAACAACATGTTCAGGGAAGTTAGAGCCTGCTCCTGTTTGACGTTTCTTGGTAGATGAGAACTTAACTGGAGCTTTCCACTTGGGAAAATGGGGTGGTTGCTATACCTTTTTGGATTCAGATCAGAACTTCAAAATACAGATCATGGACTTTGTTCTGAGAAAGAAAATTTCTCTCAGAAATCTAGTCTGAGGAAAAAAAATTGTTACCCAGGATGTTCAGTTGTATCATCCAATGATCTTCTCTGGCTTTTAAACTCTTACAGTCTGTCAGTCTGACAGTTTAAATTCTGGAACATGCAACGGATAGGTTTGTAAATCCCTAAGAAAGCAGAAAGTAATATGATTAGAGTTCCCAAGGTTTCTTCTCTTGTGCCTTGCTCAGCTTACCTGTGTTAGTATAAGCTACACAGAAAGTGAATATATACATATATTTATGTCAGGCTCCAATATTCAGGTATAAGGGAGGACCCTCCTCTTGTCTCTTCTTTTAGTGACATATGGAATGACAAGTTCCAATGCCTATTACTACACCAAAGTGATGTCTGAGCTCTTCCTGCAGACCTCTACGGACGGCCGTGTCTCCTTCCAGTCCATCGGCAGCATGGCTGACTTCTGGGTGGTGAGTACAAGTCTGGCCTGGCATGGGGAGCCCTGGAAATCTCAACTGGACTGGGATATTCAATTCCCTCTGAATGTGCTACCTAGTGCTTTCAGCAAGGTATTTCGTTGCCATAAGCTTTTGCCAGCTACTAGCAATAGTTACAATATCATTTGCCTGCAAAATATCCACTGATTTAAAATATAATTTATCCCTCTGAGCACTGTGGCCAGAATACTGGCTAGGCTAAGTGTTGTGTGTGCCCAGAAGAGTCCATTCCCCAGAAAGTTACCAGCTAGGCAGGCAGGACATAACAAAAAGAAATTTCTGTGATACGATGCTCGTTGCACAGATAGGGAGTACCAGCCCGGACAGGCCAAGTGACTTACTCCAGGTTTCCTTGTGGTAGAAATGGCTTTGAATCCTACAGTCCAATGTCTTTGTGCTGGTTTCTTAGTAATAAGCCTATGTCCATTTTCATGGTCAATTGTGGGAACAGCATACTTAACCTGCCTGTAATTCATGCCTGGGCTGGTCCGATCTATAGATACTTTACGAAGAAGCTGGATTAAAATTTGCATTGACTTTTATCAAAGAGAATAAAGAGGTGAAAAGATGTCTAGGGTCTAACACATTTCTGTCAAAGAACTGGTGAAGGAATAATATGAGCCACAGTGAATGCTGTTGAGATATTGCAATCACTTATCTCTGACAGTCAGCCAGAAATTGTTTGTCAGTTAGCTTTGTCTTTTCCTGCTGTATTAAAAAAGTAAAATGAACTATGGCACTATTGGTTTTCCCCCACTGTTTCCAGGGCACTGGCACACCCCCTTTTCATAATTCACACCTCATGCCAGGACAACTCCTTGAGACTTGTGCTCACTGAAGTGGAAGGGACAAAGAGGCTTGCAGGGCCCTTTGTCTCTTCACTGACCCAATAAGGTGCAACAACCATGTTACAGGCCTGCAAGAAGCCAACAACGACCCCGCTGCCCAGCATCCCTCCTCCACCCCATGACTCCACCAGCCCTGGTCTTTCCCCTCCTTAGCATATACCCAACACAAGCTTCTACTACTTTCCATCTTGGAGACTAGAGAGGAGTGGGTCAGGTTTTACTATCTCAAGCCTAGGCCAAGAAAATTTCTCCGATATGTGGACTATGAAGAAGTTGTTCTCCTCTCCCTCTCTTGCAGTATGCACAAGGTCCCCTTCTGGATAATCTTTACTGGACAAAGTGGTACAACAATGAGTCCCTAGCAGCGCATGGCACCCAGTCATACATCTATTATGAGAACCTGCTGCTGGGTGTCCCACGCATGCGACAACTGAAAGTGAAGAACAATTCCTGTGTGGTCCATGATGACTTCAAGGAGGAAATCTCAGGCTGCTATGATGTATACTCAGAAGACAAGGAGGAAAGGGTCTCCTTTGGACTCATCAATGGAACGGCGTAAGTACATCTTCTGCTGTTCAGGATTAGAAAATTTGTGATTTTTTTTGTTTGTTTCTTTGTTTCTTTTAGTTCCCCCAAATTAGTCTCTTCTAGTTAAAATAAGATCTGCTGAGCCACAGGATGCCAGGGTTGAGCTTTTCATATAAGGCTGGAAGTCCCCTTGCAGTCAGCGGCAGCAAGTCCCTTTTGTCTATCAATAAGGCCAAGTATCTCTGAGGAAAAGCACAACAGGATGAGTGGCAGAGTGGGACCTGTTGGGAAAGCCATGAAAAATCCAGTGGAGAATTAGGTAGAGATTGTTGTCTCTTTTTAAGAGGGTAAGGATAAATAGAGACCTTTGGGACCAGACCTCTCAAATGGATGATGCTATCCGCTTCCCTCCTGGATTTCAGGAGCCAGAGAGAAGGGATTGCATCTCTTTCATCTTGAAAACCTATTTCTCTATAATCATGTGAGGTAGCTGCAGTTTAATGACCCTTTGCTTGCTGCATGAGTCTTGGTCTGTGAATGAGAAGCTACTGTTCATAAGGAAATATGAGTGCAAGCGTGTTCTAAGCAGAGGGCTGAGTGCAACATGGTAGAAGGCAACCCAGCAGATCCTGGGAGTAACCTCCATGCAAGCGAGACTGTGGCATAGCCAACGAACCTGCAGAATTTTCCCTCCATAGTATCACAAGTCGTGTTGTGTCACTGCTGGGAAGCACTAGGTCAGAAATCTATCAATAATGAAGAACTGATGTAGGCTCAGGTCTGGAACAGGAATTAAATGCCAATTCTTTAATTAAAAACTGCTCTGTCCCTTGAAGATGTAGTCTAGTTTCTCCTGGCAACAAGGTCATATCCAAGCCTGGGATTGCGATGCCTTTGCTTATGGCTTGTCTGTTGCAGGTGGAGGTACCATTCTGAGGAGGAGCTGAGTGGCTCATCTCACTGGGGAAGACTAACCACTTACAGTGGAGGAGGATACTACATAGACCTCAAGTTGACCAGAGAAGAGAGTGCTGAAGCCCTGAAAGTCTTGAAGGAGAAGTTGTGGCTGGATCGGGGGACACGAGTTGTCTTCATTGATTTCTCTGTGTATAATGCAAATATCAATCTGTTCTGCATTCTGAGGTAAGCAGAGTCCCACTGAATATTCTTCTGCCTCTTGCTTCTTCCTCAATGCCACAGTTTCTTAAAAGAAATGCAAATATTTTAATATGGTCCACCAGGGGGTAGGACTGAGTGGTGTCAGCAGATGTTGCATAGATTAGTAAGAAGTCTTGGTCTTCCTGACATAACCAGTCACACTTTCCTTCACCTTTCACCCTTCCCTATCATGGGCAGTGAAGCAGCAGAGGTAAGGCTGCATAAACACATGCACAACTCTTCCACTCATGGTTTGGTGGATAGCTCATGCTCAGGTTTGATGCCTCTCAAAATTATCTAAGAGCCTTCCTCCCCCTGACTGTAATTATCAGAGTCTTCTTGTCCCCTTCAAGGTTAGTGGTTGAGTTTCCAGCCACTGGTGGTGCCATTCCCTCCTGGCAAATCCGGACAGTCAAGCTTATACGATACGTCAGTGCATGGGACTTCTTCATTGTTGCCTGTGAAATTGTCTTCTGTGTCTTCATCTTCTACTATGTGGTGGAGGAGATTTTGGAGCTGCGTATCCACAAGCTTCAGTACTTCACCAGCATCTGGAACATCCTTGATGTGGTTGTCATTCTGGTGAGGATCCTTGCACACTTTTTTGGGGGGCAGCAATGGCAGAGCGGTATAAGAGCCAAAACAAATGAAGGAACGGGGAGACTGGTCTAGATAAGACAAGAGCTGGCACATGTTTTGCTCCAGTAGCAAAATGAACTAGCAGAGTAAATGAACACATGCTCTTCTATCAGCTGTTAGGAGAAAATTCTTTCCTTAGAGATGCCCGAGAGGCTGTGAAGTCATTCAGTGCATTAAGACCTTATTTCCACCCCCCACCAGTAGACTGCAGTTGTGAAGTGTGATGCCAAGGAATTCTGTGACACTTTAATTTCTGCGGAAAGCATAGGCACAGCGATCACTGCAGACTCTTCCTCTTCGCAGCTCTCCATCGTCGCTATTGGTTTTCACATCTTTCGCACCATTGAGGTGAACAGACTTTTGGGAGAGTTGCTGAAACACCCCAACACCTATGCAGACTTCGAGTTCCTGGCATTCTGGCAGACACAGTACAACAATATGAATGCAGTCAACTTATTCTTTGCCTGGATCAAGGTATTGTAGGGGGTTTGGGAGGTGCCAGGCCTCCAGTCTCAGACCTCTTCCTCTAGATAGCCTGGGGGGTTGACTCTTCCATCCCTCTGAGTGAATGAGGGTAACAGCTATATAACAGAGAAGGATTTTCCTCAAAGTCATATGCTCTGTCTTGCAGTAAATCCAGACAACTTTTCACCCTGCATTCTGAGGCCAGTTATTTGGAGATAATGGACAGGGAGACAAGCTCAGCCATTGTGGTGTAAAAGTGGTTTTAGGAAATCCTGAGTACAATATAACTTTGTCCATCCCATACTATTTTAGTGGTTTGGAGGATAATCTAGCAAACCATGTTTTCCTTTCACGATGGCCACCCAACAACTGGGAATGACTCATCTGTTGGCATGGACCTTGCATTTCAACCAAGGCATCTTGGTGTGGTGGAAAGCCACACCGTACTTGGGGCTCCTAATTATCCTCAAGACATTTGTCCTTATAGAAGTCCCTCTTTATATTTTCCTTTGTCATAGGTAAAAAAGTCATATGTTTATGATCCCACAGGAAGATAGTGGCACACCTGGGACAAATATTCTGAACACTAAGCCACCATTCCCCTAGCCTGGCAGTCTTCTCGGCGCTTTGGTACTATAGTGAACCTCTTGTCTTAGTAAGCGTTCGCATATATGAGAGAGACTGACCTAGCTGATGGTTTGACCTAACTTTGCCCCTGTTCTTTCTTCTTGCAGATATTCAAGTATATTAGCTTTAACAAAACAATGACCCAGCTCTCCTCTACACTGGCACGTTGCGCCAAGGACATCCTGGGCTTTGCCATTATGTTCTTCATTGTCTTCTTTGCCTATGCCCAGCTGGGTTACCTTCTTTTTGGGACACAAGTGGAAAACTTCAGTACCTTTGTTAAGTGCATGTAAGTGTATAAGTCAGAACCATGTTTTCATCATTTCATCAAAGGAATTTTAACTACTTTCCAACCTCTCCCTAGTTGGAAATCTGAATGTCAATCAGACATTTGTTGTATCTCATTGTAATAAAGCCACAATGGCTAATAAGTTGCTCACAGTCCTCCAGCTGTGACATCTTCATAGACAAAAGAACGCAGTGAGAAAATTGAGGGTTACAGACAGATTTCTGGTTGTCTGGTGTTTATCAGTAAGGGCGCGAGTAGCTGGCCCTACCAGCCTTTGAGACTCCTTGCAGCCCTACAATTCAATGGAAATCCCAGCCTTTTCATGGGAGCATTTAGTGGGAAGTTTCAGTTTGCTGAAGCCTAGACAGCTTTCCCTTGATGTGGAGTTGTTAGGCACACCAAGGGTACTCAACATGCGAAGTGGTTTAATGTCTTTCTGCAGAAAAGCATCATAACTCAGCTGACAATTTAGTTTCAGTTCTGCAGGACCTTCTGTCACCTTCTTGCCTGCTGTGGGTCCGTAAAGGTGGTAGAATAGTGCTGTCTGACTGTCACTGAAACCTTGGCAAATTTGTGTTTTTATACACCAGCTTTAGGCCTAGTTAGGTTAAACTTCTCTGTAATTCTGGTGGTAAGAACTAAATAGCTCAAAACAAGTGTTCTGAGGTAGGCTCAGAGTGTTTGTGTGTGTGTGTGTTTGTGTGTGTGTGGCTCAGAGAGAGAGAGAGAGAGAGAGAGAGAGAGAGTGTGTGTGTGTGTTTTTCAATAAGGAAGAGGCCCAGATAGAAGCTCCAGAGTTTTGAAATTCTCTGGCTTCCAAATACACTTGCTGATCACATCGTTTCAGTGTCTGCACAACAGCTGCATGAAAACTTTTTTCTGTTTTTCATCAGATAGTGCACTTTAATTCAAACAAAGATTTGGAAGGAATACTGTTTGTTGCTACAGGGTTTTCACAGGGAAAAGCAGAAGTAATGCATTTATCTTATCAAGAGCATAGCTTTAAACACTGAAATGAAAAATTCAGAAACTTCATATTTATATTATTTATAAATATATCTGATTTTGATACGATAGCAGCTCTACTTTATTTCTGAAAGTTGGTAGTCATATAATATGCTAATTTTAATACAAATTCAGCATGAAGTTTTCTAAAATATGCTGTATAATAGTCTAAATAATATTACGTAGACATTTTCAAAGCAAAAGAGATAAAAATAATTTCTTATTGGAAGGAGATTTTTCAACATCACTGAATTGGGACAATTTAAACCAAAGAAGAGGAAGCAATGCCATATTCCTCTTCCTTAGACCTGGAAAACATCCCCAGCTCCCTAAATAGTCCAAATGCAAGGAATCTGAAATGGAGTTTTGCATTTCTCAGACAGGATTTTCAGGCTCTGGGCTCTCTTTCCCCTTTCATTTTTTTCACTGGAGGATATTTTTTTACAAGGGTCATTTCACTGATCAATTTCCAGAGAAGTTCCCCAGAAAATGTATCAAGGTACCTGAGATGGGGGATGGCCAGTGGGTGGATGAGCACCCACAGAAGGGGGTGTTGAGGAAGAGAGCTAAGATATCCAGTCTCAGACAGCCCTTCAGTCCATGGGCTTGCTCAGGCAATGCGCGATGTTAAGGGAGGTACCTGCTACAGCAGCGGTTTTCAGCCTGTGTTCCACAGACCTCTGGCATCCAGGTCCTGCTTTAAGGGGTCTACGAGAGGTAACTGAGATAAGGAAGCTTCTGATCAATAGACTGAAACTTGCTTTGTAATAGGGGCTATGAATTGCAAAAGGCTGAAGAGCACTGTCCAGTACTAACATCCTCTCTACAGTCTCATGAACTCTCTTGCCAGAGAAGGCTTCAGTGAGTCAAATGCCTTTATAAGGGAAAATTCAGGTTGTTTTTGTTTTGGTTTTTTGTTTTTAACTCCTGTTTAGACCAAAACACACTTTGAACAAACAGAAATTTGTGTGGAAAACATGTTTTACTTTCCAGACAGCTCTTGCTCTAACCAGATCAGCTCCATTCACCCCTGAAATGCTATGGATACACTTAAGTCACCAGTCAGACTGAGTGACTTAGACCCTGTTCTGGCTTGTGCCTGTGACCATCTGGGCTGCAGGCAGGTTCAGGGTTCACCTCAGGACTGTCTGAGGAGGTAGGATAAATATATGTGCCTTTGTGTGACCTTGTGCTCTTCCTCTCCTCCAGCTTCACCCAGTTTCGGATCATTCTCGGTGATTTTGACTACAATTCCATTGACAATGCCAACAGGGTCCTTGGGCCTATTTACTTCGTCACCTATGTGTTCTTTGTTTTCTTTGTGCTCCTGGTAAGCAAGAAAGCCCTCCTTGCCCCTGTATTGACCGCAGTGTTTGAGAGACCCCTCCCGATAATCCCTGAGTTAGGTGCAGTGCAAATGGTTAGAGAGAAAGGAAGGTTCTGTTACAATAGCTTTGCAGTGCAAATAGACCAAAGTAGACAAAGAGCACGTCATTGCAATTGGGGATTTGATGATCAGGGTGATTAAGGGCCATAATCACAGCCTTTAAGGCGAAGACTAAAACTGATTTGGAATACCAGTGATGTAGTAGCTGAATTCAAGGGGATAAGTTCAGCTGCCCTGTAGCAGGCAGTGAACAAAGCATGGGGGACAGCCTCTGGCTTCCTAGGCAATGGATGCAGAGGAATGCTTATAATGACCAGGTTAAATACCCAGTGCTAGAAATCCAAATGTAACCTAAGATCGTGCAGGAGAGGCTACCAAAGATGGTATTTGAGCTGGGAACAAATGTACCTTCGGCCACTGCTTTAACTGCAAGGACCTCCTCTCCAGTGAGAAAGCACTGTGTGGCTGAAGTGGGCCTTCCCTTCACCCACTTTAATTTGCCCAAGGGATACCCCGTGTGGAAACAGCTCCTTGTTTAACTAAACCCTGCATGACTATGCCTGTCTCTTGCTGCTTCAGCTGCTGGAGCAGGCAAGATGCCTCATGCTTATTCATCTCTTTTCTTCCCCTTTTTCTAGAACATGTTTCTGGCGATCATCAATGACACCTACTCAGAAGTCAAGGAGGAGCTTTCAAGCCAGAAAGATGAGCTGCAGCTCTCGGACATCTTGAAGCAGGTGATGAATAGTGAAAGCTGTGCTACTTTCTAGCTAAATTCTGAAGCATCTTCTGGTAGTCCCTGACGTACGTGGAATTTACTAGAGAAAAACAGTGGTTGCCAACTCCAGATCCACCTTCTTGGTGCACACAGGAGTGTCAGTTCCTTTCTGGGATAAATCAAGCTCCCAGGTTCTTTGGCAATAGGAAGATGAGAAAGCAGGGGCTGGGGGAATCCTGTTACTTGAGCATGCTGGTAGTGTTTCTGAGAGACTTTTCTTCCCAGGACAGCCTCTAGGCAAAGCTCTTTCAGTCCTTGATAGAGTATACTTTGATCAATAAAATGGCAAGTCCTATTTCGCTAAGCTGAGCATGTTACAGTGGTGCAAATCTAGTGGGTTACATCTGGATTTCCCATGGGCAAATTCCAGAAACGGTCTTGGAACTTCACAACTCTGTGCTGTGGGACCAACATTCTGCAAAGAATGGCATTTGAGATGTCTTAAACAGCTGATGACTGGGAGCTCAGAAAAAGGGAGAGTCAGGAGGAGAAAAGCAGAGGGCAAACTTTGTCATGGAGAGTCTGGCTACCATGTTGGTGTCGCTTTGAAGGCGTGATCCTAGTTTAGAGATGGGGCTTATTCAGCAGCATTGTATTTTTGCTTCTGGAAAGCTTAAAATCTCCCTGTATTACTTAGCATCTGCTCACCATATTGCATTGTCCGCTCTGCCCTATTTTTCACTGTTCTACCTGCATGACTCCATGTCCATTTGCACCTTTGGTAACAGAGCTACAACCGGACGCTCATGAGGCTGAAGCTGAAGAAGGAGCGGATTTCCGATGTGCAGAAAGCACTGCAGAATGGAACAAAAGAACTGGACTTTGAAGAATTCAAGAACAGCTTGAAGGAGTAAGTGAGTCAGCCTAAGGGATGCCCGCTTACCCCTTTCTCTTCGTCATACAGGTAATTTAAATTCTCTGGCTTTCAAGGCTGAGAGAGCAGTTAGCTCAGATCTGGGCAATGTAAGACTCAAAAAAATACTTACCATCTTTCCTCATGTGTTTCATCTCCTGTTCTAAATGGGTTTGTGCTGCTACCTCTTTCCCATTTGGGATGGTTAGGTTTGTCACTGGCAGGAGGAAACGATACGCTGATTTCAAAAGGCGTGCTCCCGCACTGTTACAGCCTAACAGTGTAATTCAGTGCCTTGAGCTTTCTCTTTCTATTCTTTTGCAGACTGGGCCATGCAGACCATGAGATCACAGCAGCCTTCTCCAGGTTTGACAAAGATGGCAACCATATCCTTGATGAAGAGGAGCAACAGCAGATGAAGCATGACCTAGAGGCGAAAAGGGTAAAAGGGTAAAAAAAAAAAAAAAAAAAAAAA
>NW_008795129.1:5166068-5174372 GCF_000699145.1 Aptenodytes forsteri
AAAAAAAAAAAAAAAAAAAAAAAAAAAAAAAAAAAAAAAAGGGCAAGGAGAGAAACCCTCTATTTGGTAGAGATCACTCCAAAGTGGCCTCAGGAATCTTTGCTTTTGTGGTATAAACTAAGCAGGCAACTCAAATACAGCTCCAACTCTGCCTGGATAGCAGCTGAGTATATCACTGCCTGTGCAGCTCTGTTATTCACAGTGAAGCTGACACAGAGTTAGTATCCAACTTTGCAGGAGTTTCTTTATCTATCTTCTAGGTTGCTCTGAATACAGAGATTGAAAATTTGGGGAAATCCTATGGTGACAACAACCTGGATGAGAATCTGACCTATGTGGAAGCAAGGAATAACCACGCCAATAAGGCCAGCTGGGTCTCCAAAGAAGAGTTCCAAGTGTATGTTTGTGCTGGCAGTAGTTTAATCCCCCTGCAAATGAGGGGTCTGATCCCCTGCTGCTTCCTTCCCTGATGTAACTGTTTACACTGGTGCTGAGAAGTTTCAGTAAGATCTTGTCCCTTTCTGTCTTGCACACGTGTAAATGAGCAGGTCAGGAGAGAACTGGGACAGTTCTTGTAATGTAGTTTGCTTGTTCCTGTAAAAGATTGGGTTAAGAAATTTTGCTTTCTGCCTCTTGAATAACTTCTGCAGCTGTCAGCTGGCCACAGGCAATGTGCTGTCATCTTTCAGGTCAGAAGGTAGCCCAGATAACTGGTCCAGGGGAAGTTGATACCTTTACAGAAGGTCCTGTGGGAATAAATATCCTTGATTTATAGCCTAGTTTGCCTCCATCCTCCAGGTTTGAGAATAACACTTGGCTGTTTCTTCCACAGGAGGAGCATGGGATAAATACAGCACAGAGAATCAGGAGATCCTGATTCTGCTACTGAGAAACACTGAGCAATCCACATAGGGCCATATCAAGGGAGAGGCAGGTGCAATATTTAATAATGGGATTATATTGTGACCCAAACTGGTTGAGATCCATCCTAAGCAGAATCACTGATTACAGATGAAAACACAGTGTAGCAGGGAGTTACGTCTTCAGTGGTTATGAATCAGTTCTCTGATGTGGAGCATTCACTTCTGTTTGGGGTCTGTCCATAAGATTTCTGCTGCAAATCCCGCTGTTCATCACAACAAAAAGCTTGCAAATGCTCTCCATGTCTTCCTCAGCCTCCTGCAACGTGTGCTGCAGCTGGAACAGTCCATAAACAGCATTGGCTCCAAGATTGATGCAGTGGTGAGCAAGCTAGACGTGCTGGAAAGGAACAAGCTGAAGAGGAAGGACCTGTTGGGCAAACCACTGGACAATGTTAGCAAGGTTAGTAGCCCTCCACCATGCATTTGAACCAGCTTCAGGGTAGCTGACCAGCCCTGCTATGTGAATGGACCTGGTATCATCTTTGCTTTCCCAGTCCCCATTGACATAAGACAAAAAGGGTTGGTCAGGGTCAGCATTTTGTATGATCACACCTCTTCTGTTCAAGCACAGTGACAAAAAGCTTCTTGCTTTCGTGTCCCCCCAGTTAACCATGGTACCCTTAAACACACCTTCCAGCTCCTTTGAGGCCAAGCTCATTCCTGTGGCAGTGGATGCAATTCACTTGTCTTCAGTTTCTTTGCACCTACTTACTCTCGGACGTCAAAAAAGATCACACTGTCCCTCCCAGCAAGAGCAGCTCATGATAGCATTGTGGACTGTGATCTTAACATCTTGCCTGTGGATTATTTATCACACATGAGGTGGAAGATTGTTAGCAGTGTGCCTATAGCACCTCATTGCAGACTTGCAACTTTTGCCAAAGACTGCCTGTATTCAGTCAACCAGCATATTTGGGGTCTTCAGCTTTAAAGTCAAAGGCAGAAAGGCATGCAGGAGCGATGTCATTACTTCGTGTCTTTATGGCTTTCATAAGAACAGTCCAACAGTACACAGTGACCTAGCTGAGTCAGAAAGAAGGCGCTCTCTTTCACAGAGTAGTTCTGTGATCCCTTCCCGTCTGAAAGAGTAGTCTGGAGGGTCCTACTTCTCATGTGAACATGCCCGAAAGATGATTCGAGTGTTTGCTGGCAGATTTGCTTTGCCCCGGGATTTCTGTGAATGTTCTTGTAGAGGGTGAAAAGGGATGACTGCCTAATGCTTGAATGTACATTCATCAGTATATTGCAGCAAACAGTATATTGGATCTTTAATAGACAGGCAGGTTGTATTAATTTCTGGAAGAATGTGGGGAGATATTTAAGTATCATGCACACCTTGTCTCTCTCCTGGAGCGTTGCTAGACTTCTTGGTAGCTTGCTAGCAATGCAGGTCACTCTTTCTTCTGGTTCACAGGAGGAAGAACCCAGTCAGGAAGAGCTGCTCCCCCAGAGCCTAGACCAGCTGGGGAAAGAAGAAGCAGAAAGCTGGGGAATGGAACGTGTACGGGGAAACAACCTGAGTGGCAACTCTTCCCAAAATGGGGTCTACCCCATCTTGCCCAGGTCAAGTGTGCTGGGATCTCAGGTGCCCAAGAACATCCAGCCGCAGTCTGATGTGTGCTTCTAGCGAACAGCCCAATGCTCCTAGTCTGCCACCCACCATACTAAGTCACTGTCAGTTGTTTCCCCGCTGTTAGAAAAATGAGGACAGCTGGACGCAGATACCACTGTTGCCAGGAACTCATAATGTGAAAAGTCAGGGATGCTCTTTACACATCATTACATTGGAAATGTCACAGAGCTAGAACTTCTGGCCCCTGTATCTCTGGAGCAGGTAGAAATTTGGAACCAGGTGTTGCATTAGTTTTCTGCCTCTGAACAGGCCGACGCAAAGTCTTTTCTCTATCCTTTCCCAAAAAGTAGAGACCCCAGAACTCTGTGAACGCTTATGTCCAGAGTGGCACATTGCAACTTGTTCCCAACACACACAATTGTCTGCATGACAAAGAGGCGGTAATCATGTAAACAAAGAAGAATATAATAATTAGTGTGAGAAATTTAGTTATTTGTGTCTACCTGGTTACCAGCAGTTTTGTTCTGTTGTAGTTTGTTTCCAGAACGCTTTGGTAACCCTCTCTGTACCTCAGGTTCAGATGTTGAGAAAAGAGGATACTAACACCTTACTCCGGATAACAAAAATGAGAGTTGGGAGGGGATCTGAAATATCATAAACAGAGAAGCAATTGTTACTGGTAGGGTCCGAGGTCTGAGTGTTAGGGAACAGACCTCTGGTTATATGGTTTCTAACACAGCTGTTGACACTAAGAAATCTTTGTTGCCTATTTTCACACTCCTTAAATTGCATTTCAAGGTACTTCACAAAACCAGCACCATACGTACAAAGTTGTGACACTTCTAATTTTTGTCAAGGAAACAATTTTGTTTGCAGTCGTGGGTGCTGACACCATTTCAGTTTAGGAATATTGTGAAAATGAGGTGAATGTTAGGCTTTTCAATCACATGCAAAATACTTCTTTTCCGGGCATTTTTCACTTTGCTGAGACTTCTCTTTCCTTGTAGTTAGTGCAGACTATTGCAGCTATTACAGGACCACCGTAAATGTATTTCAAATATCTTAATCGCTGGTATTCTACAATAGTTAACCTCAAATAGGCTCTGTAGGCTTCAAGCCAATGGAAATGTGAGTTGTCCCAGACCACTGCTAACAACTCATATTAATGCTACACTGTTTAGTGAGCTGTGCAGTGATAGGTTTAGTGGGGACGTTGTGCAGTGGCATTTTGTATTGCCACCTTTTCAAGATGGATGTGGCACTGTGTTCTGGGGGAAAGCCTCCCTGGGAGCATCTGAAGGACTTCAGGATCAGCCCTGTCCCCAGATGGCCCAGGCTCCAGGGCTGTCACAGCTATAAGATATCATTGATAAACTGAAGCAGAGGGTCATTCAGCTGCCGGAGCCTAGCAGGAGCTGTGAGACCTTGTCACCCAGCCCACGGGGAGCTTAGATTTCAGCAAGAGCTGTAGATGCAGGAACTGCAGGGTCTCACAGCTCACTTCCCCTCAGCTGCTCCTGCTGTTGGGGATATGACTTATCTGTGAGACATTGTCATGGTTCTCGACTCCCAGCTCCACTGAATTCAGAACTGACCAAGAGCTTCTTACCTTCAGCTTTTCCAGCTGAACGCAGAACAATGATGTTGCTTATTTCCTCCTACTCAGCATTGAAGCTATTCTCTTATTCAGAAGAAAACGGCCTATGTCTGGAGAACTTCCTGAAATAGGCTTTTTTTTTTTTTTTTTCCAAATTTTAATTAAACAGAAAATCCATATGCTAAGCTGTAATTGAACAGAGGAGCTACATGCTCTCTAATGGGCAGTTAATGAATCGGGTGCTCTGTGTGTTGAAAGGCACAGAGGAAGGTTCTTCCTTAAATTAATTTGTAAGACCTTGTTTTAGATCCTGGCTCAATAGCAGACTATGGTTATTGAGGCCTAATTGCAAAATAAAAAATATAGACTGCTCTTTTGAAGTCTCTAAAGGACTGCCTGCCTTTTCCAGAGACTCAGAATATTCGATGAGGTCCTGAGTCTGTGTTACTGCATAGATATCAAATACCTGGGATACTGATCTGTGAAGAACTAAGTCTGGAACCATGGGAGAGATCCAAGCAGTAACTAACTGCTTCAGGGGGTTGATCCTGTGCTGGTAGAGTCAGTGGAAGACATGTTGCTGGCTGAGGCTCAGCTCCTTAACATGTCCTCACAGTAGTTGTTGCTAACAGGATGCTGAACTCAGGTCCTGCCAAGAAAATGGTGACAGTGATTATCTGTAAGGCCTGGCTTTATAAAGCCTCAGATTTGTCACAGGGAGAGTGTTGCTTGGCTGTTCTGCTCAACAGAAAAGGCGGCACAAGACCTCCCTCTTTGCATTGCCCAGTGTTTCTGTTCCCCTCCTGAGCTGTGCCAAACATCTGCAGGATCAGCCCCACAGATAACTCACCCACCGAGGCAGGGATGCTGCAGCCACTGCAGTGCAGCGCAAGAACCCCGCTGTCGCTACACACCAGGAGGCAACCTCCGCCACACTGCTCATTTCTGCACAGGGACCCCCGTAAGCATCAGGGAAGGCAGGTGAGGCAAGAGGACAATGCTGTGGCAACTGCACTCAGATCTACGGGACAGTGACCGTCAGCCTCAGTCAACCAGGTCACAGGCAATGTGGGATGCTCTTTAGGGCAGCAGGAGGAGCAAAACTCTTGTGTTTGCACTGCAGCGTTTGTTCATGCCTGAATCCCGGGAAGCCACCTTTCCCCTGCAAAGGGAGAGCATGGAGTCCCCACGGGGCTGTTGCAAGTGGGAGAGATGTCTGCCCCTCACTCTGCCTGTCCGTGACAACCACAGGAGCAGCAAGCCCAGCTTGCCAGGGCTCCCCCCTTCCCGCTGAAAAGAACAGCCTGGCAGCCTCCTCTCCTTTGGGGCGAGGGGCAGCAGTCAGCCTGCACTGTTGAGGAGCCCTGAACCAGCTCTGGCTGGGATCAGACAAGAACTACAGGCTGCAGTGGTCTCCTGGGTATCGTCAACAGCCTGACCAGTGAGCTCCTCTCCTCCTTTCTGGCAGAAAGACCACTCCCTTCGCCCCACGCTGTGATTTTGGTGGTGCCAGTGCCACTCAGTGTAAAACAAGTTCTGTCACTGGTATATGCCTGTGCCTGCATTAGTGTCTTCTCTTACTTGTACATCTCCATGCAACTGTGTCTTGTCTGTTCCTTGTCAACATGCCGTCATGTATATGATGTGTCCCAGAGTAGGGCAAGGCAATTATTACTTGTCCCGAGCAATAGCTTGTGTGTAATTGTCAATCGTGTGTTCAAGCTGGTTGAGAAATAACATAAATACACTGAACGGTAAGTTCATACAGCTTCTCTTTTCGGATGTGTGTTGTCAGGCCTCCCATCAAGAGCTGGCATTATTTAGATGATATACATCTCATGGGGAAAGTAAAGTATTTTTTCCTCGATAGCAGATGCACGGCTGTGTTTTGTTCCAATCTGCAGAGGGTTGCCTTCCAAACTGCCGTGTCTGGCTGGGGAGCCCCTGTCTTGCAGAAGACAGCTGTGCCTTAAGGTGGTTAAAAATCTTCAGGAGGAGGTTTGGAAAAGTATAAGGTGCTCTGAAGAGATATCACCACCGTGGTTATTTGTGTCGGCAGTTGCAGTGGCCAGGGTCCGAGCCCCGCTGTGGTAGGTGCTGCGTGTGCTCCGAAGGAGAGGCTTGCCTTAAGGCGCTCTCGGATCCAGCCAAGGGGGAAGAAAGCAGTGCCCTAACCACGGTGTGAAAGCACAAGTGAGGCACGGAGAGATTCATTGATGTGCGCAGGGAGGGGCACGGCACAGATATCTGGAAGCAAGCTCAGGCATCTGGCAAGGGGCAGCCCCAACCAGCCATGGCCACGAGCGTGGAAAGCTCCTGGCAGTGTCTCCTCTGTTTCTCTCCAAGAGCATGATGCATCTGTCTCAACAACGAGCAAGCCTAACTTTTCGTGTTTAAAAGGAACACGTAAATCCCCAGACCCGCCCCCCCCCTCCCAAATACAGCCCAGCTTCTGGAGTTACCTTATCAACTGTGTTTAGTTTACCAGTAGGTGTCAGTCAGCACCACTCACAACCCTTTGCCCATCCAGACCCTACTCTGCTCCGTTTTCAAAGGAGGTCGGTAGCAAATATCCCATTTGTTTTACTGAGAGAAACTAAGACACAGAAAAATTATTTTCTCAGTGGCAAAAAGACAGAAGCAAAATCCAGGCTTTCCAAAACACACTTTATGATACTAGATCCTCCCACCTGAGTATTTGTTGCAAACTTTGCCCATCTCTGGCAGGTTACAGTTCTTTTCTCGCCAACCTTTAAACAGGGTTAATACAGGTTTTGCTTATTTTTTTGCAGTCTTGTGAAAAGTCCTTAATAAGTGGTAGTATTAGCCTACAGCTGCTGCTGACTGGTCAGCCTTTAGCACAGGAGATTGTTGGCTGGAGACTGTCCTGCCCCTGCCTGTTTTACAAACACATCGTAGCAGGAGTCACTTATAAAGAGAAAAGCAACATCAGGGAACAGCTATGAGTATTCATAGAGTTTATCAGTAACTAGGGAAAAGGAAGGGGAGAAGCCAGCATCATCTGATCAGCCAGCTGATTACAAACCCAGATGAAGTGCCATGCTGTCCTTTCGCTGGTCACAAAAGCCCTAATTCAGGGCCTCCAAACCTGAAAGCAAGGAGCCCGGCACTGGGAGAGCAGTAGAAGTAGGAGGAATTTCAGTGGGTGCCAGGTCCAGCCCCTCTCCTGAGCTCAGAGGCCAAGGGATACATTAAAATGAACATGCCAGGTTTTGGAGAGAGGTGGCAGAATTCAACACTTGAGGAACTGACTAAGAAGCCTTGCTCATGGCCCGATTTCAGAGGTGGCAAATGTCAGGCGTAGCTCATCACCAGCCAGCCATGCTGCATGCATGCCAGGTGCGCAAGCGGGTGGCAGAAGGGTGCCAGCCCCTGGGGTGCGGTGAGCTAAGGCCGAGCCCTGACCCAGGAGCGCTGAAGGAGGAATGCGAATGCTCAGCTGACAAAACAATGTGAGTGTTCGGTGGTGGTTCTCCAGCCTGAGGTCACACCAGGCTTCGCTGAGGCGTGCCACAGCAAGTTACCAAGAGAGCCCATGCACCTGGCAGAGTGACAGGGCTCTACGGCACAGGATGTCCCGAACCAGCTCTGGATGGTGCTGTACACTGACCACTGCCATCTCCAGAAGATACCAGTCATTTCCCTGCTGGCCTGCTCACCTCTAGGTGCCAGAAGGCACCGTAGCAGCCTAAGAAACAGCCTGTCAGAGCAACGTGCAAGGCAGGAGCTTGAAGCTGGCTGAGCTTGTGCTGCCTGAGAAAGGGCTGAAAAGCCATCCCATCATTCATCCAGCTGGCGGCCAGTCACGAGCGGTGTTCCCCAGGGCTCAGTTTTGGGGCCGGTCTTGTTCAATACCTTTATCAATGATCCGGATGAGGGGATCGAGTGCACCCTCAGTAAGTTTGCAGACGATACCAAGCTGGGCGGGAGTGTTGATCTGCTCGAGGGTAGGAAGGCTCTGCAGAGGGACCTGGACAGGCTGGATCCATGGGCCGAGGCCAACTGTATGAGGTTCAACAAGGCCAAGTGCCGGGTCCTGCACTTCGGCCACAACAACCCCATGCAGCGCTACAGGCTTGGGGAAGAGTGGCTGGAAAGCTGCCTGTCGGAAAAGGACCTGGGGGTGCTGGTCGACAGCCGGCTGAACGTGAGCCTGCAGTGTGCCCAGGCGGCCAAGAAGGCCAATGGCA
>NW_008795129.1:5175160-5181967 GCF_000699145.1 Aptenodytes forsteri
GGTGTTGGGTCGACGGTTGGACTCGATGATCTTAGAGGTCTTTTCCAACCTTAATGATTCTATGATTGATTCTATGAGTTGGCTGTGACTACCTACAGGGTCCCTTTCTGCAAAAAGCATCAGACATAACAGCAAATGGCTAGCTCAGACATAGAAAAATTCCATATACACGCACACACACATTGCTGTAACGTGTTAAACCACCCAGGTTGTTCAGACATGTTTGGAGTTTGCAAAGCAAAGCAAGCTTTGAAATCACATACAAAGATTTCTGGGACAAACAAAAGGGCAGAGCTTTTCCTCAGTTTCCTATAGAATAGACAACTGTTACGGCAATGAGAGATGTCAGTCTTTCTAAGTCCTTACAGAAATACAGCCTCTTCTGCCTCAAAGGGTGTTATCCTGTACAGGCCCAGAAGAGGCCATGCCACCAGCCTGCATTCTCCACCATGTATGTATGGAGACAAGGGCAGTGGACCAGCTGAAGTCCTGTAGCACCAGGGTCTGGTCCTTGAGCTGCTTACTGGGTCACACTGAGATGTGTGACTGGGAGTTTGCCTTCAAAAGAGGCAAACAGTGGTGGAAGGAGACTTGTGACATCCAACCCACGTCTAGACTTTCCAAGAGCAAGGTGGAGGGGAAGGACACAGTACAGCACTGAAAAAGCCTCCTTGATCACCTCCTCTGTATGCTGGACACTCATTGTTAAAGGCCTTTCCAGCTCTGATTTTGCCAGCCTTGTTAGGTTTGGCAGGCTTTGTGAGAGAGGGCTGGGAGACCTCTCAGGAAGGAAAACCTCAGGGACTATGTTGCATGCTTGCCTGTTTCTTGCACTAGGGAGGAGAAGGAAGGCCTTTGATGGAAGGGAGTGGTCTGTGGGCCATGCTCTGGCCGCAGAACTGGACTACGGAGGTCTTTTACTCTGGTGTGAGACATGAGTGGCTTTGGTAAGGGCTGTGTTGCTGAGGAGCTGCTGAAAGTAGGACAGAAGAGAAGGCTGAAGTGGGCAGAGATCAGTGCAGAGGTGGGCAATGCAGGCACCAGGAGCAGGAAAAAAAAAAATGCAGCAAAGCTCAATGGTTACTTCAGTTTAAAACAGAACCAATTGCACTCACTTCTGTTCTCTTGCCTGTGTACTCATGAGCACCAAGAGGTGTGTCCAAATGGACTGTTCAGAATCTGGGCACCAAGGTCTGTGTCCACGTGCTGTGGTCAGGGGCCCTTGTGATGACACAGAACGAGGAACGCCAGTTACGGAGCTCTCATGTCCTCTGTTCTTAGGTCTCAGGTCTCACTCAGGTCTTAGCCTGGTGACCATGGCTTGTTTTTGCATGTGCCTTTTCATACCCTCTAGGAGATGACAGTATTCAGTTTCTTATCCTGTCCCTCCTCTGTGAGTCATTAAGATTTACTTATTTTCTTTTCTTTCCCAGTCTGAGTGCCTGGAGGAGCTACCCCTAAATGTGTTGATGTCCTGGTGAGCTGCTAAGCTCAGTGCCATCAACATCTGCCACTTCTGGTGTTCTACACCCAGGCTTTCATATACTCTCCATTCAGATCTATCTTAGCTTTTTTGTTATGATTCTCTACTCCACCTGCCTGTCCCGAATTAGTGCCAACTGTCTCCTGCCCTAGGACACCTAGCTGCCCTTCAGTGGTTCCTGGGTAGCTCTGGGCTCCCTCTGCCCCTTTTGCAAGCACTAGTCATCCCCACTTACACAGCAGTTTCCAAACTAGGAGAGAAAAATTAGGTCTGGAGAGGAGCAGAGCAGCACTGTCAAAAAACTTGAGAAGCCCTGGCCAAGACAAACACCAGGCGGTGGCTGTACTGAAAAAGATAGCTAAGTATTGAGATGCACCTGGGACCTAGTGGAACATAACCAGTTGGGCAAGCTGGAAGGTGAGTACAGAGAGCTCTGGCATAAGTAGCTTAGGAGTGTGGAGCTTTTTCCTGTGGCATTACTGGGTGAGCTGTGCAACCAAGTGCTTCCTTCTTTTTGTTCTCCCCTTCATCTATGTTACTGCCTTCATCTATAAGTCAAACATCTAGTCTGGCCTACTGCTTTGGGTTCTCTTTGATAACACTTGCTACCTGGTGATTCCCCGTCTTTTTGCCTCAGTTTTCCTATTGGTGAATGTGATTTTCCTGCAGTTTGCATCAGAGTAGGGGACAGCTGAGATTCAAAACATTCGCCTTTTTTTTCACCTAACATGATGCTCTGCCCTGTGTTGGAAGGATGTGGCGTGGTAGTTTTCTGTCAAGGTCTTATAATGCTGTAGGCATCTAGGAAGGCACAAAAGAAGGGGGGAGTTATGGACGAGACAGAGCTAGTTTCTTATCTCTCCTTCTCCAGAACACAAGCTGTTTATGCTCTCTCATGTTCTGCTGTTGTGCAGTGTCCCTTTGGGGAAGGACACTGCGACCCTGGGTGTACAGCCACTACTGCAGAAAAGTCTGAATCTGTTCTGGGCTGCCACAACAAGTACTAATGGCAGCAGCTCAGGCCTTGGGACTGGATAAAAGTTAAAGTTTTTAGGAATGGCTGGTGGGGCAGCCTGGACTTTGCTCCTGAGGAAGAAGGTGAAGTGGCTACGTAACATTGTGTATGTCAACATTCATGTCTAGGGAGGTAGCTGACCTCTGGAGAGCTGAGTTGGAACAGATAAAACACACTTTAATCCTGTTAACCTCCTGCGGGCACTGAGGCCCTCAAAAGGGAAGCAGAAGGGCGGAGTGCCCATTCCTCATTTGCAAATAGCAATGCAAACTGTACTTGAGGGAGTCCTGTCCCAGGAGCTTGGGCTGAGTGTGGGAGAATCTTGCACCGGGAAACGTGTGTTGCTGCCCCAGCTTAGCTCAGTGCCACTTCTTAGTCTGCAGTCCCAGGCTTTGTCCTAAAGGTGTAAGAACATGGGACAGTCACGACTGGTGTCTCTCCAGATCTGCTTCATTAGAGAGGTCATGGGAGCTTCCTTTCTTCTTAGCAGGCTTCCAAAGCTTACCTCCCTAGTAGCTGTTATACTGCATGGCTAAGATGTATCCCTGGTCTAGGTGTCTATTCCCAGCTTTCTCATCAGACCTCACCGTTTCTGCTCCCGCTGCCTGTGTTAGCTCCCTCTCTTCATCTATCTAGATGGTGAGGGAAAGGGGTGTGTCTCTGTATTTTTATTGTACATCTTATGGTAGTCCTCGGTTCTCTGTAACATTACTAACAACAGCAAGCTGGAGTTGTAAATATCTGAGCACATTTATGATGTTAGCTTTTTAACTACTGAAGAACTGCAGTGGTGGTTTAGATGCACTAGATACTTTAAAGTACAGATATTACATCCTTGTCTGATTACTTGCTTTACCCAGATAACACCCGTGTGTAGTTCTACTGATCCTATAGTTTAGCTATTCGTGATTTCTGTCAGAGTCAAGCCCATGATATCTCAGTGTAGCGCACTAGTTAAATACTGATTTCCTTTACTCTTAGTCTTGCATGAATCCTTTCTTATCTTTAACCAGTTAAGGATTTAGTGCTACTATGAATTCAGATAATGGACTAAATGATTAACAAAACTTGACAAAGTCAGATTTCTTCGACATAATCTGCAAGTCTTGCAAAAGCCAACTTCCCAAAGGCAAGCAGCACTTTAACCAAGTAAGGGAGGCCAGTCAGCAGTAGCTTTGACATGATGAGCAATCAGGGTGGAAAAGGCATGATGAGAGTTTTTTTTGTGCCTAGGGTGGTGAATTTGTAGATGCAGCAGATTCAGCACATGTGTACACATCTGTACAGGGTGTGTCTTTTAGAATGGTTTACTGGAGCTTTTGGAAAAGAAGAGCTGGGAAATATCTGTCACTTATGCACCATGTCTGATATTGCTGTCTTCTGCAAAGATCTCAGAGCTGCTTTTGTACAGCGAGCATTGGAATCTGCTTCTTGCTGTATTCGGTAGAGAAGGCAATAGTACTCATTAGCATGCAGTTCCTCCTGCACATATTTCTCATGCACTCTCTTGCTGGCTCAAGTCCCTGAAATATTTTACGACCTTTATGAAATTCATAAAGGCATTAGGCAGGATTAAAAAACAACCTGGATCCTCAGGGCAATGAAAGCAGCATCCTAAAGCAAGCAGTGGAGAAACAGATCTGAAAATTTTGTGCCTGGCGATTCTGCTAGACAAAGTCATGTCTGACTTGATCAAGTGGTGGCAAGTTTTGGTCCAAGTGGAAAGCTGGGCTAGAGGGAACCCACGGGACCCCCTTCAAACAGATGTTTTTGTAATGCTGTGGCTCAGGCTGCAGGAAGACGGGAAGAAGAGGCCAGGACCTTCAGCGGAGCGTGGAACTCATAGTCCTCAGTAACTTCTTATCCACTCTGTATGCTGGGGCACATGCAGGACATGTCTAGGGTGACCAGAAACCCTAAGAAAGAAGCAATGTTCAAATTAGCTGCAAATGAGAATGATGCTTTTCAGCAGGGCTCCTCAAAGCCTGACTTTCTGCTAGGTCCCTTCCCTTATGCCCAGCACAGTGTCATGGTCTCTCCTGCTCTGTGACCCTGTAGTGGCAGACAGATCAGAGGCTCAAGGCAGCAGGGGCTAAGGAGCAAGAGCAAAGATCCCAAATCTGTGCTAAAACCTGCATGAGATCTGAAACATGACCCAGGTTGCTCTTGCCTTGCTATCACAGTGTATCAAGGCAAGGCCTGTAGCATTATTTGTTTAATGTCACTCAGTAAAAGCAACAGGGCTTTGTAGCTTGGTGCTTGCTAGAGCTTTACGCTGGGCTAATGCCTTTGTTGTCATTCTGTAAAGACCACATCCTTTAATCAGAAGCAAAGGCTGACAGTGTACAAGGCAAATGCCCCTCTCTGCGGAGCTGCAGCAGAAAGCAGTGCTGGCACCCACCAACCTACAGTGGTGCAGTGACAGAAAAGTACAGAGCGTAACAGGCTCTCCTCAGGCTTGTTATGAGTATTTGTCTTAAAAACCCACACCCCTGGCCACTGTTTCCTACCCCCGTACTGGCAGAAATCATCAGCAACAGTATGAGCTAGATCAACCGGATCAGTAAAATGATACAGCTGAAAAATACTCCCAACTGCGATGGGAGGTGAAACAGGCTGAGGATCAAAAGGGCCTTGAAGAAGCCCAGAAGACTGTTGCTTGAAGAATGGGCTAGAGGAAAGCCAGAGCCTCCAGCCAGATGCAGTAGTTGGCAGATCTGGTTCCTCCACATATCTCGGGTCTCTGTCTATTCCTTTGCCATCAGGATGTGCTTAGGCACAGGGGGCAGAGAAGTGGGTTTTCCATTTCATGAAGTGTGGGAGGAGCAGTGCTGTTTTCCGAAATTACCAGCATGAAGGCATCCATCACCTTTGTCTGAGGAGCAGCTGAGCAACTGAAACTAAGTGTCAAGAGTAACCTGAACCTTTAATTGTGCTCCTTCAGCGAGTTGTTCTCCTGCACCACTGTGCAGGCACTATGTGGAGCAGCAAGTTCATGACTCAGAAAATGCTCACCTCTGCTCCCAAGCACGCAGGCTTTTTTCCCTCACTGTCCCAGGCACATGACGAGAGGATTGTCACTGCAGCACACTGAGGGCTAGTGAGTATTTAGGTTTGAAATACGCTTGGAGACAGAGAGATGTGTGTGCTTGGTAAAACACTAGGGCAAAAGTCTTCAGTGCAGGCAGATTTTCCTAAAAGAGGAAGTTAAATCACAAATGAAACATGAACTCAAGTCCGCTTCTGACCCATAGAGTGACTGAAGATAACATTCTTATTCAGCAAGCCTGATCTTTGGGTGTACCTATGCCAAAACTTGCTCTCCTGACAGATCGCTAAAGCTATTTCAATACCCTCACAATCCCACCAGCTCCGGACTCCTGTCAGCCCTGTAGAGCGATGCAGCTCCACGAGATGCGATGAGAACGATGCCGTTCTGCCTAGTGCATCAACAGCATCGAGTGCATCAACGTGCCTGGAGGGAGGCAGGCGTCGGAAAGGGGATAGGTGAACCTTTGGAGTTTTTATTATCGGTATTGATTGGGTGGCTAGAGGTATGCTTCAGCTTAGCTGAGCCTTAAATTGATCTAGCAAGAGGTTTTGTTAGAAAAAAGCAATGCTGTACAGAACTGCAGGGGGCAGTCAAACTGGAGGCAATTAATATGGTGACTTGACAGCTCTGCTATAAATCATATTTATAAACCATAAAAGCAGGCTTTTCCTGCATTCACAACACCAAGGAGCCTGGGGAGAGCGAGCTTATTTAAAACGACAGTAGTGCTTGGGAACAGGAGGCCGAGGAGAAGTCTTGACAACAAACCGAAAGAAAGCCCATCTTCCTGCTTTCACGCATTCTCCTAGCTGGGAACACAGGGCAGCACAGAGGGGCAGCCCGATGGACAATGGGTAACCCCAAGCGGGCTGCCATGACCCCCTTGGGCCCAGCGGGGAAACACCTGAGGAGCACAGTGCCTCTGAAGGTGTGAGATCAGTGTGGCAGTGTCACCCTTGGAGGCGCTCCCAGGGCAGCCTCTGCCCTCAGCTGACCCAGCTGGACTGGAACCATCCCCTGGGTGTGACGACCTTTCCAGAAGGTGGGAGGGCGGGAGAGAGAGAGAGAGAGTGGGTGCTGCCTCCCACCCCCCGGCTGTACCCCTCTGTGCCAAGGACGTGCAGGGGCCGCGGACAACTTACTGGGCATCTCTTGTCCGATGCCCGTTCCCCCCTTCGGTGGTTTCTAACGAGAGAACAGTGTTGCTTTCCCCCCTCCTCCTCCTCCTCTTCCCGCCCCAGGAGGGCGGGGTGACAG
>NW_008795129.1:5182435-5202724 GCF_000699145.1 Aptenodytes forsteri
ACCGGCCCGTGGGGGCGAGGGTGGGAGGCTGGAGGGACACTGCTTGTGAGGTGCTGCTGCCTGATCCCGCTTGTAGCCTCTGCTAAGCTTTTCTCATCCTCCTGTCATCCTTGCACATGCCCGCAGCAGTGGTTTAGCTTGCCAGTGCTAATCAGGAGCTTTGCAAAAACCCATATAAAAGGGTTCGTGGTGTAATAAACTACAGAACCTATCCAGAACAGATGTGAGGTATACAAGACAGTCAAGTGTTCAAAAGTCTAACCAGGTCTTTGCCCCTCGTGTCACTGTCATCCTGACTTTTTTTTTTTTGTCCTGATCTGTTGTGCAACCTTTCAAGCATATAAGCCTTCTCTTGCTGATACAACCAGCATATCCTTTCTTGTTTCCCATAAGCAAGGCTTTCCCAAGGGTGACCAGCCTTAGAATTCAGGGTGTGTCCAAGCTAAACAACCCTTCCTTCTCCCCACCACTTTTATTTTACTTCTACAGGAAAAAACTACTGCAACTTCTTGAGCTTTAAGTGATAGGAAGAGGCAGAGAGGAAAGGGCAATTCCTGTTTCTTTAAATCTGGCTCTTGTAGTTCCAGTTTCTTAAAAGGATGACCATCTCTCTCTACCTGAGAAATCCACTACTTCTGCAGTGGTGGATATGGTTGGTCCTACTGGTTATCACCCTCTCAGTCCTGGGAGGAAAGAAGTGCAGATGGTGGGAAAAGGGTGATTGGTGGGATACGTCTACCTTCCCACAGAACTCTAGTAACCAGCAATGGATGTCTTTGTGGACAGTTCTCTCTCCTTGCTCTCTTAGTTGGTCTGGTGACTGCCTTGGCTGTCCGCAACATCATAGTAAATTTCTAGCTTTCCAACAAACACCATCATGCCAGCAGCTAGAAGGGAAGTAAATGATTAGACTAACTTGTGTTAGTCTAACCCGTCATGTTCAATTTCTGGAAGGGGCACATAGCAATTCCTCTCTTCCTTGCTGTAGTTCCCTGGAAGGGGGACAGGAAGGTTTATGGCTGTGAGGGCACCTGGCTAAAAGGCAGGGTACAAGTTATGCCCAGGCCTTGCACAGGCTGCAGAACTTGGGGACTGCAGGGTTTCCAAGTTCTTCACGTGCAAGGTCAAGGCAAGGACTTTAAAGTTTTTCTTTTTTTTTAAATGAGAGAAGGGATCCAAACTTGGTCTCCATCAGTTACAGCAACAGGAAGGGAAGCAGCCCCTTGACAAAAGAGCTCTGCTGCCGTGACCAGTAAGTGAATCAATATTAATGGTTATACCCATATTGATATATTTCCTCCTATGTGGGCCCTGATGCATGGACAGGGAGAACAGTTCCTTCCCTTTGCTGTTCACATGTCCTCCCTTACAGGTGCTCCCATCCTGAGCTACAGAGGCAGCTTATCTGCTTGAACCAGAATGCTTTATAACTTTGTGATTACAAATAGATATCATATTTAATTTTCCTTAATGTACCAGTTTGTACTATGTTTTTCCTTACTGTGGGATGTCCCAGATCTCTCCCTGTGGAAGGGGGAACTCCTACTGTTCTTCAGGGTAAATGGTGCCTGCAGACAAATCCCAATTTCTCTTCCTATTTGTAGTTGTGAAGTATCTTGATACTGGTGTGACTGAAACATGATAAGCAACGTGTAATTGCTATTTTAATCACAGTGGTATCTCTGAAACAAACTTCTGCCAGCAAACAAGGTGCATGTGTCTGGCCTTCATTTTCATAAGCACAACTGTTTTTCTTCCTGTGGTTCTTCACACAGGTTCATCAATAGGTTTTCTCTGCTGGCTTTGTGGGGATGTGAGGGGAAGTAAGCATGTTACACCTGAAGTAGGGGAGCTTGAGTCTCTTTAGCTCAAGTGGTAGCAGCTTGCATTTATAGTCCCTGCTGTGTTGAGCAAGATGGTGACCATCACAGATGGGCTTGGGTTTTACCTCATTAGATGTTCTTTGAGCTAGCATCACTTCAGGAACTTACACATCTCATTCTTAAAGGCTGTGTGTATTGTTCTAAATCTGTGGGTTTCCGTGCCTTTGGGGACTACTGGATGTCTTCCAGTGTGGATGTCCATTCTTTTGGAAACTTGGCACGTGTAAGGATTGGTGTGGTGTGTGTGAACTTTTCCAAGACACTTTCTGCAGAAATCTTTGCTTGCATGTTTCCTTCCCTGCATGTTTTTGTGTTCTTTGTCTCAACAGATGGGAACTGCTCAAAACAACATTGACCTCAAACAACTCCATGCAGTGGAGCTTGACCTGTGTAACAAGGACATGATGGCAGACACATTTGATCACAGCATTATTTCTGTTGGAGAAGAGGAAGGAGCGGGCAATTTCCAACGTTCTCTTCCAACACAAGAGTCACTCCGATCACCTCGGGGCTCTGTTGTGAGTTTCCATAACATCCAGTACTCCGTTAAGCAGTCCAGTGGATTCCTATGTAAATGGAAAACTGTGGAAAAGAAGATCCTTCATAATGTTTAGTAAGTTCTTGCTTAAATAAAACACCAGAGGGCAGGAATTAACCTGCTGCTGTGAATCTGTGACCTCAATGTCACCTTCCAGATCTAGCTATGCTGGTAAAGAAATGACTACCCTCCTGCCAGTCTGCAGTTCATGTGAGCACTTTCTAATTTGCTTTTAGGCAAAATAGCGGGGATATAGCTGGAGCAGTTTCAGTTATTGATCTGAGCAAATTAGGACTAAACTTGTGTGAACTCTTCTGCCAGATCATCTGAGGGTTCCCTTAACTATGATTCAAGCTGCGGTGAGAGGAATGAGCAGCAGAGAGCAGTTGCTTATTCTTTTCAAGACCCAGCTCAGCGGGGAAGACGCTTAATTTCTGTCTTTTGTAGATTGCTTTTTATGTCCGGCTCTGTTTCTGTTCTGACTGGCAGTCTAGGACAAGAAAGGAAAAATACTTGTTGATTTCAGGTTTAAGGAGAAGTTTTTAATAATATCTGAGTTTTCCTTTCAGCAGCATTTTGTTCACACCTTACCTGTACTATGAGCTGCATGTGAACAGTCCTCCATTTGGAAATAACTCTTTCCTTCTTCCAGTGGCATTATGAAGCCAGGCTTGAATGCTATCCTGGGGCCAACAGGGAGCGGTAAATCTTCGTGAGTACTTTCTCCTGCTCCTTCAAATGGACAGTCAGCTGTGCAAAGAGGATCGGGGACTCTGAGGGTTGGGGAAGATGTGAGGATCTGCAGGCTCAGACCTTTGTGTGCCTGTGAGAAGTCTGGTGATGCAGTCTGACCTGGTGGCCCACTGCTGTCTGCTTTGCTGGTGTTCTTGCCCTGCAGTGTGTCTCATCTGCTCCAACTGGTGGTCCATATTACTGCAGTCAGCTTTGGTGGTGGCCTAAGTTAAGATACCAGGCTGAACTGGGGTGACTGGAGCTCAGGTGTAGGCTCTGTCCTAGACCTGTCATGGGGTGGAGACGGGGGCAAACTCCTTTGGCGGCAGGAGGGATGTAGTCCTCTGTGAAGTTGCTGCAGCAAGACTTTCTTGAAGATGCTAGGCCAAACCCCCTCTCTGATGACTGACAGGAATATGGTGTAATGTCAGTCTGTGGGATCCTTTGGATCCTCACCCCAGCTTGGCTGTGGCCTGGTGGTGGGGGCGCATATGTGCTCGAGTTCTTTGGATGCAAGCACAGAGAAATACCCTGCAGACTATCTCCAAGCAGTGCTGATTCTGTCTTCTCTCCCGTATAACCATGGCTCTTTGTCACTCTCTGCCTTCAAGAATGTCTGAGACTGGCAAATACGGCCATTGTTCACACAGGTGTGACTTTGTGGTGACCCTTGATCTTCCCCTCTAAGGAGACTGCTGGATAATCAGGATGTTTTCAAGAGCAGCACTTCATCAGGGCAGTGTTTACTTAGCTAGCGGGCAGGCTGGCCTCTGCATTGGCAGTGAGGGGAATCCAGTGATGTGTTAAAACAAAATGACTTTATAGAATTAATCTTAACTTTAGTCTTGTTTATACCCATTTGGATTAATTTCCTTGAGATCAAAGTAGTTACTTCTGTGCTCCCCTGGCTGGAGAGCAGACTGCAGCTACTCGGCAGGGTGCTTTTGTCTGTGTGCATTTGAGGTTTGCTGTTAATATGGAGACTGAGTTTGTCTGTAGGGGGTTGACTGCTGTGAATTGTGAGGGTCTGTATACTACCATACTGCTGTGGCACACCTTGTGCTGGAAAATCCTGTATCTACACCAGGCTTTCTGTACAAAGATAAGGCCCCCAGAGTGGAGGAAGCCCCTTTCTGTGCCCTTTGGTTTGCAGTATGCTGTGAGCAGGCTGTAACTGCAGTCCTGGCTGGTGGTACTTATCCAGTCAAAGGTAAAAGCGGCTGTTATGGCAAAACCTAATGCCTGGTGTTTGTCTGAAGTCTCCTAGATGTGCTGGCTGCCAGAAAGGACCCAGCAGGCCTGTCTGGAGAAGTGCTTATAGATGGCATCCCACAACCTCCAAATTTCAAGTGCATCTCAGGATATGTTGTGCAGGTGAGTAACTGCCTTCAGTGGAGGCCTGGGAGCCCTTGGGAGGGTAGACTGCATAAGATGTGCAAAGCATGAACTGCTAGGTTAGGTAATTTTCAACGATCCATATAGAGTCTAATTTGGTAACTCAGATGTTACAATATTTAGTATTTTTCTGGGATATGGAAGACAAGAGGATCAAACTGTTACTCCAGCTGAGTCAAGCACAGAGGTGTTTGTCTTCCCAAAGCCCAAACCACTGGGCTACTGTGGCTTGTTCTTTGGGCTCTGCCCTGAAGTACTAGCAAGGCTTTAAAAAAATAAAAAGGTAAGGAAAAAACCCACAACACCCAAAATCTCTTGTAAAACTCAAAAGCAGTTCTCGCTGGCAGAAGTACCTTCAAGCTATCAGACAATAATTCTAGGAAGTAAATAGATCCCTGCTGTTCTTCCTCTGATTCTGGTTGGCTGGGACAGAGCCTGGTTCCACTCAGAGACAGGAAAAGCCGGCTGAATCTGCGGAAGTGGGTGGAGGCCTGGACCAATAATAGACCCTCAAAGCCCTGGGGGAGCTGAGGAGAAGGGGATTTTTGGCAGCCATATGAGCAGCCAAATCTGGAAACCATCCAGGCTTCTGACTGCAGGCAGATGTGAAATAGGCAGCTTTTCTGCCAGCTGGGGAGCTCTGGGAGGATGCATGTGACGAGACTGATGCTGAGTCTTGATGCTGCAGGTCAAAGATCCCCAAATCCTCAGTGTTTCATGAATGGCCAGGAAGTTTCTTTCAAGTGGTCCCAGTTTGAGACACTTGTCTCTCAAATGTCCAAAGCAACCAAACTTAACCTTAAAATGGTAGGCAACTAGGTGAGACATTAAATGATCTCTCTCACCTCCCACCCCTGTGTAGTACTCCCTAGATCAATAAAGATGGCCCAAAGACTACAAACAACACTTAAGGCCTAAATACATACATACTTATAGGGTCAGTTTTATGCAGATGAGCATACAGACATGCTAAGTCATGTGTTATCCCTGTAAAACTGCTGGTGGTCTCTCCACTTGTGCCTTGCAAGTGAGGGTGTCATGCCACAGTTTGTTACGTTTGGTATTAAGGTAGCTTAAATTCGCCGTTTAGTTTCCAATGTGGTGACCCAACAGTTGCATTGGTGGATCTGAGGATGGGGAATGGGAGGCTAGGATGAGAGACTGGGGATGTGTGGGGAGGGCACTGATGGTAGGAAATTCCTAAACCAGCTTTGGCAGCAAAACCAGTTTATCATAACACTACACCCTGAGTAATTTGTCACATGTTTCTAGCACAGCAGCACGTTCAGTCTTCCTCTGTTAACTCCAGTGCCAAACATGGTTGGCTGGCACATCCTTTGTGCTGCTGATCAACTACATCTGATGTGGAAGGAGTCCCAAAACAGGCAAGAATCTGCTGCCCTGCAGCTTAGGGGCTGTGTCTTCCAAAAGGGCACTAGAGTTGAAAGGTCCTGATTAACAGGCATGTTTCTCAGCAGCTGCCCAGTGTTGCAGTCCTTCTCCTGTCATATGGTGGGATGCAGAATTAGCTCAAATATCAAAGCAGGGGTGATGGAGAGGCATGGAGCTCTGGATGGACCTGATGTCAACTCTGTGTGGCTCATGGTTGTTACAGGTTGGTGTAGGCTGCCCAGATGTTTGTCAACTGGATAGACTTGATTCTTACTCAGAATGCACATGACTTGGAGTTTTTCTAAAGCCCTTGGAATAAGGTCTTGTCCCAAGAGTTATATATAGTTGAGACATGGAAAAAATCAGGAGCATCTTGGTGCAATACTCTTGTTTCTCTGAGGAGCTGCTGCCAGCAAGGAGCTGGGGAGAGCAACCGGGGCCGGTTACACAAGGGGGGGGCAGGGACGGGGACTGGTCCGTCTTGGGGGGGGCAGGGACGGGGACTGGTTCGTCTTGGGGGGGGTGGTGGGACACAGAAGGGGGAGGACACGGAAAGGGGAGGACACAGAGTGGGGAAGGACATGACAGTTCAGTTGGCAGCTGAACTCGGCAGGTGCTCTGGACCACAGCAAGATATGGCTTGTAACTGGGAACAGAGCTGACTTGGGTGATTCCCTGAGTGTCTCTACCTTGAACACTGAGCACTAGCAATGTCCATTGGCTTCAGCTGGACTGGCAGAAGGTTAACTCTTTACAAAACCAGCTACCTGCTCTGCCTCCCTTTGGCTTGTAAGGAAAATGCATGTGTAGTACAAAATGGTACTGTCTGTGCTTGAACTCCTGAGCCTGAAAGCAGGCTGAGGGTGGTGCTCGTTGTAAGCTGGGAGCCTGCAGAGCTGCATTCTCCCCTTGACTGCTACTGAGTGACCTTGATTTTCGTGTCATGAAGTTTTGAAGCAGGGGTTGTCCCTCAGTCCAGTTTCCACTGTGGTCCACAAACAGCTTATCCAGCAACTGCCACTACAGGGACGCTGGTGCCCAGTCAGGTAGCTGAGAAGGAGGCTTTCCAACTATCCACTTGTACTGCTTTCAGGATGATGTTGTCATGGGCACAATGACGGTGAGGGAGAACCTGCACTTCTCTGCTGCCCTGCGACTCCCCAGCTCCATCAGTGTCAAAGAGAAGGAAAAGCGAGTCACCCAGATAATCAGCGAGCTGGGATTAAGCAAAGTGGCTGATGCTAAGGTGAGCAGTGAGAATACCTTTCTCAGAAATCATACTACCTCTGGAAACCGAACTACTTGACTCTGCGCAATATGGCGTACATAGTGCAGCTACACTAAGCTAAGCAGGAACCTGACTAAACCATATTGCACACAAGAAATCAGTCTCCAGCTCAGGACATAGCTTGGAAAGAGGTATGTGTATTTGCTACTAAAACAGGAAGATTTTGGACTGTGTCCAGCATGTTGTATAAGTTCAGAGGGGAAAAATTCGCCTAGTCATAGCACCTTGGAAAGCTGCTCAGTCACTTCCTGGCTTTGTGGGACAAGACAGGGAAATTGTTTTTACAGTGCTGAAAGCTGTGAGGGATGGAAAGCTGGGCTGTGATGGAGAAGTTCTGTGCAGAGCTTGTTCCTCCCAGCAGCATTTTTATTCTTAATTTACTTTTACTTTACTTACCCCACTCTTGAGCAGCAGGTGAGCTACCAACGAAAGGCATCCCTGAACACCAATGTCACCTGTGACTGCTGTGGCCTCATTCTGGCTCTTCCTTGTCAGGGTCATCCTTGTTCCTTGAAGTCATAACGTGCCTGGTACCTCTGAAAAAATCAGGCTCTGCTTACTGCTACACAGTCCCTCACAGAGACAGACCCATCTGCTGCTGCTGGCCCTAGAGTTCACTAATGGGACTCTGAAAATGGAAAGGGCTGCTGGGTGTGGAGAGCCCTGAATGCCAGAGCATGCACTGCCTAGGTCTTGTTGCAAATACTTGATTTCTTCTGCTTGTAGGTAGGAACCGAATTGATCCGGGGAGTGTCTGGAGGGGAACGGAAGAGAACCAACATTGGGATGGAGCTCATTACGGAGCCACCAGTCCTTTTTCTGGATGAGCCCACAACTGGCCTTGATGCCAGCACAGCCAATGCAGTCCTCATCATCTTGAAGAAGTAAGAGTCAGTTCTTCAGGGCTCTGCTGCAATTTTGTTGTCAGCTCATTAGTAAAAAAAGAAATGCTGTTATGACTGAGTAACTAGACAAGTAGACTCAGAAATAGTAGTAAATTCTTTATTTGGGTCTTGTCCAAAGCCTTTTGAAGTTGATGGGAATCTTTCCACAGCAAGCATTGGATTGGAGCCCAAAAAGCAGATGTAGCTTGGACAGCTTCCCTTTGCCACAGAGAGGGGTGGACTGGGAGGTCAGGCCTTGTAATCATAATTTCTTGGCCTTCCAGATGAGTTTATTACAAAGTCTCTTCCTCCACTCTGGCAATGGCCTTGAACTCAGATCAGACTTCACCTGCAGATTTACCCTCAGCGCCCTCTGTTTTGGAGATGAACCGTCTTCTGGTACAAAGAGGACCAAACAAGGCTTATTTAATGAGAACAAGTTCCTAACCCTCCTCCTGGGTTTGTAGCATGTTGTCTGGTTTTGCCTGAGGGGTCATTTTGCTCTGCTGTTTGTGGATAGAGGTCTTTGATTGGCAAGGATACTTGTTGAGCACCAGTGCTAAAGCACTTGAAAGAGCATCTGACAAACCTGAAGGAAAATTAGTTTTGACTTTTCTAGAGAGTAAATCTTCAGCAGAAGAACTAAGAAATCTCAGCTGGCCACAGCCTGCTATGTAAAGCCTGGTACTGCCATTGAGTGCAGTAGGACTGTTCCAGTTAGTCAAGTTGAAGCCTGGTATAGAAAACATGTAAGGAGGATTTATGCACAGCTGTGGCCTCAACCTTTGCTAGCTACAGACAACATCATACTTTGTCTACCCAGACTGCAATGACGATCTCTTGTAATGATGGGTACTGTCTTGAAGGTCTTGCAGGCAGCATCTGACACAGTGACAGAGAAGGGGGCACTACAGCTTTTCTGGGTTGAGACACTGAGAAGTTGACAAGTGTTCATCTTGGATTTGGATACTTATTTTTTGCTTGGGTTACCATGACCTTTCTGAAATGCAAAGCGTGGTGTATTTGAGAGACTTTTTGTTTCTATTTCAGGCTCTCAAGAAGAGGGCGAACCATCATATTTTCCATCCATCAGCCCCGCTATTCCATATTCAAGCTGTTTGACAGTCTGACATTACTAGCTTTGGGAAAGGTGCTGTACCATGGTCCTGCGAAGCAGGCCCTGGAGTACTTTAGTTCTATTGGTAAGTCTCCTGTGCCAAGAGCAAAGGCAACTGGCTAATGAGTTTAATCTGTGGGTAGACTCTTACCCTAGCACTGGATAACAATCCTGTGCTGTTTTATCACTAGTATACTAGAGATGGTACACATACAGTCTGAACAGTGTTGTGTTAGAACAGGAAAAAAACAGAATGATAGAAACAAGATTTTCCAGACAACACAGAGCATGGTGCTCTCCTGCCTTTGTTTTGCCTTGCATCAGGACAAAAACCCAGAATCGCTTGGACATTTGGAAGCGTGATGCACAACAGACAAGATGATGCTTGTAGTTCTGCCAGGCCTAGGTGGCAGACCCAGTGGGTTTTGAAACACAGCCTGCAGATTGGCAGCAATCTATAGGGGCTTATCCAAGAATCTGCTCTAGTCTGAATGCAGGTGGGCGACTGAGAGGACAAAATCATGGTGTGTCTTAAGATGGGTTAATAATTGCACTGTTGGGTGGCTGCCCCCTCTCCAAGCAAGCAGGGTGAGGGTTTCTGACTGTAATGGACAGAGAATGTGGAGTGAATTTCCAATGTAGTCTAGATGCAGCCATGAACACACTGGATTGTAAGTTTTCCCTGGCTTTGAGGGAGATGCTTTAATCAATCTCACTACTTCTACTCCTCCTCTTAGTATCCCACCTCACTTCCTTTCTCACAGAATGCTATAGAATAAGCATCCTTTTTTTTGTTTTTTCTTTCCTCCTCGTCCCATAGCTAGAACCATATTATAAGAAGCTGCTCTTGGACAGCCCTTTTTTCTTCCTTGTGACCAAGGAAACAAGCGAGAGTTGAGCTTCTAGAGCAAGCATCTGAGGCTGTAGAGGAGACACCCAGCAACCTCTACTGGGGAACTGTGCGTCTTTGAGTGGGATGTGGTTGAATAGCGCTAGGAAGGAGGCAAGAGTTGTCCATGCTGAGCTGTGTAGAAGCAAGTTACAGATTTCTCCTCACCTGAAATCAGTGGGGAATAAGCAACTTTGAAGCTCTGTGTAGATACCTCAGATTCACCATCTCCTAAATCCTGTCCATTCTACTGCTGTAAACTAATGCTCGTGGAAATCAGTGAAGCTTTCTTGTAACAGGGTTGTGGAAGGGTGATATAGTATTAGACCTGACCTTCCAAGCTGTGCTCTGTGCAATACAAACATGTTGCATGTGTGTTTTGGGGTTTTTTTTAGGATATGAATGTGAACCCTTCAACAATCCAGCTGACTTCTTCCTTGATATCATAAATGGTGATTCAACAGCTGCGGCAGCAGGCAAGGAAGATCACAGACCTGTGGACACAGGAAAAGGTGAATTGTGCAGGAGAAATCCACTGTTGGCTGGTGTAGAAGGGAAGTTGTATGTGGTGCTGGCAAGCTTGTATTCTCTGGGTTTCCTCCAGTCTAAGGGCACTTTATTATCTTTTTATTTTTCCTACTAATAGATATACTTGGCTTTGGGCTTCTTTAAAGAGCTCAGAAAACTTCTAAAAGGGGTTTTTTTTCTTCCTTCAGTAATATAGGAAAGCAGTGATAAATATCAGTAATTTACAAAACCTATGTGGGAAAGTCTGAAAAACTAGAATTGCTTAGTCTCAAGAGACACCTGAGAGAAGACAGAAGTTTTCAGTCACGTAAGAGGCTGCTGCAGAGAAGATGGGGTAGATAGGCTAAGGAGTAATGGATTTACAGGGCACTGAGAAAGATTGGAACTAGATTAGAGAACAAACTCTCTAACAATATAGTGAGTGAATGTTGAGAAATATTTGTTTGGGGATGCTGTAGCATATCCATGACTGAAGGATTGTAAGAGAACAGTTTTTGTAATGGTGCATTTTGGGGATGGGGAAATGGATCAGAGCAAACATTGATTTCCCCAAAATTCAGTGAAACAAAGGTTTTCTGGTGCCTTATTCTAAGAATATGGCCACTTTTGTGCCACCAAGAACAGGCAGATTAGCTAGGTTCAGTTAAAACTGTAGGGAAACCCTCTCACTCAAGCCAGCCTCTTAAGCTCAGAGCTAAGGCTTGAACAATTCAAATTCTCTGGGCATTCCCGCTTTTTTTTTATTCAGCCTCCAAAGTGGCTGAGCATGTTGATGGGCCACGTCTGAAGGTAGAGTTCATGGGGAATCACAAGCCATATCTTGTCTTTCTCACTCAGAGGTGAGCAGTGAAAATGGCGTGGCAGAAGATAATGTGGACAGCAGTGTGGTAGATGTGCTGCACCAGAAATATCTCAACTCCAGCCTGTATCAGAGCACAAAGGAAGCACTGGGGAAAGTGGAGCTTGGACGGGGAAGCAAGCAGAGAGTATCCAAGCAGGGGCATGAGATTACCTATGCAAATGGATTCCTCACCCAGCTGTACTGGGTGTCCAAGCGTTCCCTGAAAAACCTTATCAGGAACCCACAGGCCTCCATTGCACAAGTAGGTAACAATTGCTAAAAGTCTCAGACTCCCTCTGCTCTCAGTCCCACAACCTGCAGTTTGTAGGACAGACTTCTGTTTTCAAAGGCAGCTAGGGAAACAGGAAAGTCCTGTGCCACTGCCACTTAAGTGGAGTGAGATGCCCAGCTACCTTTGTTGCCTTTGAAAAAAATTTCCATTTTAGTTTAGCACAGGGACTACTGCACTGAAGACTGGGGAGTGGGGGGGAAATGCCCCATTCTCTGGTTCACATGGGGAGCTTCTAGGGTGATGTTAATTTTGTGCCTCATTTGAAATTTTAAGCTGGGTTATTCAAGTGTGCTTCTACTAACCTTTCCCAGCCAAAGATCATCAGAGGAAGGAGAAAAGTGAAGAGGATAAACTCAGAAAATTTGCCGTAAGGCTTTTAATTGTGTGTGTCATAGGTAGTGTGTGTCATAGGTATACATTGACTCACAACAGCAAAGTTTTAGGTAGATGTGAATCTTAAACCCTGCATAATTCTTAATAATAAGTTCATCCCTATTTCCTTACCTGAAGGACTCCCTTCTCCCTTTCTTCTTTCCACTTCTAGATTGCAGTGACCGTAATTCTAGCTTTGGTTGTGGGTGCTATCTTTTTTGGTGTAAAATTGGATCGAAGTGGCATTCAGAATCGGTAAGTTGGAAAGCCACAGCTTTGCTCATTTTTCTATCTGTAGCAGACAGGTTTCAGCCACAGGGAAGGCCCTGGAATCTACTTGGACCACAAAAGAGAGTTGGGTTAACAAGCCTCAATGCACTGCAGCATGGTATTGATGGAGGCCCTAAAGGGACTGCAGTTCTGTCAGGCTCACACATGTGTACAAAGGACATGTGAAAGGGAAGATAAAGGAATAAACCTGGTTTTACAGCTAAGATCTACAGTAGCACAATTAAATATCTCCATTCTGTGGACAGAGACAGAAAAGCACTGACTTTATGGTATTGATGATGTCTGAGGCTGCCAGTGTTGATCTAGGCTGTTTTCTCACTTTTTGACTGTTCTGTTTTGCCTTCTAGGGTTGGATCCTTGTTTTTTGTCACCACAAACCAGTGTTTTTCCAGTGTCTCTGCAATTGAGCTGTTCATCAGAGACAAGAAACTCTTTGTGTAAGTAGTGAGGCACTTAGACTGTCTCATACCCTGGAGTGAGGTGCGGAGAGTATCTGACAGGCTAAACAAAATGATTTCCACCAAAGACTTGATTGCTCCCTTGCAACATCAGATTGTGATAGTAATGCTAAATTGGTCTGTAGAACAGGGAGCTGAAATGCTAAGAGGTGGGGGAAGGAGGGGAGAAATAAAATGCTTTTACTTGCTTGCTGTGTCACAGTTTATTGAGAAGTGCTTTTCCTACTCACTTTTGGTAACAGCTCGTTTTGAAGTCTGCATGAGAATCCTGCAGACTGTGAACCCTGCCTGCCCTCTTGCTGACAGGGTTGAAACACTGTCTTGCAATGATCCTGAAGTGGTAAGACTGTGCAAAGATGAAGGGAGACTTCTTGGAAAAGCTTCGCAAGGGATGCTCAGATAAAGAGGCCTGCTGGCTGGCTTACAAGAGCTCCCTAATAATCAAGTGCCTATCTCTGTCTATATAAATATGTATATCTGTTTGTATGTGTGTATATGTAAATGTGTGTGTATATTATATACACACATGTATATATACACATATGTTGAAAATGTAGTTTGGAATAGCCTCCTGCTCATGGGATGAAAGGGCAAGAGGCAGATCCTATGCAGTAAAGAAGAAACTGGAGACTTGTGCGTGGAATGCACATGTCCACCCACAGGTTGCTCAGAGCACCTTAATATTGCCCCTAATAGCTGCTCAGGAGTAAACCTCCCTCATGCTGACATTTCTTGCCAGTCTACCCTGCTTACCAGCTTAGCTTACCAGCCGTGTCAATGGGGATTTTGGCACCTTGCCAATTAAAGCATCTTTTCAGGAGCTCCATTAAGCAGCAAAACATCATAATGATATTTAATTGCCCTGTGAACTGGAGGTGAGTTGATGTCCTAAAGGTGTTTTCCCATTGTTGGGTATCATTCCTTCTCCCCTGGAAGCAGCTGGATGAGTTAGCTGTGGATGAAGTGTTCCTCCAGTTAATAGCAGTCTAATACTTTCCCATACTCTTGTATTAAGGATCATTCTCTTTGAAAAGAGATTTAGGAGCTTTTCTCCAATATGTTACTTAGCAGTCACATAGCCTTTCATTCACTTTCCTCGGAGGGCTCTCAGTATGACTGCAGGGCCTGTGAGATAGATCAGCCCTTACTTCACAGAGTGGGAAGTGATAGCACAGAGAAAACAAGCAACTTGCACATAGAGGAGTCAGTGGTAGAGAGAACAGAAACTGAATCAGGATAAACCAGACACACATGCTGAGCCTGCTTACTAGATAACCTCTAAACCTGTACAACTCCCCTCCTTCCTGTCCTCGCAGCCATCAGTACACCAGCGGATATTACCGTGTGTCTGCCTACTTCCTGGCCTTGATGATAGGAGATCTGCTGCCCATGAGAACTGCTCCAGCCATCATATTCTCATGCATCAGTTACTGGATGATTGGTAAAGAATTGATGCTTTCATTGAACCTGTCATCTTCCAACACATCTGATTTCTGACTTAGCCAGAGTTCCTATATCTATAACATGAAACTAGTTGAGCCTTCAACTGATTTAAGTGCTTGGCATCATAACTTTGGAGGACTCTGGGGCAGGGGCAGAGACACCAGCAATCTAAGACAGGGACCTGCTTGACCACATCTTTTCGTAATGCTCTTTGGGCCTTTGGAGCATGCATAGTTCCTGCCAACTCCAAACTTGGTCTTTCTTCCTGCTTTCCCTGTCTTGTATAGGAATCCAAGGGTACCTCTCTGGGATTCATAATGTGCTTGTTTACTGGACTCTTTCCTTTCTGTTTTTTGACAGGATACCAAGCTGTTGCAGGCCGGTTCTTCTTCTTCATGCTGACCCTGGTACTCGTGTCCTACACTGCCACGGCCATGTCTCTGGCTATCAGCGCTGGGATGGATGTGGTGGCTGTGGCCAATCTGCTCATCACTATTTGTCTTGTCCTGATGCTTGTAAGTATGTAAGGGTGTGTGTGCTCCTTTGGTGGAGGTGAGGAAGCAGCTGAGACAGGCTGAGAGGACTGGGTTGAGCCAGCCCTAAGCAGGCTGAGAATCCACAGTCCAGTAGCATGTCAGCCCCACGCCTGTGATTTTATTGTGATTTTATTGTCACTATAGTCAAAGATGTACTTCTGCCAACTTGTAATCTAAGGGTCAAATCATTGCTCAGGTGCAGTTCAGTAGGTGTGATGCTACCAGAGCTTTGCAAACAGTGTGCCCCAAGAAAGTAGTGTGTGTTTTTTTTAAATTGTCCTTACAAAAATTGATTTAAAAAAAAAAAATCTTACATTTCCAGTATTAGAAATCTAAGTGATCGACTAGATCATTTAAAAGGAAAAAAATCTTGAAATAAACTTTAGATTGATTGATTTTATTGCATTAATTTTTGTTGCCCATTGGGATTAGCAGGAGCATACCCTCTTTATTTTAATTCAATATTGCCCTTGGGTTCCAGAAATTACTGCAATACTCTTCTTCAAGGACTTCTAAGTAAGAGAGCAAGTGTGAGAGAAAGGTATTTTGACTACTCATAGATGAGGGATGTGAATTCTTTTTCAGAGAGATAATGTTAGTGATGAAACTTCTTGACTGTGAGGCCTATCAAGTTACCTTAGAGTAAAAAGTACCTTCTGTCAGGTGATTCCTGGTAGCTGTCTGTGTACATATTCTGAGCCCACAGCGCATCCTTATTCTTCGATTTGCAACTTAACCGGCTTTTGCAATAAGCTAAGTGATAGTGTATCGCTTCAAACGCTTGCTGTGGATGAGAAGCGTGCATGCATAGTGGAGGACAGCTGATGCAGCTGATGTACGTTGAGTTAAGTCACAGCATATAAGGAACGGGACATGTGCATCCTGAAAGACAGCAGGGTAAGCACAAGAACACTTGTGATGAAGCACAGCCTGAAGTGTCATTTTTAGCTATGAAGTCCAATTGTGCTAAGAAGTAAAAGAGCAAACCTTGTTCCAGGCAGGAGAGAGCACAGATAAAAGATGTAGGTCAGAGGAGAAAGCTGAAACAGTAACAGCCCTTAAGAGTCCCCGTGGTTTCCTTCTTGTTTCTCCACTTCCTCATCTCCCATCCTTCTTTAGCCTCTGGCTAGCTCTACCATAGGACACAGTCCTCCAGAGTAAGAAGTTCGTTAGCATGCATGCTTCTTAGCTCACATGTGGATGTAGAAAACCTTTCTGACCTCTTTGCAAGCAGTTCAACTGGAGTACTTGGGTGTGCTGTTGGGGCAGCTGGCTGGGACTGCTGCAAGGTTTGAACCTCAGGCCTGTAGGCACAGGCGTAACAGCAGTAGGAGGTCCATCTATCCCAGCGCACCGCTGCTGGGCAACTGCATCTGTGCAGGAGTAGCATTGTTTGCAGTAAACAGAGTTTGACTCATTAGCCTCTTCTGTTCTATTTCAGATCTTTTCGGGGCTCTTAGTAAACCTCCCTTCTGTAATGGGCTGGCTGAACTGGCTCAAGTACTTCAGCATCCCCCGATACGGCCTCACTGTGAGTAGAAAGTAGCATCGGTCTCCTGTGAGTAATGTAGCCACACTGCTGCTTTCTGGAGAGATTTTGAGTATAAATGAAGTTCTTTTAAAAGTCAGATTTGGTTTCTTTCCTTGCATGAATGTGGTAAAAGAACAAACCAGCCAACCCCAAAAAGGAAGCAAAAGTTAATCTGTGTGTGAGAGGTGGAAGTCTCAGACTGAACAAATCCTTTGTGCCACAAAATTAGTGCTGCTTGGACAGCAACAGAGCTGTCCAGTGAGGCACTAATTCCTAGCCTGAATAGTCGATCCCTATAGTTTAGAATAAAGTCAGATACTGTATGGCCTCTCCAGAGACTGCTGTTTGCATGGCCAGTCTGAGGTTAATGACTGTCCAACTGGTTAAAAGATTTACCATAATGACCGAGCGTCCCAGTCTTCAGCGTGGCTTCCTCTGAAGTGAAATATGACTTACTGCCATTTGTAAATAATAAGGAGCTGGAGTACCTGAAAGCTAAAGGTACAGGTCCTTGAAACACAGTAACTAGACATAGCAGGTCACCCACTGGTCACAGGTGGGAGTTGTGCTTCCATCTCCTGTCTTCATCCTGGCCAAGCCTATTTGGGAGGAATAGTTTCCTACCTTTGAGTAAAAATGGGTGAAATGAATGCTGGAGCTGGTGCAGGGTGGCATGGACAGGACCACGTTGACCAGCAGTGGAAGAGAAAGGTAGGATCAGGGAGGGGGCAGATGTGAGACCTCCCCTGTTTGGGTATCACTGAAATATTTTTATCAGTGTTGCTGAACATCGAAGTGTCCCCTGAGATTGTGGTTAGCCCAGGATGCCAGCGCACGGGAACCCTTCTCCTCTTGCCTTGGCTGACTGTGCCATCTGCTTCAGTGTGCTGGTGCTGGGGTGTCTGCATGCAGCCACATAGTTTTCTGGGTCAGTAGATTGACCCAGATGAAGTGGATGAACAGGATTTTGTAGCTGGCAAGACAGAAACCCATGGCTAAATCACTGAAATGTAACTTTGAAGCCAAAGACTCAAGACACCAAACCATCCTGCATGTAGCACTTGGAGCAGTTCCTCAGAGAGGCAGTAATTAAGAGCTTCAAAATAAAAAGGAACATAAACATAATATTCCAAGAATGGCGATACGTGTCTTCTTATAATCAAGTTCCTTTGAGGTGTTTCAGTTTTTAGCACCCCAAATCACTAACTCTGTGAAAATCTGATGTCTGTCTCTTTCCCTAGGCTCTTCAAGTGAATGAGTTCAGAGATCTCTACTTCTGTGGTGAGAAGAATCCAAATGTTACTGTGTCTGTGGGAGATGCAGGCAGTTGTCCCCCTGATATTTCAGGAGAAATGTAAGTCTAACTCATGGTGGTTCTTGGGCCTGAATTGTGATGGCTTGCTTAAAGAGAAGTCTGACTGTTTCAAACTTTTATTATTCACAGAATAACCACTGGCACTCACAGGCCAGTCTCAATAATATGTCCCAAAATAATGTATTTTAGGATTATATAGTAAAACTTCACAATTACCCAAGAGTGAAGTAGGGATGAAACTTTACTCCTAAAAATAGGCAGATGAGCTAAATTAAATTTTGTTTTTGATAACCTAGCCCTAGCTTATCAGTTTTCTTAAACAAACCCAGGGTCACTTAGCAATGGAAATGCAATGTGTGGACGGCCACAAAGTTGTTGGGAAGCAGTAGACCTGTGATCAGAAACATGCCTGCCCCTCAGAACTTGTTTGTAAATATTAACCTCCCTGCAGATACAGCAGAGAGCCAAGGTATCCATCTCCCAGTGCTACCGCTCCACTTGAAATACTCTTGACTATCAATACCTGAAGTTGTAGCAACGCAAGTATTTCATGACACGTGCTAGAGGGCTGGCAAACTGAGGTTATTGCAAGGAACAGTGCTAGAGCGCTGTTTCCACAGCTTTTGGTCCCCAAACCCCTGCTATGGACCTCCAATGGTTGCTGTGTGAAACTAATGCTTTTGTACTTATCACGGTTTACTGTGGTTCTGAGGTTTACTCAAATTGCCAGCTACTTATAAACAACAATTAAGATACTACTGAAAAATTATGAGAACCAGAGATCTAGATTTGTCCCTTAAGCTTTTTTTTCTCAGTGATAGGTTATGAAGTTACTCTATTTGTCACCTGTTTTGCAGAGTTGAGGGTAGAAGAATCTTTGTGGAACAGGAATAAAGGTAACTACCTGAAGACTTGCACCACATAGTAATACCAACTTCTGCCCCATGCTTTTCTGCAGGTGTTCTGGTGAAGCATACCTGTGCAGCCAAGGAATCGCACCTACCAACTGGGCAATGTGGGAAAACATAGTGGCTCTCTTCTGCATGACTGTTATCTTCCTTATCATTGCCTATGCAAAACTCCGGTTTATGAGAAAGTTCACATAGACTCCTGCGTTGCCTTGCTCTGCAGCTTCTCCGGTCTTAAAACTGCAAAGCTTGTTAGGGCCTACTGGAGATTGCCAAAAGATTTCAACTGACTTTACTGGACTTCAGATGGGAACCCTGTCCCCTTGTTTCTGGAGCATGATCTCCACATGATTGTATGATTTTGGTTTTTAAGAAGAAATGCATTAATGTATATTGCATAAGTGATTTTTTTGTAAGAGAATATAATTCTCATAATTCCTTAGGTACATATCAAACTATATATTGTAAAGCATTCTTCTTCTGTGGCCAACTTGGAACATTTCCTGTATAAGGGAAACATTTTCCTTTGAACATGTGAGATTCTCTGTCACAAATGGTATAAGGTGATGACGGCATTTATGCATCGATATGTTGCCCCTTGTTAGTGCCCGTCACATCTGAGGAGAGCCAGAGACCATTCACAGCATGTTGGAGATGCATTTGAGTTTGAAGTCAGGACAGGTAATGAGTGCTCCTTCCAACCAACAGTTACACTTCTAGTAGCTTCTCCATGGGAGCTACTTGCAGAAACTCTTGCCTGATTAAAAACTAAACAGCAGTGGTGTAAGACATCTCATCTAAGAAAAGTGAGAAATATATACTGTTGTACTGTAAAAAAAACAAACAAACAAACAAAAAAAACAAACAAAACCCCCTCAAAAAACCACCAACAGCAAAAAATACATTTACTACTTAAGAGGAGGGGAGGAAATTCCCTTTCTCTTTTTTTAAATAAAAATTTGTCTACTTAGCAATGGCAAATCTTTTTAACAGACTTAATGCTTAGCTGCACCATCTATACTCTACTTGCACTATGGACTGAAAAAACCCGTGTAGTCACTGCTGTGGCAACTACAGCAACGCTTACCACAGTCACCACAGGACAGACTGTAGCATGCTAGCAGTTGTCTCCTCGCCACATCATTAGCAAAAGCAGAGCTGCTTTTAAGCTGCATTAAGACACTCAGATGCAAGCGGACCGGCTAAGCCAAAGGAAAACATCCTCAAACACAAGGCTAGAGAGTTCGCTTGCGAGGGCCGGGCTAGCAGCAGCCCTCGAAACTGGCCTGCGGTGTGAACGTGCTTCTGGTGCTCTTGCAATAAACGGTTCACTCGCGGTGTTAGAAAGAGGGAAATAATCAAACTGACAGCGCGGCCCCGTCAAGCACAAACCATGCTCTTTCTGTGCTGCTTCGCTGCCCTTTACAGCTGGTAAAAAGTAAACTCGTGCCACGTTTTACATCTCGGTATTTGTCTTTCTCCTCCTGCCGTGGTGAAGGCTGTTTGTTCTTGCTTGTTCCCGCGACCGAAGCTGTCGCCCGTCAGACACCCGCTGTACGCGGCAGCGGAGGCCTCCCCTCACGACGCGGCCAGAAGCGGTGGCGGTGCCAGGCCCCGGATCTACGCGCGGGGCGGCTGTCAGGCCCCGGCTGCCGC
>NW_008795129.1:5203502-5204369 GCF_000699145.1 Aptenodytes forsteri
TAATTTCCTTTTGTCCTTTAAAAAAAAAAAAAAAAAAAAAAAAAAACCAACCACAAAAACCCCCAACAAACCCAAACAAAACCCCCTCAAAAAACCACCAACAGCAAAAAATACATTTACTACTTAAGAGGAGGGGAGGAAATTCCCTTTCTCTTTTTTTAAATAAAAATTTGTCTACTTAGCAATGGCAGATCTTTTTAACAGACTTAATGCTTAGCTGCACCATCTATACTCTACTTGCACTATGGACTGAAAAAACCCGTGTAGTCACTGCTGTGGCAACTACAGCAACGCTTACCACAGTCACCACAGGACAGACTGTAGCATGCTAGCAGTTGTCTCCTCGCCACATCATTAGCAAAAGCAGAGCTGCTTTTAAGCTGCATTAAGACACTCAGATGCAAGCGGACCGGCTAAGCCAAAGGAAAACATCCTCAAACACAAGGCTAGAGAGTTCGCTTGCGAGGGCCGGGCTAGCAGCAGCCCTCGAAACTGGCCTGCGGTGTGAACGTGCTTCTGGTGCTCTTGCAATAAACGGTTCACTCGCGGTGTTAGAAAGAGGGAAATAATCAAACTGACAGCGCGGCCCCGTCAAGCACAAACCATGCTCTTTCTGTGCTGCTTCGCTGCCCTTTACAGCTGGTAAAAAGTAAACTCGTGCCACGTTTTACATCTCGGTATTTGTCTTTCTCCTCCTGCCGTGGTGAAGGCTGTTTGTTCTTGCTTGTTCCCGCGACCGAAGCTGTCGCCCGTCAGACACCCGCTGTACGCGGCAGCGGAGGCCTCCCCTCACGACGCGGCCAGAAGCGGTGGCGGTGCCAGGCCCCGGATCTACGCGCGGGGCGGCTGTCAGGCCCCGGCTGCCGC
>NW_008795129.1:5205015-5249413 GCF_000699145.1 Aptenodytes forsteri
TTGTGTTCAAGCCGGCAAAAGCTGCCGACAAACGAAAGAGCAACCTTTCGGGTTGAGGAAGAGGTGCTGAACTGCTCCTGCGAAGAGCAGAACGAGGGCAGGTGGTGGTAGAAATGGGTTTGGAGAAGAAAAGCGGTGATTATCGCTTTCCACGGGTGGGGAATCTGTTGTAGCCCCTCGTGAAACGGACTGGGGGGGGGCTGTTCTTCCGTTCTGAATCGGTGACTAGAAATAAACATCAGTAGTATTGTGCACAAAATCACTCAAAAGCTCTCCCCAAATTCCTTTCCTGTCGTCTAAGCACAGGAGGGGGCTGATATTTGCAAGTGTGGTCAGGCCAGGTGCCTGTCCCTTAAATGCTCCCTAAAGTATTATTTTGAAATAATCTTGATGCTGCTTCAAGGAAACTGCCTAGGTTTGTTACCCCTTAGTGTAAAGTAGACAAATTACATGGAAAGTAGGTGTAGTCAATTTGAAGGGGAAAAAGATGGGACCATTTAATCTTTACGGTGTGTTTCCATACCTGCTAACTTTCCCCTAACCCTGTAATGTCTGTACCCTGATTAGAGGATCCTGCTGTTGAAACAGCGGAGGAAGCTAAGGAACCAGCAGAGGCAGACATCAATGAACTCTGTAAAGACATGTTCAACAAAATGGCCACTTATTTAACAGGTGAACTGACAGGTAAGGCACTGCAATACTGACCTGCAAGTGAGTTTTTGTTTCTTTTCATTTTCTTTTAAAAAAATCTGTTGTATAGTTTGTCTAAACTATATCTATTTAGGTCATATCTAGCAAGACTGGCAGTTCAAGTCTGGCGTGTTGCTAGACTGCTAACAACACTGAGATTAGTCATATTAATGAAGTCCCAGAATAGCACGTTTTTCAAAAGAATTCGGTGTGATATCAGCAACGTAAAAAAAAGTTCTTTTTAGTCTTGCGGAAGCTTGTACATGGAAAAACAAACAAACAAAAGGGGTCTAGGTTAAGAAGGACTAGAAAAGAAGCACAACTGAGAGTGGAACATGTGCAGCTATTTTGTTTCTGAGTGAGAGCAAGGATCATACACGTTTTCCAACATTCATGCTTTAGAATAAAGTGCTGTGCAACATTAACTGGAGCAAAGTAAACTGCTCAACAAGTTAGTGGATTCCGTAGGCTCTAGTTTTGAAAAGACTCCACGGCACTACTGATTTGTGTGGACTTGGAGGGTATACGGTACAGATTACCAGTCTGGATTTGTGCTATCAGTTTTGTAAACGTAAGTGTTTAACTGACAGACTAAGAGTAGAAATGTGAGGAATTAGTCAATTTTTCTCTCTCAGAAAAAATTGCAAGTGAATAAGTATTCATCAGTCCAGTTGATTTTTACAATGCACAAAATGTCATCTCTCTTTTTGTAGAACATTATACCAACACCTGTATTACCATCTAAACTATTCTTTGTTACATTTGGCTGTTGGTTTGAAATCTCTTGTCCTCTTGAAGAGTCTGCACCTAATTCAAACCACATCAACTTTTAATTAAAATAAACTCTATTCTTTTTAAGCCACCAGTGAAGACTACAAACTCTTGGAAAACATGAATAAGCTGACTAGCCTGAAGTATCTAGAAATGAAAGATATTGCTATAAACATCAGTAGAAATCTGAAGGATTTAAATCAAAAATGTAAGTAAACCAAATAAGGTAGGGGTATAACGAACAGTACGCTTGTTTGGGAAATGAAACATCTGAGTGTCAGGTAGTTCACACTCCATTAGGTGCTGAAGGAAGGAAAACTGACTGAAATAGACATGCTGCTATACAATGCCAATCTTCTATATTTCTTTACAGCTATAGACTATGTAGACTAGCATAAGAGAAAAGACATCTGAATTTATGTCCTGGTTTACCCCAAATTTTGGATCTGATATGAAATAACGCTTCTTTTGATTCACATTGTATCGTTACTTGTGTTGAGTCTAGCCAGTACTCTTAAACATTTCGTACTTTCCTCGAACATGGCGATCAGTATCACCACTTGATTTTGGGGCAGGGTAAGGAAGGAGCTTTTAAATTGTTCTATCTGAAGAATGTAATGAGAAATTCTTGTGTTTCAAGTGTGAACTTTTTCTTGGAAGTGAATTACTGAGAACTGACAGATACGATTTTTCTGCTTTTTTAAGATGCTGCTCTTCAACCATATCTGGAACAAATCAACCTAATTGAGGAACAGGTTGCAGCTCTGGAGCAGGCAGCTTATAAATTGGATGCGTATTCCAAAAAACTTGGTAACTATTGTCCTCTACTGTTACTACCTAGCAGCATGGTCCCTTGCAAGGGGATTTAAAAAGACAAACTCCTCCTCTATTTAACAAGTCTGAGCTGCAGAGTTGCCTGTGCTGCTTTTGAGCAATGAACATTGTATGTGAAGTGGGAAGCGTTGGGAAAAGATTAATATATCAAGTTATATGGAGGTGGACCAGTACAGGTATTACTGAACTACGGCTTATTAGTGAATCTTGATTTCTCTTTTACAATATGCACTGACCCAAATTTTAAAAACGGATGTTTAATCCTGCAAACAGAGGGATTCATAAAGTTCCACCAGGCACTCAAGTCCCCTTGGCTTAAATTAATATTAGTTGTCTGGCTTAAGCACCTGGTCCTTAAGAATTGTATTATACAGTTGTATTTGCCTAAATGCTTTAGTAAAAAATGACCCTGAGTGATACTGTAAATTAACTTGAATTTTAAGATGTATAGCAGCTTACAGGATTCAAAGCTTTTACCTATCCAGTCCTAAAATACTGTTATTTTTCCTTCTGCAGAAGCCAAGTACAAAAAACTGGAGAAACGATGAAATTACAAGAGTCTTTAAGTTGGAGTTGGGCTATGAGTCAGACTGATTTCTGTTTAAGTTGCACAACAGCAATTCTGTATGTTGACAAGGATTTGGTTACAGCTAACATCAAGACTGGTAACTTTTTCTATCTATTGAATACAGTAGGCTGTATTCAGGCTTAAGGCTGAATAGTATTTTCCTCTTCTCAAGAGGTTCTGTTGCCTCAGTCATTCTGCAGTGAAAAGTAGAAGCCTGTCCCTAACTCATATGTTGATACTGGCTATCTGTGTGTTAGTCCTATGTCCCACATGAAATACTCTGTCTAAGAAAAGCCCTCCATAACCTATAAAGACATTTTCCCTTAGTAGCAGCAGGACCTAAACTTCATTTTTTCCTTCATTGAGCTCTGCGTTGAGAAGATACCCGGGCCTTTGGAGTTATGAGCATGGTATTGAAAACACTTCATTTTTGGTATCCACCTTTATCTGTTAGAAATAGAGAGACTATTATAAATTTACAATAAAACACCTTGCTGCATTTGTCTCTCTGGAATCTCAAATTCCTGTTGGAACGATTATGTAAGTTGTCTTTTTATTTTTTCCAAGGGTCTGTTAATAAAGACAAACTCCTTCCAGCTGCTGGAGATCATAGAAGAGAACATGTTTTTAACTCTGCGTCAAGTATTCCTGCAATTACATTCTTTGACTGTCTGGGCCTCAGGTGAAATTGCAAGAAGTATTGCTTTATCACATGCTCAGTGAACTTAGTAGATCTTTCTCTACTTTACCAATGAATTTTGATCCTAGTAGTTTTTGAAGAGGCATGCCCAGCACAAAAAGCTTCTTCTCTACCAGATTAACAGTGTTCCAAATTGCTAATTTAGCAGAGCCCTTCTTACTGAACAGGTACTCCTACTCCAAGTTTCTTTTTTCCGTACCTATTGACGCTGACTAGCTCAATCTGGCTTTTGAGTGAGTTGCAGCTGAGGATAGTACAAGTGCTGATGTAGGAAAGAAGTAGTTCAAACTTCCTACAGGCTGTTTAGAAGAATGTCTAGTCAGGTGCCAGTGTGGTAAAGATCATAATGCTGTCAGTCAGTGTACAGATACTGTAAATAGTCAAAATGGACGCTTTTCCCTAGTGCTATTTAAAAGCAGTGAAGCAGAGTTGCAGTTGAGGATAGTACAAGTGCTGATGTAGGAAAGAAGTAGTTCAAACTTCCTACAGGCTGTTTAGAAGAATGTCTAGTCAGGTGCCAGTGTGGTAAAGATCATAATGCTGTCAGTCAGTGTACAGCCACTGTAAATAGTCAAAATGGACGCTTTTCCCTAGTGCTATTTAAAAGCAGTGAAGCAGATGACCTTTGAAAGCCTTCACCATCACTTTAAAAATCCTAAATTTAAAATAGAAAATACTATTCTGTATGGCCTTGATGTAGGATTTGAGAAAGTGTTGAGTTCACTTTGAAGAAAGGCCTTTTTGGAATGAGCATCTTTAAAGAACGGGGTTTAAGTCTCCCAGAGGTATCCAGCCATTTGCATCTGTATTGCTTTTATCCATAGTTAGCTCACTGATGACTTTTCTACTTGTGAAAGCAAATTAGACATTTTAGTACTGTTATCAAAGCCACAGAGGTACCAACAGATGAGTTATCATTTCTGTGTTGGAGGAAATTATACCATGTAGAACAGCAGACTTTTAAAATCTGACAGATCGTCATCTTCTCAGGATTCATGGTGTGTTCGCAGTTCTGCTGGACAAGAGGATCTAGCCAGGCAGACCTAAAGTCTTTGTGCCTAGAGACTGGCATTTGAATGACAGCCTGAACAGTGGCCTGCTTGGTGATCTCTGATGCTGGGAAGTGGTACCACAAAGTGGTAGACAATCTAAAAGTCCTGTTTCTCCAGTGTTTCATGCATCTGTAGATTATACAAGAGCTAGACATGATTCAGACAGACTCAACAGTGTTTTTGATAGTACCATCCTTTGGCTTTGCCATTGTGAAGGAGAATCACAGATGTTTGGCTGCTGATGTAAAAGCTTGAGGGTGCTGCTCGGAGCTCCTCTGTTCCCTGGAAGAATGAGAATTTTCATTACAGCATACAGCACCTGCATGTGGCTGGGAGCTTAGTCCCTGATCCCCTGTAAGTCCCCTTCCTGGCCCCTACCCATCTCCAAGAACAGAAAAGTTGCTGATTTATATCAGGTTGGAAATGGTTCTGGATAGGTGGACATCATCTAGAGCTGACCAGCCACTGAAATGCTTACAAGGGCAGGTTGTTCTAGGTTTGAAACACCACCACCGATCTTCCAGCCTAGTGATCTCTCTAATTCCCAGCTCTTTCTGGGAAGATGGTGCTAGAGGCACAGAGCGGATGCTGGCACACAAAGGGATTGTTCTCCACTGCAGGGATGCAGCTGGCCCTGCACTCTGGCTAGGTGCAGGGCCAAGATGAAGGGGTGACAGAATTGTATCCTAAGGAACTACAATGGAGAGCTGGCCACCTGCTGTCTAGAGAATTGTGATCATCTCCATGTGATAAGAATAATATCAAGCCTTAAGTGCCAGTGACTTGTCCTATCGCATGGCAGCAAGCCAAATAAGTTCTGCTTATGGCAGATAGCCTGCAAATCAAGTATTGAACATAGAACGGAACACGGCCCAGACACGCTCCATGCTCTAATGGCAGCACACTGCCAATGTAGTGGCAAGTCCACTCCCTTATTGGATGTGGACCATATGCTCAGACCCTCAATGGGAGACAGACTCCACAGATCTAAGCCAGATACGGAACTGGATGTATGGCAGCCCTGCTCTGTCTTAAGATGAGTCCCAGTCACCTTCCCTTTTCCTTAACACATACTGTCCACGTTCCAGTTGGGATGCCACAACTCACAGTTCCATAGTAAGAAGGATTCACTGTCACTGGGATCATAACAGCAGCCTTGCTATGTAAGTTCCTGAAGTGGCCAAGAAAAACAGCACGGCTCTCCTCTCTGTTTTGTGTTTACATCCTCTAGCACTTCCAGCTGCCTTGGACCCAGTAGGGCATCTTTTCATCTTGAGACCATGGGGAGGCACATAATAGTGAAGATGTTTCAGGGCTGCCAGTCTTTCTTAATAGAAAAGAGGAGACAGTTATGTGCCTCACCCTTCCTAAGCATGGTTTAATGTACCGAGCTCACCCTGCAGCAGGAAGACTTTCCTTCCATAACGTGTGCCTGGAGCATGCTGTGTTGCCAAAGGCAGCTATGGGCATGACAGCAGCCCAGTAGGAAGTTCTCCTAACATGGTAGTTAGATATAAGGATTGTCAGAGTGTTTGGGCAGAAAGGGTTGCACTCAAGGATAGGCTAGTCCTAACTAAGCAAGAATACATTCTCAGGGGCACGAGGGCTAGAGTTTGTCCTCTGCTCAGCAGAGAACTGGAAATTTGTGATTAAGCAGATTGTGACTGTACAAAACACCACTCTGGAGTACACGCATACTAGCTGTAAGCCCTAATCACTTCTCAGGTCTCCGAAGACATGTCTGGAAGCAGAGGGTGCTGTCAGTGTCATGACCAAAATTGGAGTGGTGCCCTCTAAAACAGCATCCATGTAGCTGTTGTTTACAGGTATTGCTCCTCACCCCTCGAGGCCGAGGAGATCAAGGGGACTGAGTGACAGTGGATAGGTAAATAGGGTCACATGGAAGTAAAACCATTGTATCTCATTCCCTCTGTACTTACCTCACCTGGAGAATGCTCAGACTGCCTGGAGCTTCCTGGCCTGTCCCATCCCACCTCTTTGTAGTCAGAGGCCTGGTGCCTGGTTTGTATGTTCATAGCAAGGCAAAGAGCAGGCTCAAGAATAGGTTTAAATATACTCCAGTGACACTCCTATTTGGATTTGTTTTTGTAGAACCACTGGCTTAGCCATGTCTTGTTTTAATCACAGGTGCATTTGATAGTTGCTTTGATGAAGAGATCCACTCACCACATGCAACCCAGCATGCTGTTGGAAGGTCTAGGAATCTGTGCTATCGGGGCATAGAAAATTTCAAAGAAAAATAATATGGCGTTTCTCTGCTCATGGTCTTTCCTTGACAGGATTGCAGGAGGGCCACAAGAGGGCGATGTGTCAGCAGAAAAAAACTTCCACAAGATAAAGCAGTAAAGGCAAAGTGAAGACCAAATCTTGTTCCTGTTGAAAAAGTTGCTTTTCTACGTATGGAAAATACAATGCTGTTTTAAAACTACAAAGATGAAAACCTCCAGGAACTCTGAAGATGGAAATCCATCTAGCCATGCATTGTCAGCAAGCACTTAGTGTTTTCAGGTAAGAGAGCTAAGAAATAGCAAATTCCTTCACAAACTCTTGAGTATCCCACCTCCAGGAAGTAGAAATGGGAAGAGGAGCTTGTCCCACAAGTGACTTTTTATTGGGAGAAAATTTTAGAGACTGTCTACCTGGCTGGCTGGAGGATTGTGTGACAGCGGCGTCCCGATCAGGCCAAGAGCCGACAGCTGTGTTCCCAGTTCTGTCTCTGAGTAACTATTCCCCTCTCTGCCTGAGGGCCCTCTGTGTGACTGGTAGAATCCAAATCATGGCAAAGATGGCAGGTCCTTGGAGACTAGCACCACAGAAGAGACATAGCTAGGTGTGCGTGAACAGCATTGTACTGGGGAAATGTATAGTCCAAAAGCAGGGGCACAACTTGGTTGCTGCTCAAACATTTCACCTGGAGAGTCCGTGAGAAGTTCCAGAGGAGGTACAGGGGGAGACTAAATCTCTATCTCTTCTCTTCTGCAGCATTTCCTGGTGGAAAAGATAGTAAGAAAGTAGCGGGTGCTTGAAGGGAAGAACATGGAAGAGAACAGAGGAAAGGGAGGGCTGACAGATGAGAGTCAAGGGGCAAAGTACATCAAAGCGGTCTGTGCAACTGCTTTGGAGCTGGAGCAGTTCTTGAGGACTTGGACTGCAACTGCAAACCAGGGGGTGAAAATCAGCCTAGCAAATGCAGCTCTTCAAGCAGAAATAGAAGAGTTCAGTTCCAGAGGAAGATTTTTTCCCCGGCACCTCAAGACAGTTCTGCCCGGCTGCTCTAACAGGTAATTCTGAAGTCATCCAACTTTCAGAACAGTACTTTGTGGAGATGTCCACAGTCTTCAGAATGGGCTCTTAAATCATTAGTGGAAACTGCAACATGTCCAACAGCTGAAAAACAGCTCTTCTAGAATGGAGTATGCTTTTTAACCTGGAACTCTGTGTTCAATAGAAATGTTAAAAGATATCCAATGGGATGATAATCACAAGTGTATATGATGGCCTGAAGATAAATACATTGTTGTATTTGCAGCATCCCATCAGAGGACAAACATATAAGCAACAGTAATAGGCAGAAGACAAGCATGCTATGAAAGTATGACAGGGTTTGTTAATGCAAGGTTTGTTAACGATTAATGTTTGTCCCTGCTTTCTGATATTATAGTTATAGAACAAGGTTGATCTTAAAAAAGGTCACAAAGACTTAAAAATTAAGCAGTTCATCCAAGTTTGTTGGCAGCGAGTGATTTTTTCTAACCAGTATGTTTAATCCAGAGGATACGAGAGCAGCTATTGGTTACTTTTGCACTGTTGTTTTTACTGTCGGCTTCATAAAGTGAGCCTTCCAGGATGCAGCTTCAGCCCTTCCTGATCCCACATCCCTGTTCCACATTGCAATGGAACCCCTGGGAGCCACAATCGTTTTCTTGCTGGTTTGCATTGTCTGCCTCCTTGTCTGTTCAGCGTGGAGGAAGGTGTCTGAAACAGGGAAGCTGCCTCCTGGGCCATTTCCTTTGCCCCTCATAGGAAACATGCTGCAGCTGAAGAATAACTTTCCTGAGGCAAGTGGATGTAACTTAAAAGCTGTGTTCTTTTTTGGTAAATTGTTTCAGCTCAGTAAGAAGTATGGTCCTATGTTCACAATATGTTTGGGCTCCATACATGCAGTGGTGTTGTATGGACCTTATGTTGTGAAATAAGCTCTGATTGATTGATAAAGGCGTAGAGTTCAGTGGAAAAGGACTTACGCCACTCTCCCAAAAACTCTCCAGAGGAGCAGGTACTTTTCTGCGAGATTCTCCCTAGGTAGAGGTGTTCTTTGGGGAGGATGTAACTGAGAAGTCAGAAGCGGGAAGGGCTGATGTTTCATTTAGTATAGGAGCAAAGCCCGGCAGAATCTGGAGAGACTTTTGGCTCACTGGCATTAAATGGTCCTAGTCTCTTGCTGTTGTAGATGATAGCTGTTGTATCTTGTAAGGTCTGGGTTATGACCCGGAGAGCAGATGGCTGTGGTGGCATCCTCACACAGCTTTCCACTCTAGTAACTGGGTATGTCATCCCAGTGGGACAAGTATATCCTAAGATAGCCAGGACTACTTTTCACTGGGGGCCATTGCCCTCCCTCTCTCTCCAAAGAGTTGAACTAGGAACAAAGGAAGTTCAGGCAAGCTGCCATAAAGAAACCCGGCATCTCTCTGACATGATAGCAAGTTAAAGAATTTTACTTAAAGGCACTGCATAGGGAGTAATTAAAGAGAGCAATGCAATACAGACACAATATAGGAAATCCATGCAATAAAATAGTATGAACTGTTTGCAACGTACATTTGTTTGCCTCATGGATTGCTTCACTGAGTTCCTCACTCGGGGACACCCTTAGTGGGTTTGAGAACTTGCCAGTTCTTTTCTTTGTTAGTGCTTGCCCAGCTGACTTTTGCTTCTGTAGCTGCTGCCCAGCTTCTTCGAAACATCTTAGAAACTTGAGCTCACAGAGGTGCTTAAGTTCTGCGAGAGGTATTTGGGAACTAATGGTAACAGTGCGCAGAATGGATTAATCAAGTTTGAAAGCCACTTCTTCATGTGGCCAAGTGACAGGACATTGTGTCAGGTTTGCCACAGAAAATTCATATAGCCCTGCCTAGTCCTGCACATGAGCAAGCAATGCACTGTCTGTACAGTCCCAGCAGAAGAAAAAGTCTAGGCAACATTGAGTGCTAGCAGGCAGGGAGAGAGCGAGCAGTATGGCTTCGTGGGAGATGTAGAGCTTTTCAATGATGGTTAATTTTTTAAACTGATGATTTTCAGTTTAGTGGTCAACAAAGGTTGATGAGCTAAATCCTATTTATTAAGCATTTGAATTTTTTAAAATCTGATCCTTAGTCTCCCAGAAGGTGGTAATATTACTTGGTGCTAAAGCAGGTTAACCCAGATGAATTGTGAGCAGTTTTTGGTTACCATTGCACTGCTTTTTGTACCACAGGTGACGCAAAGTGAGGCTTCCAGGACACAGCTTTAGCCCTCCTCTAATCTCAAAGCCCCAGTGCATGTTATGGTGGAATCTCTGGGAGCTAAAGCTGTTTTCTTGCTGGTTTGCATTGGCTGCCTCCTTGTCTTTTCAGCATGGAGGAAGATGTCTGGAACAGGGAAGCTGCCCCCGGGCCATTTGTTTTGCCTATTTTAGTCATGGCACAGCTGAAGAGGAAGTATGGAATGCTTTCTTCTTTTTATCTGGTGAGAAGACTTGTAATAGTTGATCCTCTTTGGTATATGGCAATAAACTAGGTGATATTTTCATATCTCTTTCTTTTAGTCATATTTCTGTGATTCCGTGACATTTGTGGCTTTTGCCTTTGCAATGCCATGCTACCAACTCATGGTATATGTAGCTTATTAATACTTTGAAAGGAAAGAAGTTGTGCCTGTTTCACATAAACAGTTAATGCCATTGTGGTAATATTACAGTTGCTGTCTTTTTCCACATAGCGCAGATCCAGCTTTCTGTCTTCACTGTAATCGCTATAAATTATACATTGCAGGCAATGTGATCAAGTTAGGAAACACCAGTCCTACATCTGTACGTGTATGCTTGGTAACTCATGTAAACTCTTTTTTTTTTTCCTGATTGTAACATTGCTGTAGTGATCTTTATGCGCTTCATAAAATAATGGGAAGATGCAAGCTGCCATTCATCTAGTAAATGGCACTAGGGGGATGCCAGTATTACTTAATTTGTCCTCTTTTGCCACAATGGACAGCTCTGTAACCACAGTTGGGGTTCTGGTAGGTCTCGTAGGGTCAGTCCAGCCTTCTCCCACATTGTTACCGAGAATGGAAGTTTTATAGGTCATTGGCCAGCTCAGTCTTCAAGCCATAATATATTTCATATAAGTGAGTGAAATGAAACAGTCAGATATGTACAAGACTTGGAAGGCATTTGGGAGTATAAGCTTTGAGGAGGCAGGTTTTTCACTAAAAGATGTTTTTCTGGGATCTCAGAAAAACAACAATTCAGTGTACTACTACTTTATTTTGCAATATAAATTGTAATTTCACAAACCTTCATTATAATCACACAGGAGAGGACCCATCTGCCCAGTTATTGGTAAACTCCATTCCCACCACAGGAGACAATATGTATTGGGGCAAGAATACAGTAGATGATCATCTTCTAATAGAAAAAACCCCACTGTTTTATGCTTACCTTTACAAATAGGTCACAAACAAACTGAAAATACAGAGGAGAGAGGTACCTCAAGCAGAGTCTGTGGAAACCCTGGAGTACAAGTGTCTGTTCCTACTGTGCTGAGAGGATCAAGCCATAGGGACAGCAGCAGCAGGGCTCTCAGAGCACTAGTCCACACACCCTGACATGTCGGGACGTCAGGAGCCAGATAGGAACCTGAGCTAGGTGAGGTAGGTGCAGAGGAGAGCCTGTATAATTTTGCACAGGGAGCTGTCTCCTTCCCTATGCACTTGCCTACACTGTCTCTTGTTTAGAGCTGGCTGTGGTGATTATAAAAGCACCATACACTTTTCTTTTCTGAGCATGTTTCTCTCCATAAAGTATCTAGCAAATGATCAGGAAATTACTGTCATTCAACCGGAGCTTTCATGAGTTTGGGAACTGGCAACTGTCTTCACTTGGCTAACGTGGAAGAAAAGCGACCTCATAAGGTCGGGGAATGTTTGCCAGAGTGCTGACTAATGGGGAAATGTCAATGTCCTTGTGATCCACAACAGGTTTCAAGGTAAAGTTCTGCAGGATGGCTGTTAAAAATATGAATAGCTCCATCCGGGCCAGACCTTCTCCTGCACAGATGCGTTTTCCTGCAAGCAAAAAATAATAAAAAGTGAGGTGACAGTGGAGTATTTTGCTGGTAACTTATTTTAACCACTGTTCCATGAAAGTTCAGACATCTCAGAATGGACAGACAGCACTGCAGCATTTTGGGGAAGCAAATGAATTAAACTAGGGGCTAAGTGTCTAGAACAATGAGAGTGCTCAGTGGGCAAAGGCAGTTTGAAGGCTTCAGTTTCTCATGTTCTGCTGCTGTTTGATGCTAAGTTTGGAGAGAGAGAAGTTGCATGGCTGAGTCCCACTTCATACATCTCTTTTTGTAGAATGCATTGGAGGAGCTTTTGTGATTGCTAAAAAAGGAAGTCAACTGAAACTCTAGTACAGGGGTTAGAGCTACCCAGAAGTGACTCTAGCAGATCACCAGACTTCACTGTACAGACCATGGTGATGGAGCCAAAATCTTCAAAGAGGTTCTAGGAGAGGATAGTCTAGGATCTGAAATAGAAGGAGGTCTTACCTGCAGAAAATGGCATGAAGTAGTCACTCTTTTTAAAGGAACCATTTGCATTCAGGAAATGTCCTGGGTCAAATTTTTCTGGATTTGGAAATTCCTTGCTATCATGTAGGATGGAAGTCAGCGTAGGGAATATCATAGTGTCCTGAATTAACAAAAAGAGGAGAAGAAAGTTAAAATGGAGACATGCTAAAGCAAAGTAGCACTGAGAAGTTCCCAGAGCTGAATAGAAGGGTAGTCATAATTTAACCAGTTTAAAATGAGCATTTAATGAATAAAAATGTGTGCCATTGGTATGGAAAACATTTTTTTTAATGAATTTTAATGGTGAGTCCGATTAGAGTATTTAATATTTCTTCCAAATAAATTAGAACTTTGCTTACATTTACAAAAAAAAAAAAAAGAAAGCTCTATCTCCCTCTTCACGTAGAAGATGAAAAGTCTTTTTGTCTTCAAATACAAGGGACTCAATAACTTCCAGAATCCCCTTCCAAACAAAATTATTCCAACTCTATATCACATTTCAGTGTTTTTGAAAATAAAATAAAATACAATGACTAGAACACATCATTGTTTTCAAGAGATTATGACCTTTCTCAGACAGAGTGGAACAGACCTTGGGGATAAAATAGTCTCTCAACTTGGTGTCTTTGATCACAGTATGTGGGACATTAAGTGGAATGAAATCAATGAATCTCTGGATTTCATGGACCACAGCATCTGTGTAGGGCATCTGGCTCCGATCTGCCATGCAGGGGCTTCGGTCTTGGCCAATCACACAGTCAATCTCCTTTTGAATTTTCTCTGTTAGGAAATAAGTTAAGTGTTGAATGCACAAGTCCCCCATCTGTTTGCCTAAACCTCTCCCCATATTTACAGCAAAACTTGCTTTTAGCGCACCAGGAATAGTATCTCTTTTCTGCGAATAGAACTAAGACTAATACACATTTTCACACACAAATACATGTTTCCTTAGTTGGGGGACCATTGCCACATGTGGTAGTGACAGGAATTGTCCAAATTGATCCCATGACCTATTAAAAAGTTTTCAATTATTTATTTCCTTTTCTATTACCTACTATCTCTGGGTATTTCTGGAGAATCAGAATTCCATGTCTCAGTGTGGTGCTGGTGGTCCCTGTTCCTGCAAAGAACAAGTCGAGCGTGGTTCTGCTCAAGGTCTCAACGGTGAATTCTGAGTGACCATTCCCTTTCTCCTGGAGGAAGATTTGGCAGAATGTTTTGAATGACAGAGCTAGGCAGTTTGTTTAAAAAGGAAAGTCCTGTACCCATAATGTATGTTTTTAAACACATCGAATGTCCTTTCAAAGATAAGACACTCAGTCTCCAGAACACCAGCATTTAAGGTACTTTTACTAAATAATCTTATGAACCTTTTTTAATATGGGAGGAGTATTGAATTACATCAACCAGGTTGGTCTTCAGCTTTCCTAACTTTGGCTAGTGCTGTTAATTCTGTGCTTAAAAATCCTTGATAAGAAAATGGACAGGATAGAATGAAGTTGATGTGCCAAGAAAAGCAAGTTCCCCTCTGTATTTGCAAAAGCCCAGTGCCCTGCCACAACTGAAAATAAGCTGGGATTCAAGCAGTGGTTTTCTTATAATCCAATAAATCTCTTGCTCTTACATTACCTGTTCCATTTTGTTAAGAAAAGCATCAATAAAATCTCGAGGACAAGTGGGATCCAGGGTTTTCTGGTGTTCCGCTATGATTTCTAAAGTAAATTGATCAACTTTTTCAGTATTTTTTATAAGTTTTTTATGAGGCCCAGGTAAAAAATCCATGACAGCTGGGAAGAAATTGTATAGCTGTAAAAATAAAATGATGGAAGAGCACATTCTAATTAATGTGGATACAATAAAATGTTCCCCTAACTGTAACTATGAAAGTGGGGCAGTTAAACTGTTTTGGAACAGTAGGTCTTTATTATTCAACTGGATTTTAATGCCTTTTACTTTCTGGTTTCACTATATTCAGGGATAGACTTTATCTGAGTGACTTTTGCAATTATATCCTTCTTTAGACATACAATGGCAATTCCATAAGGTAAGAAAAAGCAGCAGGAATTGGTTATTTAACTGCCTTTTTGGCTTTCAAAAAAATTCTGCAAATTTAGGAAAATCCACTCCAATTAAAAATTAATAACATGAATAAATATTCATTAATAAAATATTGTAATCATTAACAAATTTATTCATTAAATAAAACTGTACACACCTGTGTTTGTATAGAGTTCTGGAGCTTGTTGTTTTCATTTATCAACTCAATTAAAGTTCGAAATTTCTTGTCCTCATAGTCAAACCGATCCCCAAAGATGATGGAGCAGATGATGTTGGAAACAGCGTGGGCTAAGAAGTTGCCAGGGTTGAAGGGTTGCTCTGCAACAACAAAAAAAACCCCAACGGTATCTTGCTTTCAGTATTTCAGGCATCATCCCCTCCTCTGAGACTACAGGGAAGTTTTGCATCCTTTTGAGACCCGGAGTTTTGCAGTCCTTTGAAAGGATGGTGAAGGGCTTATCCAATTTATTCTTCTCTACTTGAAGTGAACTAATTTCCCTGTTTGAATGGTTTAAGTATCTCTTTTGTACTGTTCTCAGCAGAACACTGGTCTGAGTGGTTTGGTTCCTCTTCAGCTGACACATGCCTGTCTGCCTTATAGACTGTTTATTGGAAATGGCCTAAAGATTCCCACCAAAACCCAATGAAACCATAAGGACTTTGCCTGAGCCATGTCTTTAGGTTATTGCACCCTGTTTATGAACTCTATTAGCGTAACCTCAGTTGTATAACCCTCTCCTAGGGGTTCCAATGCCTGTGATCAAAGTCTAGTTTTGATGGCACAGTTGCATAAGCTTCTAAGAAGAGAACTACAGTGTGAGAAAAAAGTTAGATTAGACCCAAGAAAGAGAGGAAAGGTATAATTGCAGGCAGTGATAGGCTGCATCTCAAGGTTTCAAGAGGAGCAACAACAACACGAAAAGATATAAAATCCTAAAAGAAAAACAAGGAGTCAGAAAATGGCAACTGGGCAGCACTGAGGATCAGCCTATTCCAAGGAGCAATGGCATCAACCCTTCTCTGCCTGACTGATGACTCCCTGGCCATTGAAGACTCAGTAGATGTTTCATCAGAGGTGGTGAGTATATTAATGCTAAGCCTAGTAGATAACTAGTCCTGGCTATTTATTATTTGCATTAAGAGTAAATAACGGCTTTATACTTTTCAGTTGTATATATCTTGCTTGCAAAGCCTTTTAGTACACAGTAAAAGATACCGTAACAAGGTGAGCCAGAGATGGAGGCTTGCAGTAGGGCATAGGAAATACAGTATTACTGTGCTAGTGAAAGGGTAAGAGCACTGCAGGTGAGAGTGTTTTCTCTGATTTGTAGCAGGACTGTTTATCTGTGAAGCCAGACTGAATTTTCTAGTGGCTCAAGGGAAACAGTGATGCTTCAGCATCCTTTTAGATCCACCTGCTTTTTCCTCCTTGCAGAATAAGCACGCATTGAAGGCTGGCTGTGGAAAGGAAGCCTGTGGTCCAGGCTGGTACTGTGCCACTCTCAGGTGAAATACTTAGAAGTAACATTGTCTTATATACTACCAGAAAACGCATTTATAGGTTGAAACCAAGGGGGTTACCTTATGCCCTGCCCTCAAAAGCAGCTTATAGCCCCTGTTCCCATTGCACGCCCCCGCCAATACTAGGAGGTATTGTCTAGCATTCAGATGGACTGGATCCAAACCCAAATATCTGTAAATGAGTTCTCTGGTCACCCACTTCTTCAGGATCCATTTACTTAGAGCTGCAGGAGACAAAGCAAGGAGGTGCATGTTGCTTGGTTACCTGGCAGTGCCCAGCCCTGTCTCCATGGCTGAACTCCACCAAATCCTCGGCTTTGGGGCCAAGCCATTCCCTTTGCCACTTCCTGTCTTGTTCTTCAAGCAGAACACGTTAAAGGATGCTTTCCAACATCAATCTCCTACATTTATCCCTCCATACTGTCACAGTGCCTTTGACTGACCCACTCCCAGCAGTGATAACTTTGCCTATTGGAGCAGGTAGCAGAAACAGCAGCCACATGCCCACTTCTTGGGTCATAGATTTGGTGAAGCGGCCCTACACCCCTCATTGTCTCATTGCAGAGATGCAGGGTGTCCCAGCAGGCACAAAGTCTATGTCCTACCATGTGTGTTCCTGATCCTCTCCACCAGAAAATGAGCTTCCTCCTGGATTCGCTTCTCGATGGTCTTCCTCCCCATCCCAAAATCCCGCAGGGTGGTGAGTGCAAATCGTCGGAGCTGCTTCCAGGTCTCCCCATTGCTGGTCACAATGCCTGACACAGGAAGGAAAAATAGACCTCCATGAGGAAGTAGATTTTTTTTTCCCTGAATGGGAGCTACACAGTAAGTACTCAACATGCAAAGACACCTCTCTGTGGAGTTATACTGCAATTGCTATATGCCCAAAAATCTAACTTCTCTGCAATTCTGGAGGTGACAAATCTGATCCATCTGTCACATAACTTTGAGTAAAACTGAGTTTATTCCCAGAATAAGAAAAACTACATTAGGATGTAAATAAGAAGGTAACACTGGTGCTGAATTGATCTTGGCCACAAGCACATGGCCTTTGCACTGACATAACTGCTCAAATGTTCTGCTATGCATCTTCACACAGCGTATCATTATTGACAATACCATTGATACTGTACTATAGTACCATGGAATAGGTACTATTTATCCAGATAAATGCCATACTGGGAACTGCCCTGATGAATAAGCTCAGAGCCTAATCTTGAATGTGGCCCTTACTGGGACAGCCTATATTATCTTGTCTTTGTTGTGCTGTGGACTTTCCTTTTGCTGGTTCCTTAGCTGTATGTATATTGTCAATATTTTCAGAAATGGGAGAATGAACATCAGATCTTAGAGGTACATTTAATGAACAAAATTTTAGCCATAATTTGAAGCATGCTGAAAACAGAAAGGCACTCAGTGAAGCCAACCTGGGACCTTAAACAGTTCTCCAGGGGTCCAATTTACTCAACGGTCCAAGTAATGAGTTGGGCTTTTAGTCTTTTACTGCTAATTTGTATGCATGAAAGTAGTAAATGAAATCCACCATTCCGTCCTCCACTGCCCTCTCAGCTGTGCTCCTGAAGCACTGAAAGCATCAGCTTTTTATGCTAACATTACCAGGGATGTACCTGTGCCTTGGAAGAGTTTTTTAAGCAGTGGTAGATTGCCTCTTCCGCTGAAGTCATCTGCCTGATCAATCAGAGCTTCTTTCACAATATCATAGCCATACAGCACCACAACCTTTTGTGGGCCTAAATATATTGTGAAGACAGGACCATACTTCTTGCTGAGCTGTAGAAAAGAAGAACACAAAGAACAACATGTCTGAATGTTAATCATGTGAAAAGAAATTTGTAGCGAAGGGGTCTGAGGGGTGATATGCCATTGTCCCAGCATCACTGAGACATGGCATTGATTAGCAGCAGTGCAGAGATCTTTCAACTTGCAATTACAGCCAGGGGAAGAGGGATTTGTACAAGAAATAGGGGATATGAATGGAAATGTTGAGGTGTCAAGTCCAAATCCCAGAAAAGAAAATAGTTCTTCATAGGGCTGGCTAAACAGTTTGGAATGCCTTTCTACAGCCACAGTGGATAACAGTTTACATGGGCTCAAAAAGCAATTATATACACTTATGGAAGCAAGTGCCTAAAGGGTTTTTGAGCACAAACATACCACAGTTGTCTCTAAAATCTCCTGGGCCACAGATCTCTGGAAATTGGGCGAATATATCAGCAGAGAGTCACTGCATCCTTACACTAATCATGTACTCTTTCCCAGGCATCTGCTTTTGGCTACAATTGCAGAAAGATTCTTGGGCTACTTGGTCTGACCTGTAACACTTAGTCTCATGCTCACTTTTTAAGAGCAAACTAGATATAGTCCCAGGTTTTTTATGGTGGGAAACTGAACCACCTAGTGCTCTGAAACAAAGCAGAATGCCTATGGGTGGTCATGATTCTCAACGTTCACAAGCACCAAAGCAAAAAGGAGCTCATATGGGTATGTGTGTATCTGACGATACACATGGTGATGTCAGCTATCACCACAATTTTGCTTTGAAGAACCCAGGGACACCCGCCCTTCCCATCCATCTGCCACCATCCCCTCACAATCCCCTAAGGAACAGGCACTCCAGCTGAAATCCCTCCACCTATCCCCTCCCAGGCTTTGCAACACACAGGTTTTGTTTGACAGATGGGTGACATCAGCCAGGGGAGGGAACGGACAGCACAATTCACCTCCCAACTTTCTTGTTTCAACCCCTTAACTCACTACTTCTGCTCCCGGGAGATCCTACCTATCTGCTAGGGAGCAGAGGCAGCAAAACGGAGCAGGGTCCTCCCCAAAAAAGGGCCAGGCCGTGTTGCCAGCATGGTGAGGAGTTTGGCACAGGAGGAGTACAGTGAATACTGCAATAGCATCAGTGCCTTGATTGCAAATCCACTGCAAATTGCAGTACTGCCGTGAGGTCAGCACAGGAGTCATCATTAGTATGATTATTGCAAATATATAGACTTAGATTTGCAATATATAGACTTAGATATAGACTTTGATATATAGATTATTGCAATATATAGACTTCAGAAGCATGTATTTCTGGGAAACATTTTGTTTCTGTTTGAGTCTGACATTTGGTCAATGCAAATTAAGCTCGTGAATTAAGCTGAGACAGTCTGGACCGGACTTTGTTTTATATGCAATGGAGACAACATAGGAAAGAAGGACATAGTTTCTTACCTTCTTCAAGCTTTCAGGCAAGTTCCACAGGTTCAGCTGGAATACGTTTCCAACAATGGGGAGTGTGATGGGACCAGGAGGCTGCTTCTCTTTTTGTGATACGCTTCTCCAGGTGGCAAAGAGAAGAAGGCATGAGATGCAGATCAGCAAGAAAATAGTGGTCATTCCCAGGAGCTCCCTGGTGGGCTGAGGAAGAGAAGTCAAGTGTCAGAAGAGCCTGATGTTGGACCTGTAAATCCATGCTTATTTATATGCTGTGATACCAAAGCACGTGGATGAAATTAGCCAATAGTGCCTCCCTATTCCTGCTGAGATATGAGATTACTTATTAATCTGCTCAAGATAAGAATGAACAAACTAGGGGTGAACTCCTTGTTTGCATACTGATTTTTTACCTCTCCAGCTTGTGTACCTTTGGGTAATCATTCATGCAGGACTAAAGAAATCATGTTCTAGTGCTGTCAAACAAACTCAAAATGCAGAAATATTTAGAGCCTAGCTGCTATGTGTATGCTTAAAATCTTGCTGTTTGCCCTCATACATAGATTGACATCTGCCAGCCCCTCTAGTATCTGAGCACAGTGGAGGGAGGTGTTGTGGTTGAAAAAGGGCATCGCTCCAAGTTCTTCCTAGGCATTTCACCTCCATTTCTGGAATGAAATTATGCAATTGTACCCAAGTCACACATGCAGATTTTGAGGAATACACTCAGCTTATCCTAACCTGATATTTTAACCAGACAAACCATAGTGCCTACAGCATTTGCATGGTCACAGGTTCTCCCCAAACCACAAATCCCTGCAGCAACCTGCAGTCTCCTTTCTGATGTTTCTAGAAACTTGTTGAAGATCCATAGAAGGTGTGAAGATCCATGAAAGGTAAAGGCACCCTGAACAGAGCTTAACAGAATGATTGGCTTAATTAATATTGAGTATTTAATACAATGCAAAATCTTAAATGAAATATTATGCTTCCCACTCCTCCTCCCCACAGGAATCCAAAACCCTACAAACAGGCTGAGAACTGTGTGTGTTTTCTGGCAGAGAAGTAGAGCAGAACAGTGATTCAGTCACCTGAGACCAAAGAGCTGATCCCAGGACTCTGTTGCCAAATCTTGTCTGTGCATCATCATATGTAGTGTCTAAAGTGTTAGCCATGTACTGTAAACACTGTACGCAGACTCCTGCAGCCCCTTGGGTCTAATGTGCCTCCCCTGCCATTCCCCCACTTTCCACTCAGCCCCAACTACAAGGCATGGCATTAGGCTGTATATTTCCTTTTTATGTGACTTTATGTAAGGAGATACTGATCCTCTCTTGGAGCACATTTGAACACAGTAGCTATAGCGAGATGACTAGAGCAAGTCAGGGAAGCTTGGAGGAAACATCACTGTACAAGGGCATGTGAGAGGGGCTGCGTATTCAGCAGGCACTCAGGCTTGCTGCTGGCCAGGGCTGGGTGGATGATGTCTTCTTAAGACTAAGTCGGTATGGGAAGGAGTCTGACTAACAGGTACACCTTTCCTAAACTAGACACATAATCACTAAATAGCATAGCTCAGGTAGTGCAGTAAACCAGTGAAGTATGTACAAGGTGAGAAAAAGGAATTTAGTAAGTGCAAAATTATACTTATTTTCTGACTCTGCTTAAGTGTCAAGAGCATGAATTACTCTTTGGTTATTAAGGTTAATGAATGTTACTAAACTTGACTTTTGTGAGTCATGTAATAGTCCTAAAGCAATATTAATTCAGACCCAGTGAAGCCCCAGTAGGGAAACAAATAAACAAGGGAAGAGGACATGGGGTGTAGAGAATGGCAGCTGATAACAACTGCAGCTTAAGGAAGGGAATGGGAACATTACTGGAATAAAAAAACAATTAGTTTCATCACTGAAGGAAATCTCTGTGTAATAAGAAAGAGACATGAAAATACTCTTAAACTCAGTCTGAATGAGAATTAGTGCCAAAGGATATTATTTTCATGTTTAGCTCTGATTAACAAAGGTCATAGATATTTCCTATCTATGAAACTGGTGCTCAAAGACAATGCAGTGGATAATGCTGGCAAGAAAAATAGAGTGGGTCAAACGGAGTTGCTCTGTAGCAAAATCTCCCTGGACAGCTCTGTTTGAAACAGCTTGCTGCTTTTTTTTGCCTTTTTTTTTTCTTCTTTTTTTCTCCCTGTTGTTGAGAAGCCTTTTGTTTTACAGCTCCAGATCTCCAGCAGGGGTGAGAAGTCCCCATTTCTGCTCCCTGGGTAGGTCTTGCCCCACAGAAGAGCCCTTCCCCATCACCCCATAGGCTCTGGTCACCCGCTCTTTGCCTCAGACACCCAGGTCTCTGTCCAGTACCTATCGATAGTGGGTGAGCATTAAATGGGTGTCAGTGTCCTCTGGCAGTGCCTATTTCTCTCCACACACTAGAGAGGGAGCTCATCCAGACTTTCAGACAACTAATGTCAGATGAGACAGATCCCACCCAAATGACCACAGCAGGGACCATTTCAGTTCCTCTGAGCCAGCGAAACAGGCTCTGCCACCTGCCAACACTCAGCCCATCCCATTACATCTTTTGAGATACATAGGCAAAATGATACTGACCCCTTAGGTGGTGTGACACTGGAAGGAAGTGTTAAAAAGGATATATTCTTATATATCCTTATATATCCTACTTTTACATATATAAGTCTCTTATTTGTCTCTCAGGTAATGGTAATGGGCCGTGAAAGGCATTTTCTTTCCTGCACCAACTCATTGGTTTAGAACTTGAGTCCACATTGGTTCAATCAGTTTTTGAGTGCTCACATCTGCACTTTCACGTGTACAAAAATAGCCAGATATACTGTGAACACCAGACTTTGTCTTCTACTGAGCTGTCAAAATGGGATTTAAAGGATGCGCAGATTTTATCTTTATCCCAATTAGCTGAGGACTAGCAGATTCTACAGCAGCAAGGAAAGAAACATTTCCCACCTAAATTTAGATATTAAAAAGGTAGGTGTATAAATCAGCTAGTCTCCCCTGTTAGTGGAGAAGCACTGATACTTCCAGAGAACGGGTCATCTGACTTTTCTTATGCACCTATTTTAGTGTGAAATGAGTCAGTCACTGAAGAAGTTTATTTGTTTCCCTTGACTACAAAGGGAGCCTCAGGAGACTTATACAGATTTACATGTCTGACTGCTAGGGATCTGTTTTGAGGCAGATGACTCTGATTCCCTGTGCATCTCTCCTGGTCCTAATGATGTTCTTTATCAGCAACAAATTCTGCAAATTCTGGTACAACGGGCACTGCTCTGAATACTGCACACCAAGGGTATTTACAACCAGAAGCGGGCAGATGAGTGAAATTGAGATGAGCTTTCTAGGCTGTGTCTGGAGGGATGATTATATCACTGAGAACAGTCAGTTTTATTGTCATCAAGGAAAAACCGAAGTTGTTTGCATTTTCTTTTCCTTTACTTTTGCAGATAAGGTGCATTGCGTTCCTCTTTTGGCAGCCCTGAGGGTGAACAACTGCTGTGAAGCCTAGTGCACTGAAAAAGCAGGGCTTTGCTCGCAGAGTCACTCTCACGTCCGGACATGGCTTTGTTATTATTTATCTAATTACTCATATAATCCCTGAAGGGTTTCAAAATGGTGTTGGGATAAAGCCAGAACTGCTTGGAGGGATCTGTGAGTTTCATTGGAAAGAGATTTAACTGCCAAAGGTCTTGGGTCACCTCTGATGACAGAAAGACAGGAATTATTTGAGTATGAAAGGCTATTTGAGTATGAAAGGCTTATTTGCGTATGAAAGACCCATCCTGATACAGTTCACATTCACGAGAAGCACCTGAAAGGCTCTGCTTTCTTCCCAGCGTGGTATGAAAGCAGATGCTGGTGCCTCTGGCCTTGTTATGAAATGGCACCATTCTCTGGCTCCACCTGTGAATTTGAGCTCAGATTGACAGGGTGGGATGCCACTGTACGAACTGATCTTTCAAAATCCAAGCCTTCCTCTGAATGTCTTCTAGAGGCTGTTGCATACATGCCTAGTGGCATGTATGGGCCAGCTCCTGGGATCCCATCCTGTGTTTATACATAGCCTTTAATCTGGGACCTGCACTTACTGTTTAATTCACTTGCTTCTGTTCTCCTCCAGATTGGGTCTGTGAGAAAAAAGACACCTTCTTATTCCCAAAACAGCCCCTTCAAGTGTATTCACAGCCTACAGGGGTGTACTGGATCTGGCTTCTTCACAGCAGCCTGTATGGTGCTGTTTTTTAGATTTGTGACTAAACCAGTGTTGATAACACTCCAGTGTTTTAGCTATCGCTGAAGAGTGCTTGCACAGTGTCGAGGCCTTCTCGGTTGCTCACTCTGTCCCCAAACCCAGGTAGCAGGCTGGGGGTGGGCAAGAGGTTGGGAGGGGACACAGCCAGGACAACTGACCCAAACTGACCAAAGAGATAATCCATGTCATCTAACGTCTTGCTCAGCAATAAAAACTGGGGAGTTGTCTTTCCAGTGTAGCCATTGCTCAGAGACTGTCTGGTCATCAGTTATCTGGTGGGAGGTGGTGAGTCTTTGCATCACTTGGTTATTATTTTTTTTTTCCTTCTCTTTCCTTAACTGTAATTACTTTGACCTAGCAGTTTTTCTCACTTTTGCTCTTCCAAGTCTCTCCCCCATCCTGCTGGAGAGGGATCCAGAATTTCCACAGTGAAAAGCTGGGTGCAGGCTATTAGCCAGTGTCTATTCCCTGGCTTCCAGATACAAATAAAAGTAACAATTTTCAATATTTGTTCAATGTTCAGAAATATTGCCCGGCAAAGGAAGCTATCTGGCTATAAACATTTACAACATCAGAATATATACCTTCTGGCTAATCATGCACTGGGGAGTGTGATGGGTATCGAAGGTTCTAAGAACAGCTTTACATAGTGTAACCCTTACACAATTACATATGTGCCAGAAACATACAAACAACATACCAGAAACAAACTGAAAGCAGATCCAGCTTCTGAAAAGGACAGCTTTACCCTTGAGCCCCAGGCAGTGGGATGTTGTACCGTAAGTTGAGAGGCAAGGACATGCAATCAAATTTCTAGCATCAATGCCCTTAATAACATGCTTTAACTTTTGGTCAGCCCTGAAGTGGTCAGGCAGTTGGACTAGGTGACCGTTGTAGGTCCATTCCAACTGAAAATATTCTATTCTATTCTATTCTATTTTCTTTTCTTTTCTTTTCTTTTCTATGCTATGCTATGCTATGCTATGCTTATCACCAACTGTGCAAGCTCCAACCTCTTTCAAAAGTCTCCTGGGCTATCTGCTCCGGTCAAGCACTTTGCAAAGGCTGAATCATACTTGTACATACACCTTAAGACATCCAGCATTTGAATCTTTTCTCACCCCTGAGACACAACTACATGTTTGACATGCTTTAGTGAGGAAAGAAATAGGCAGGGAAGGCTGGCTGGCTACAGCAGGTTTTGGTGGGGAAAGGTCTTCCTGATCTCATGAAGACTGTAGATCAAACTGCAAAATTATCAGCAACATTAGCATCTCTTACATAGGCCAAATTTCCCATCTTCCCTTAGCCTTTACAAGGACAAAATTTTTCTACCCTTTCTCTTTGCTAGGATGAGGCTGGGAGGTGATTGGGAGAAACAAGATGTGCAAAAGGAGTGTGCTGCAGCAGTCCCCCCCTTCCTACTGCCATGGACAGACAAATGCAAGAGGCTGAAGCCTGGAAATCTGCGAGCACTCCTTGAGAACATCCCGAAACCTTTGCTTTTTGGCAGATTGAGGTCATGTAAGAGGAGACCGTGTCAGAGTTTTTACTCATTTTTTTTCCTCCATTGTAGGCTGGATATTAAGGGGGCTCTATGCCAAGTAGGATGTCCAAAAAAGCAAACCAAACATTAGAACGTTATTAAAAAAGGAATAGAGAACAAAAAGGGCACCTCTTTACACCACCATACAAGCCTATGGTGGACCTTTAGCTGGAATTCTGTGTGAAGCTGTGATTCCAAAAGGATGGAGTAGGCCTTGAAAAGCCTTAAATAAGGCAGTTAGGATGACTTAAAATCTGGAAGGTTAAATGGACTAGGTGTCCCTGGGCTGGAAATGATATGAATGAAGTGGATATAGCAGACATCTGTGAAACTGTGAAGGGTTTGGAGAAAGTAAGAAAGGAATGACTGCTCATATTCTCTTCCTGTATAGAGCAATAGAGCACTAAAATAGCAATTGGCAGTTTTTAAACAGGCAAAAGAAGGTGGTTCTTCACACACCACGCCCTTGAGCTGTGGAACACCATTTTGAAAGATGTATGTGTCCAAAAAGTAACCAGACAAATTAATGGGGGAAAAATCCATTGAGGGTACTCAAACACCAAGATACCACCGATGGCTCAGGAATCACTGGAGGCTGGAGCAGTCTGAGAGCATTTTCCTCTGTGGTTGCCGTGCTTTTATTCTGTTCCTTGGGAACTCATTTTTAAGCCACTGTTGGACAGGATTCTGGGCTGGCTTGACTATTGTCGTGATCCAGTATATCCATCCTCAGACTCTTATGTCCTTACATTATAATGTGACAATTCACTGAACGTTTTCATTGAGCAGATTAGCAGAGTAGCCTGCGGAAATCATCTTGCCAGTTCTGCTGTGAATAACAACATCTCAGCTACTAAACTCTTACTACTTTCAGATAGGACTGTCCTTAGTGCCTTGTAGAAAATCACAATATTAACCTCTGCCTTATTTCTGGCAGCAATTTGACAAAGGATCTGCCGTGATCAGCATGTATTAAAGGTTCGGTGATAACTTCAGCATTCAACAATTTGTATGACACCCATATTTGTAACATGATACACTAGTACTAGAGGTAAGATACAAACCACACCATTAGTTTTCAGATCACAGAAATTACATTTGGCCAGCTAGCTTAAAAAAAAAATGGTTAAATATTTGTGTATGAACTTGCTGGACCCAAAACATAACTCAGCTGAAAAGGACGAAGCCAATGAAGTTCATCAGTCATTTGCAATACATAGTAAATTGCTTGTTTAGTCTCCAAAAGGGCAAGGAAATTAAGCTGATAACAGCCTTCCTGTGACCTGTACTGTGACTCCACCGACAGTAAATCACTATGTTGCTGCTATAACCCATCATCTTAGAATAAAGCCAAAATGCTTAGCTCTAGACTATGGTCAGCATTGAGAAAGAACAGACCCTTCCTCATGCCAGGCGGAAAAAAGTCAGGAAATGGGAAAAGTCTGTCCCAGTGCTATACACGGTAAAGAGAGGCACAGAAGTGAAGGCTGCCAAATTGCAAAGAAGATGGCTGAACTTAGTAGGGCTCCTGAGATTGCTGCTCCCAGCTGGCTGCATGGGCAGTGGAGCTCCTCCTGAACCAGCTGCAGAACCACCATGGTGTACTGCAGGTCATCCGAAAGGTCCATGCTCTGGGAGACAAAGAAGTGAAAGGGCAACTTTATCAGATGCCCCCAGCTGTGACATCATCATCACAGGGCAGAGTGCCCACCCTGCCTTTCCAAAGGCTGAGCCAGGAATCTGCAGTGCAAAGAGGACCTGAACATAGACCTGCTGAAACTCGGGCTAGGGCCTTAACTAGAGGCATTCAGCAACTTTAAAAAGTTGCTTATCATCACAAAAGATAATGGAAACATGTAACTTGCTGATAGTTTATATGTACTGAAAACAGTGCATATCATAAAGAAAAATGATAACGGAAAAATACCCCAACTGACAATTTAAAATTCAAGAAAAATTCAGCAATCATCAAGTAATGAAACCTTTGGCTACACTTGGTGATATCAAGTAACTACAGTGATAAGAAAAACAGATGAGAAATCATGCGTTTAAAACGTGAAGAAAAAAGTAACTGATACTAATGCCAAGTGATATAATGTATGCCTTCACTATGCTTTTCAGTCCTGCCAGAGACAGAAGCACAAAAGTAGCAGGGTGGTTTGGGAAGTTAAAGGAGAAAATCAAAGAAACAGGACAGCCCTAAGAAGTGATCCCACCACAGTGGCACAGCCAGCACTGGACCATTCTAGCAGGAGGATGGTGGTGGAGGAGGATTCTTCACTGTGGTGACACCATGTCCCTGTTGATTGTGTAGAAAGTCAGGCTATAGCAATTTCCTCAGTATCATGCAAGAATCCCCTAGTGCCATACAACACCAATATCTGCGGGAGAACACACTGTTGGCTATTCTTCTCATCAGCCTAGTCTTCCAGACAAGTTCCCACAGGTGGATTTACCTGTTTTCTTACCATTTGGGAGGCTTCAGTTTTTGAATGGAGAAAAATTCCAGAAACCAGCAGCGTTTTAACTTCAAGTTTACAGGTATTAGTATCTGTCAGTCGGGCTTTTCTCCTAACCATGCCAAAATACAGGAAACGCAGTAAAAGTGTAAATCATGTTTCCCGACTCTAAATGATAACCGAGGACATGTAGAATAACTTTAGAAAGAAGGACTGTGTCAGAAAATGGAGGAAAATGAGGGAAGTGTGTTTAATATACTACAAGTCAGAGAGAAGTGCAGAGAGCCCAGGACAGGGTGGAGGGCACTGCCTGGGAGGGACCTTTCTCTGTAGAAGTCAGTGCCAAACTGGTGGGTACACAGTGGGGCTGCAGGGTGCAAGGACAGAGACAGGTGAGACAGGGAGGACCAGTAGCTGCCTTGGCCAAAGACCTCAAGTCATTCCCTCTGTGAGGGCCTACACCAGCTGCATGGTGACACAGGGAAAAGGAGAATTTGCAGGGTGGAGGGGGAGTTTCTGGGACATCTTTTCCACTCATCACAGTGGAAACCAGCCATGAAATGCTCTGGCAGCGAATGGTTAACTGACACAGCTTGACCTTTCATGACCTGCGTCCCATGAGAAACAAGAACTTGCATAACCTCACAAGCAGTACCTGGGTAGCAGATGAACAGACAGTGCTTTCCTGGCAGGACACAAGCAGCAATGGCTTGGAAGGTTACATGAAAGATGAACTTGTCAATGAACCAAAGACAGAGTTCACTTGATTAAAGCAAAATATGTGTGTACTTCATGCTGAAGTGAATTTTTCTAAGCTAACCACTGTATTTGAGTTTCATTTAATGTTTGATAATGATTGGTTCAGAGCCCACAGGGACCATTCTCTTCTGTGGCAGCTGTCTGGATTCAGGTCTTGATTCTCTCGCCCCATCCCATAGCCAAAGCATGTAACAAGCTCTTCCAGCCCTCCCCCACTACAGGTTTCATGCATGGGACCACTGGGAGAACAAAGCCCACGTAAAGACTCTTCTGCTGCAGCTAGCATCCCTGCCTCCCTTAAGTGTGAAAGCTGGCTCAGCCCCTCCTCTTAGCCGTCATCTTCACCTGCACATATCACCTCTGAAAATGATGGTGCCTAATGCATTCTTTCTCATAAACATGAAAGATGTCCCCTATCCTTTGGCTTAAACTCATTTGGAATAGTGGAAGAGAACATCAACTATGATTTATTTTCCCCACTTGAGAGGTATGCAATATATGACATTTCAGAGAAAAATTGTCAATTAAAAAAAAAAACAAACGGGTATGTACCCCTGCCTTCTTCCTATGTGACTTTCAAATAGAGTTATTAACTGAAGTAAATCTCCCAGTGGTGCTAAGGCAAAAGATGCACAGTGATCCACACATGGTAGAGTACAATACATTCTGTTAATATTCAATAGCTCAGATGATACAGCCGCTGGAAGCAAAACAAAGTATAAATAAGAACTAACCAGACACATTGCAAAGCCTATCTGATGTTTCACAAGGACTTGGCAAGAAGGTTATTTGATTTATCAGTGCAAATGGGTTGGTTAAATGTTTCTTAATGAACTCACTTTATCCAGGCATCAGCTGAAAGGGTCCAACATCAGACTTTCTAAATAGCTTTCACTGAAAATGAAGAGTGAAATTCCATGACCTCTTTCAATGTACCATGACCTCTTTCATTGTACCTTTCAATGTAAGGTACACTGACTCTTCAGACTAAAAGCTATTAAGGAAGGACTATTATTTATTATTTGATCCAGGTGTACTTGAGGGGACCTGTAGATCAAGTGAGGGTGAAGTCCTGCCTAAAAGTACTTCAGCCTTAATAAAGTAAAATTTAAAAAAGAAAAAAAAAAAAGGGACATCACCACCCTCTTTTTAAATAATAAAGTGTTTTTCCTAGGTCTGTCTGAATTGATCCAAGCCCTAGCCTCAAGAGTGGATTCATCCTTATGGCATTGTGGTTTGTTTGGAGGCAGAGTAATTTGTTTCGCTTCCCATAAGTCCATCTGAATATATAATATATATTTTTAAATAATAAAGTGTTTTTCCTAGGTCTGAATTGAGTTATCCAAGCCCTAGCCTCAAGAGTGGATTCATCCTTATGGCATTGTGGTTTGTGCCACTATTGGAGGCAGAGTAATTTGTTTCGCTTCCCATAAGTCCATCTGAATATATTTTGCAAACTGCAGACTGCTGCCTTTGGGAAAACGAGACATTAAGGCAGAAAATCATCAGCCCAGCCACTAAGTGCAGGTCCTGAATTTTGAATGGCTCACAGACCATGTGCTTGCAGGCCAAGAGGAGAAGGGGCTCTAGGTAAAATATGACCTCAGAAAAGCAGCTCCAAGCAGCTCGGGTCCATCGTCATTCCCCGAAGGAGACGTGTCAGAGGCAGAGGTCTCAGGGAGCTGCTGGCAGGAAACCTTAGCACAAAAACCTGGTCAGTAAGGAAGAACTATCTGGGGGTAACGGGTAGACAGGGTTAAAAGACAATATGTGCCAGAATAAAGGCAGGATGAGGGTGCAGCCCGTGAGCAGCAGGTCTCTTGGGAGGAAGGCAGTAGCTCCACTTCTGAGAGCCTGCAGGGGACTATGGGCTGCAGAGGAGGAAGAAGTAGGGAGAGATACTGGTAGGTGTCCAGTCAAGGGGTCCCATTTCATTCCTTAGACTCAGCCACACCCTGCTGCTGGAAAGTGAGGGATTTACAAAGATCAAGGAGGCACTTCTAAGGCATTTCCCCTTCTGCCATGAAGGGAAATAAATCTTGGCTGATATAAAGAGCAATTGAAAGTCATGAACAAACTTAGATGAGAGAAAGCAAGTATTATAAAAACAAATACAGCTATCTATCTGGATAATTTATAACCATAGTATACAAATTTTAAAAGGATTTTAAACTACTTGCCTCAGCCATTGTTTTTTCATTTAATTTTATTGAGAGAGAGATATATATATATGGAAAGTTGTTGCCTACTGGTGTCATGGATATATAGTCTCGCTCTATCAGTGTGATAATCTGATAAATTGCTTATGGCTGGGGGGGGGGGGGTTAAAAAGTAAATTTTTGGCAAAAAATAAGAAAAATCAAAAAAGCAATACGAATTCCTTTCTTTACATGCTTCTCCTCTCACCTCTCTCCATTTTTTCCCTCAACTCTCCACTGGCAAAAAATATGGGCCTTTCCTTATATCGCAAAAATTAAAATAACAGGCTCCACAACCAATGCACATCCTAGATGATTGTCTACATGCCCACTAGAGTTAATGAAATCAGACAGACATGTCTTGGGGGATTGAATCATAGCTGAGATTAGCTACACCCTTGAAAAGCTCATTTATGATCACTCCACTGATGACTATAAGGTCAAAACCATCAATATTTGTATTGAGACATTTTTGGTTCTAACCTTTCTTTACATGCTTCTCCTCTCACCTCTCTCCATTTTTTCCCTCAACTCTCCACTGGCAAAAAATATGGGCCTTTCCTTATATCGCAAAAATTAAAATAACAGGCTCCACAACCAATGCGTCTACATCCTAGATGATTGTCTACATGCCCACTAGAGTTAATGAAATCAGACAGGCATGTCTTGGGGGATTGAATCATAGCTGAGATTAGCTACACCCTTGAAAAGCTCATTTATGATCACTCCACTGATGACTATAAGGTCAAAACCATCAATATTTGTATTGAGACATTTTTGGTTCTAAAGGTGGAGTTCAAAACCTAACAGGAACCAAGTGACCAGAGTAACCGCTGCAATTTACCACTTTTTCTCCCTTCACTTTAGTCTGGCAGCAGAATGTCACTGCTGGCAGTAAGCTCTAAAGAAAGGTAGACCAAGTCATACACCCACAGACAATGATCTACAGTCAAAAAAAACCTTTAAGGAACCCTGCCTAGGAATTTTCTTCCAATATTGTCTCACATTGATCTGGGAGAGCTTGGATTGATGTCAGTAGGCTGCTGTTCTACCTCTAGTTACACAGAGGAAGGCCTTCCTTGCAGTGCATCAACAGCAGACCAATCAGTCATGCTACAAATATTTGCTTTCCTTATCCTTCTTTTTGCTCCCTAAAGACTCCAAACATATTTTTTACTTCCCAAATCAAAACCATAAATAAGAAGAAGCTCCAGTGACAGGTGGCACTGTGCAAGGACAATGCATCATATACGTCACGTTTTTCCCTTCTTAAAAGATAAGAAATATCCCCAAAGACCTGCAGACCTAGGGCTCTACGGATGCAGCGAGGCAATCCCCAGCATGACAGGACATTTCTGGGGCTCTGCACTGCACTGCACATGGACCTAGAGATATGTTTGCTCCATATAGGAAAGCTCTGTTTCATTGTGTAATCACGGATTGACTCAATGCTCCCAGACTGAGCAAGAGACCTGTGTGGAGGGACCACAGAGCAAGGATAACTGGAGTGGAAGGTCTCCTCGTACTCCTAACTACCCAGAGACACGAGTCACCATAACTGTCACTTTTGGAGCTGGGCTCCAGAGACCTGTAACCTCTGTGACCAGGTCATTTGGTAAGAGTCCCTAAAACAGGGAGACATGAGCTAGGGGTGGTCTGGGACATTCCTCCGCTCCTTTTCTACTGCTGCCTGGTTTACCCCAGATCCAAGGAGAGCTACTGGAGTTCAAATCGTCATGATACACAAAGTGATCTCTCCAGATCGCTGCTCACTAAGAGGTTTGTGCTGGAGAGGACGAGGTGCTGCAAACTTGCTGCTTTCTCAGGTGCTCCACAGACCCTCTTTCTTCCCAGGCCTCTGGCTGAACACATTATTTGCCCCAGTGATGGCAATGTGTTGTACAACCTAACCGGCCACGTGCGATGTGATTACATCAGTGGAGGAGGATCACATCGACCATATCTGACATATCTGAGCCTGCAACATTGGGATATATGCACCATGTGTACGGCAAGACTACAGGAATTTGGGCAAATCTGTGTGATGTTCATTTAGAGCTTGTGCTAAACGTCATATACTCCTTGCCAGAGAAATTGTACCAAGAGATTGACCATTTTGTGCCCATTGAAGCTGGATGCCTACACAGATGTTGTAACACCTAAGATCCAGAAATTTTTCTATCCCACTCCACATGCTGCTCCTAAGACAAGCAGGTCAGACAGCAACTTATCCTTCAGGCCAGTTCTCAGTGCCATCTAATGCCAAACAACACTTTGTCTTCTGGTCAACCTAAGAATTACACCCTTAATCTCATGAACTCAGCAATCAATCTCATCAAGAGCTGTGCAACTGAAATCCTTGCTACAGTCCCTCACGCAAACTCAGTCTTCTCCTCATCCCCATCCAGGGCTGTGACTGGAAGGGTGAGGAAAGCCTTGTCCTCTCTCCCAAACTTCACCTTGTTGACTCCTTGACTATCAATACAGAGTATGTTGCAAGCAGCCAGAAGTGTGTGCCATACGCATTCACATACTCACACACTCCCAGCCACTATCAGACAGGCTTTGGCATAGATGGAGCATTGGTCTGACCCAGGCTTGGCTGCTGGCTCTTCTTGCACTCCTTCTGCACACATTTCCAGCTGTGTGTTGCGATACAATTTAGGATGTGTTTAATTCACCTAATGACAGAGCTGATGTAGTGGGAGGACAGAAGTGTAACTCTCCAGCAGGAAGTAAATTCTGGTTTTGTATTCTAGTTTTCATCCAAATGCACCAACAATTTTTTGAAAACAAACAAACCAACACTGTTTGTTATCACAGTTGTATTTCAGTAAACAAAATCACCCAGTTTTAGTCCCAAAGGTTATGTACTCATATGTTAACATTAAAAATGCTTTTTAAAAGTGAACAGAAGTGAAGTCCTTGCAGTACAGTCGTGGAGGTAGCTTATGGGACATGGCTGGGCTCCTGCCCGCCACCGATGCATTCTCCTTGCCAGAGGAGAAATAGTGTGGAACAGTGTTTGGAAATAGTGTCATTATTAAACAGTCCATTGAAAGGCTGGTAGCTGCCCTGTGGCAAAAAAAAACAAACCACCCCACCATTGGTGGAATCCTCTGTGTTAACTGATACTGTGTTATTTTGAGAAATGAACGACTTCTGCTGCTTGGCTAGTTTGTTAATAATTTCTGATCAGAATGGGAGAATGCAGGAGAGAGGATGTCCTTTTGCTGTCACTTTGGTCCCACCAGTGATCGTGTAAGGTGTTCAGGCTCCTCCGAGTGTTATGAGATCCCAGTGCCCTCTCCTGGCTGGTACTGGCCATGCTGGGATTTTCATCTGCCGTGAATCAGGGATTTGCAGAGGTCCAACGTCTTGCTTTTTCCATCTTTGTTTTTTTTTTTTAATGCCAGTTAATGCCAGTATCACCATATCTTCCAGTCTCCTTGAAAGTGGCTGGGCTCCTATCTGTTCCTCTTTTTGCCTCAAACTCATAAACCATCTCTCCCCATTTATCTTGCTTGGAGAAATAAAGATCATTCCCTTCTAACAGCTGGACTTGGGGGGGATCACCAGGGTCCAACACATTGCCAGCAGCCTGTGGGAGACCAGGGTCTAACCCTAGAACCATGTCGTAAATATGGCTGAAGGAATCCTCCTCTGGGGCTTTGCTCCCAAAGTAAACAGAGTTGTAGTCCTCCGTGTCAACACGAGAAGGCACTGCTGCAAGTCTGGCAGCCTCTGATTCCCTTTGGAGAGAGGAGAGAAAAAGCGCCGCTTACCCACACCCTGCTGCTGGGCTGCGATTATGCCAAGTGCTGACCCATTCTGCCGGACTCATGGCTAGCTCCCATCGTTATTCAGGAGCATTCAGCATCAGAAACTATCATCTACCTGCTCTTAGCATGAAGCACCACATGATTTCCCTTCGGTTTGGAAAGCCGCAGGATGCTCTGGAACTAGCATGTGCCACATGCTACCTCAGTGTCGTTCCAGTGGCAGCAAGCTGCCGGGCTGACACGGGGTGTCACACATAGCACGCGGAAGGTAATGTGGAGCTGTGCTAATCCCACCTGCAGCACTTACATGCTGTCTTTTAGTTCAGGGCTTTTTTTTTAAGATCAGAGGTGTTCTCCTGTAGACAAGTCTCTATGTCTGCTTTCCATACCCTGCACTCAGAGTTCAGGAGGCATTTTCCATGAAAAGCACAGCTAGAGACAAGCAAAAATCTTTATTGCTGTCCATTAGGTTAAAGACTTCCTCAAGCAGGCAACTCTGCAGGACTGTGTTTCATGACCATGCCTTAGAAAATACATGCTGAAATTTACCATATTTTAGCATTTAAAAACTTTTAATGAAGACACTTGTGGCATATCTACACGGACACCAGATCTCTTTCCTGTTGAAGTGAATGGCTGAATTCCTCATGATGCTGCTGAGACTGGGGTTTGTTCTATGGGGGGAAGTGATTTCCTCTTTGGAGCTCTGTGTTCTGCAGTGACTCTCTCAGCTAGCAAGTGGAGGAGGCTGGCACCGTTTTTCTGCTGCTTTACGTTATTTTTACATAGGCTAACAGGAAACAATATAAACTTCCTAGGAAGCAGACAGCAAGTCTCTGTGCCTTGGGGAATTTCGTGAAGGCAAATGCAGCAAATGGAGTCATTCCAGGACAACTTATTTGACAGCAGAGTATTAACTCCGTTATTATATTGTTGGTACCTGAACAACTGTCTTTCTGCTCTTCCTCTTCCAACTGGGAATTTGTAACAAACTTTGGGCAGATAACGTGAGAAGCCTCCATCCATGCCTTTTACTACTGAAGGCAATAAACTGTGTTTCTTCCCACTGCACAGGGAATCTATCTCCAAAAAACTTGCAAGAGCCTAATAGCACTGAGATTGGTACTCAGCCATCACACCCAGTCAACAGGTTCAAAAGTCACTGTGGTGGAAGAAGGGACCAGGACGCTGACAAACTGATGGGCAGACAGACAGCACAGCACAATCGAACAGGTCTCCTGCCCTCAGGACCGGGGTAAATGCGTAAGCAGGAAAGGAGGGAGATTTCCATGAAGCCTGAACACAGCTTTCATATGGGAAAATGTAGATGAAGAGAAGAACAGATTATGGGTAAAATGCACTTTCCTGTCTAAGAAGGGAGTCCAATGACCAGCATCGCAGCTGCTACACTCAGAACATGGTGGAATATTTCTCAGTCCAAATATTGTCTGAGTTAAGGAGAAAATAATGACCCCCTGATAAATGGCAACATCCACACTTGGGAGGGGAGCGTTCTTTCCACACATGAAAGAGAAAAACTGGAAAATGGGTCTTCCCATCCCTAGCAATGTCAGAGTTATATAGAGGCTGATACTGAGTTTCCCCCCAAAACACCCTTACTATCCTTACCTCCCTGCTGTTCGGTGAGCGGAAAGGTTTCAGTGGCTTGTACATGTGCAGGTTGGTCAACTGTGCCATTAAAGCTTCCCATACCACAATCCCAAAACTAAAGACATCTGATGCTCGGGAATAGAGCCCATCATTTCTCACTTCTGGGGCAGCCCTACTGAAGAAATGAACAGGTTATTGGTCTAACATGTTTCTGTATACTATAGAGCTGGTGGGCAAGGCAAAGCAGAGAGGTTCATGCTTTTCACTGTGGATCCAGAACCTTGAGTTCATACTTTGCGTTAGTGGCTATGGCTACGTGTCTCAGTAAGAGAAGTGGGGTGACAACGGTGCATCGTGGGGCATATACCTAAGCTATTGAAAAGAAAGGGGGCACAAGGCACAGCAGCGTTTTCTTCCATGTTCAGAGTTATGGGAGAATTCAATTTTTGCCAGAATGTCCAAGTTTTCTGCTGGATAAAAAGCTGTAAGACAGTTTCTCTGAAGCAAAGAAACAACCATGTTCTGCTGTTTGGACAGGTATGAGGTAGAATATTGAAAACACAACTTTAAGAGAAAACCCTCAGCATTTTCCTCATTTTCATAGAGGCTGTAAGAAGCACGTGGATATTGTGAAACAAGATGGTGGCTAAAGTTGTGGATGGATAAGGTAGAGTTTGTGGTAGGAAAATGGGCAGAAAAGAGAGGGGGAGTAAAACATAACAATGCACTTACCACTTGGCTGCATCAGCTGGCATAACTTTGCGCACATAAGGCTCAAAGAGGTTGTCATCTGTCCCTGGTTGTGGCAGACAGACTGCTCTTCCCCAGCAACCAACTTTTGCCATCACCTTTCAGAAGACAAGGGAAAGAGAGGGGGGATTTAAATCCACAGCATTTATCAACTCTTCAGCAAAAGCAGCAAGAATTCAGGAGTTATAACAGTGCAGGGCTTGCTGGACAGTTTATCTGTGTTCTGTCAACAGTGACCAGCATCACTGCTTCCCAGTTCAGGGATGAGTAATGATAGATTGACCTGTCTTGACAGTCATCTAAGCTAACCTTTCAGAAGTTAAGATAGTCAATATAAGCTTTTTATATAACCTTCCTCACAGGACAGAGCTGAGCACCTCCAGAAAACAATTAGACACCTCTTCCCCAGAAACCTACCTTGGCATACGATCAATCTCTGCCTGGGGTGACTGCATTGCCACCTGACTGCATTACCACCTGATTAAGAAAAAAACGACTAAAGTTTTTGCAAACCTCCCTGTTCTAATGTAACTAAAAATACATCCTTCAACATGTGACAAACCATCTATGACTGTAGTGCTGTGCTCCTTAATGTCCACCTGTGTGTACTTTCCTGCTCAGTTGCCAAGGGCTCTCTTTGTACAGGGGTCTACCTGGGTGGAAGCGGATTGTGGTTACAGGCAGCAGCGGTCCAAGTAGAGTTAGGGAATAATCTGAAACAAGACTGAATGAATAGAAAGAACAAATACCTCTGGACAGCTGAACATATGAAGATATGCCATGGCAGAAGCAACCTGCTCCAGGCAAGTAAGAAGTTTGACATCATCCATGCTAAGACTTGCAGCAACTTCTATTAGGGACTTTGGGTTGCCATCAAGAGGCTTGGAGATCTGCAAAAGAGATTAGGGAGAGGAGTCAAAGGGCAAATGCTTGCTAGCAAGTTATCACAAGCAAAGCAAAGCTCTGCCTCCATATGTATCCCTCACAGCAGTTTCCTGCCTGCCAGGAGTGAATAGCAAGATGCTGTATTTTGCCCTGGATCTATGTGGTTTGCCTACTTTGTGCACAGGTGCGATGTGCAAAGGTTCCTGTGCTAGCTCTGAGTGAGCAACAGGCAGAGCCTGAAGCTCTGCATGCCGGGGGAACACACCCAAGTCAGCACAGAATTAACTTGTCTGCATTCAGGAGAATGTGTTTAGTGTGGCATAGTGGGGATGATATTTCACCCTTATCTGATGGGATTTCAAAACAACACCCTCCCCAGACACTGCAAACAGTAGTACAGCGATCACAACCATATACTGTAGCGGTGCTTGATGAGGGCACCACCTTGCAAAAGACTGGGAAGACACAAACTGGGACGAGGTCTCTGACTCCCAGAGTTTACAGTCCATTGCCCGACAAACAGCCCCTTTCTTTAATTCTTCACTCACTACTGTGCAGCTCTTTCAGTGCCTGCTGTGGCTAAATGCTTTGTAAAACACTTTACAATCTCTCAGTGGAAGCTGGCAGCTCTCTCCACTGCTGTTCAGCTCCTTGAAATGCACAAACAGCAGAGTAGCCAACAACCATTACCACAAAACACTTCGTGCAAACAGTTACAGCTAGATGGCGATTTCCCTACCCAAGGAAGGACTCAGCAGCAGGAAGACTGCAAAGATAACAATCTCGTTCCTCTGTCTACCTACAAGGCTCCTCTTGTACATTGCCCAGGATCCTAGCTCAAGACATGACAAACCCAGACACCAGGTAATATGTCAAAGAAATTCTTTGTACAGAGAAATTACTCTTTCCTCCACCACGCTGGTATAAATATGCAGAACTTCTCCTGAATTCAGAAGAATCGCTCCTGATTAATGTGGGAATGAATAAGAGCAGAATTATCCAGTAATGCCTTCATCATCTGCAAAAAGACCTCTCCAAGGTATGATAACTGATTTTCAACCTTGGCCTGGCAGGCCCCTGGGAAAAGACAGTCTATGATACAGTTCTGATGTGATTATGAAAGTCAGTTAATTACAGAGAAATAAGCCCATTGACAACAGGCTGAAAATCATTCTGCTGTGGAATTACACCTCCACCTCCCTTGCTTACAGGAAAAGTAAAAAGCACACAGATAACTAGTAGCTCCTTATTACCACAGTGAATATTCCTTTTCTGAGGTCTCCATCTCTGCTTTCAGAGAGAAGAAAAATGACCTTTCTCTGCCTGCTTTGCTCTGACCAGGTATTTCACAAGGGAAGCACAAACAGCCTTTCTAACAGGAGCAAATTTACACTTCATGCTTCCTTGAGCCTCTTGTTTCTGCCACCGCACACACTAATGCATGCACACTCGCCACTATCAAAAGCCACACAAAGAGAATAGCAGAAGCTTGCAATTGCAAAATGTTAGCAATGCACGTAGAGACAGAGCTTAGGGACTGACTGGTTGGTGACATGATGTGCCTGGAGAGCCCTCCTGTAGTCACAGAGCTTGGGACAGACCTGAAGGCCCTGCACTGATTCCTGTACCTCACGGCCACATCACTGCTGCTGTGGGACTGCTTTTATCGTCACCTGTGGGGGTCTCCTTGCGCTACCTCACTCCAGAAATGACTGCTCTGATGTTTCTGCTGTGGCTGAGAAAGGAAGAGAGTCTTCTGTGTGCTTGTACCTGGAGGAAGTGCTGAGGACATCTTCAGCAAACGTCACCAACATATTTTATGATCTCAGATAATGAGGAGCCAACAGGTTTCACTGAGTAAAAAAAAATGCTGTACCCACCCAAGGCATGGGAATGCTGTCTACACAAAACGACTCAGTGTTTTTATACTGATAACCACTGAATGAGAGATGAAGTCAGTAGTAGCCAGTCACGTAAAGCCATGTCTGTGTGATTATAACTGGAAAAAATCACTGTACTGGGGTATGTCAGACATGTCTAGGTGAAAACATAAGCTCCTAGAAACTCTGACTCTGAGCTCAGAGCTGATTCCAAGGGAAATCAGACCAGCAGGGATCACTAGGGACCACTCCACAACTTGCTGAGATGTAAAGAAGGGAGACATCGGTGCTGTCAGCAGTAGAACTCTAGCAAAGAAGAAAATCCTGGCCACATGCTTACACACGCTCTCTTCGAAATACTGCGGTGAGATGCCAGAGCATTCCCTTTACCAGGCAGTAAAGATTTACAATGTTGGCAAAGGACAAGAAATATTTCTAAAAAATGCTTAAGGTGATTAACGTGATATAGCAGCAGCAGAGGGCACCAGTCACAACAACATCTGACTTCAGAGCCCAGAGTAACCCTGGCTGGGGCAGTCCCCTCCACCCTGCAAGGTCCCTTGGAGGCTCCGGCAGTTCTCCAGGACTCCCCTTTGCATCTCTGCCAGGCTGCTTCCCTTCTCCGGCTGCTCAGCTTTGGGTCCTGCTTCAGTTCCACTCTTCTCTCAGGATACTTACCGCAGCTCCTCCCTGTGTGATCCTTGCCCACGCTGTAGCCATTCCCACCCTCACAGCTTGTGCTCTGAGCCCCCTCGGCACCCTCCCCTCCTTGCTTCAGGTGCCCCTGCCCGCCCCAGGTGGAAGGAGCCCCGTCACAGGTACATCTCCCTGCCTGCCCCATGCCCTGTGGGACCTCCCCAGAGACATGCCTGCTCCACGACCACCACTCCAGGGCTTCCACCACCCCTTCCCATCCTCCACAATGACCCACACCTGGAATATGAGAGGTCACGGCCACTATGACTCTCATTTTGTAAATCTATTGTAAGACGCTCTAGAGAACTCTGATCTCATCATTTTGTTACGAAGAAAATGTTTCTTTTTCTTAGCCCTCCTGATGATCTCCCAGAGCACAGTAGACTATCTAAACATAGTCACAAAGCTACCTTCAAACCAAACTACCTTCCACCTGAAACAAGCTGGGTTTCAGGAATGCAAGAGAATAGCGGTAACAACCCATGGAAGACCCACAGTATTAAAGGCGTAAGATTCATATCAGAATTCACATCATACTCATGTCAGATGTTTGACTCTGGTTTTCTTCACTGACTCACATCCAGACCCTCAAAACCTAAAACCCTCCTACGGCTGCATCACATCTGCCCTCTCTTATCTCCCCTCCAGGTCTGAACACAGAGCCGTCCCCCGCCAGCGCTCTATGCGCGGGAAGTCAGGCCACAGACATTGCTCGCTTGGTGACACAGAGCCCTGGCAAAGCTCTCACAAATCATTCCTGCTGCATTCACCAGTGTGGCGGTCATGGGGAAGTAACTTGTGCAGAGCAATCTCCCACCAAAAGGACAAGCTCCCTCCTCCCCTCCGCAGGGCTCCCATTTCCAGCACAGCATGTTCTGCCAGCCGACGGTGAAGGAAATGGAAGTGGGGAATCTCAGAATCCATGCTGTGAGGTTGCACTGTGTGTTTCTGAAAGCAGCCGAAGCCTTCAAACAACCACCTGCTTGTGACACCCTTTATTCTTATCATTTCTGAGGTCTTTCAGGAATTGATCTCACAAGATTTCAGTGTTTATAAAGCCTCAAATTCTTAGTGTTGTCCCATCACCCGTGCTCAGTCCCACTGAGTCTCCTTTGGCAGTTTCCCACATGCTGGGTTAACTGCTGAAGCACAGATTCCCTTTTCATGACTGATAACACCTGTTCTGGGAGATTTTTCACATAAACTGTTAGAGCCAAGCAGAACTGTCATCCAGAACTCATCCAGACTGTGGGTTAGCTGCTAACTTATCCCCAGACTTGCATTTCTGGTTCCCCACCTGTAGAACTCTGAAAAACCTTATGGAAAGACCTTCTGTCATAAGATGCTTGGATCAATTCATACATCTGAATATGATTGCAAACTGATCGGTTACTTCAGCAAAGCCCCTGACCTTTCTGTGGATTACCCAAACGCAGCCCAACCTGCTCTGCCACTGTTCTCTTCAGACCCTCCTGATTCCAGTACATGCATTTTGCAAAGCCTCCTGCATCTCCTATTATTACATCTGTTGATTTCCTCTTGAGACACAAGTACTGTTAAGAAAGTTTTCTTGCCAGAGACATTTGTCATGCATGCTTTGAGAAAACTAGTTCAATACCTTTACTGTCAAGGTAGCCCTGTAAAACAAAAGGGAGAAGAAACATGACTAAATCTTGACCATTCCTAGTTATTACTTCTGCTTACTTCCATCTATGCAGACAGAAATACCAGTGCTCCCACTTTTAAATCACGTAGCATTCATTAGCCTTTGAGATCTAACAATGCCAGAAAAATCAGGTTTCAGCAGTGCAGATCCTGGGAAGGAGAAGGCTTCCAGATGGCCTTTCATTCCCCAAAGAAGAAAAGTCTGCTGTGAAATGCTGCTGCTAGAACAGCTTGAACATACTGAAACAACCCAGGCTTAAGTAGGATCCCAATGGTGTAAGTCCATTGCTTTTAGGTTAAAATTTAAAAAACATTTTTCTTCATGTCTGAAATCAACCTGATTTTCTGGAGTCCACTATCAAGTCTGTTAAATGGGTACTTTTACTTTGGGCCAAATGCAGTGGCCAAGTGAAAATAAGGCAACACTTACATACTTCTCATTAACACATGGGACCAGCAAGTCTGCTTCTGACCCTTTTTTTCCACAGGGCCAGAGAAACCAGATCTGCTTGTTTTAGGCCCGGCCAAACACAGCTTTCCTACCATTTGAAGTTCAGCAGTGACCAGGCAAGCACTGGACAAAGCCAGACTGTTCAAAGCTTTACACAAACACTTTGTGAGACCTGACCACCAGAGTATCAGGCTGGATTTCTCAGCAGACATCTGGTTTTCAACAAACATGCCCTCCAGATAGTTCACCCTGCAATTATTAGGATAATGATTAATGCTGATTATTGATTACTGCTTAACACTGATTGGTACTAACCATTAGTAGATATAATGTGAGTGGCAGCAGCCAGTGCCATAGACACCATGCTCTAGAACATGCAGAAAAGGTATTTACAAAGCTGGCAGATCTGGAAAAGTTACTTAGCAGCTTTGACAATTACCCTTATAATATCTTCCTTGTGGATGGGAGAGAACTGGCTCATTATCTCATGTAGCTTGTCCAGATCTGACCCTAGAAAAAGAAAAGAAAATAAAGGCTGGAGTTTGTATTTCATACTACCCAAACCCTGAAGGCAGGGATAGAGCTCCCTTTGCTGTCGTGGCTGCAGTACCTTTGAGGAAAATGGTACAGCTCAGCTTTTGCTGAACCGAAACAAAAAATCTGGCTAAGAGCTGCAGGCTGCAACCAAAGAACATTGCATTATAAGTAAAGTATCTAACAGTCATTTAAGTGAGATGAGAGTCATGCATACACTTCAGCCCCCCCAGGGACGGTGGCTCTTGTATTGCTGTGCTTCCAGCACAGACAACAGGACTCAGAGACTCTGCTGCCCAGTCTTCAGGAAGACCGATGTACCACTTGCCTACAGGGATTTCTCCTGAAATGGATCCTGAAGAAGCAGCGTGTGGGGAGGGAGGAACTACATGTGACAGCTGTCAGTCTGCACATGGTGTTAATCACTTCATGTGTGTGAGGAAGGTGCTCAAACAAGGTACTGAAAAGTGAATAAAGAGCTCTACAGACAAGCACCAAGTTGGGAAAGAAATGACTTTTCAGTGACCCATATAAAAGGATGATCTCAGTCTAGTTCCCACCGCTGACACAAACTGTGGTAATTACATCGAGTGTAAGGCATTCCTCTGCTGTATGTGTGCAGTTCTGCTGAACTGGCTGGCCAGAATTCCCAGAAACGTCTGCTCTATACTGATATATGCAGGCAGCCAAAAGCCTGAATTAACTTTAGAGTGAACCCTGATTAAGTTAAGTACAGGTTAAATATTTCTAGTATCAGAAACTAACCTCTATTGATTAAAATGTCTTACAACTTCTGAATCAAGAGGCTGCAGCAGTGACCACCAGGCAGCAGAAACCACCACGGGCACGTTCCCATGCTCTGAGTGAGCACTGTGAATAACTACAGGAAATGTCTAGGCCCCTCCAAAGACCAACAAATTCCTCTGTGAAGAGGAGACTCAAAAACACTCCCAGGTGTGGGAACAGATGGATCCATCAGTGTGCTCTGTAACCAGGGAATTGGACCAGAGGCTGGGAAAGGACCTCCTGCCTCTATCTCTGTAGGGCAGTTCCAGGCTATTGTAAGTGTCAGGTTGGTGACATCATGCTATCAAAATTCATTGTCATCATCTGAGGAGACTCTTATTTAATAGCTTCTCTAATGAAAGAGAATTCAACCAGGGAGCCAAAATTGTTGTTAGTTCAACTGGAAATTAAGACCTAGCTGAGTAATGTTGCTGAGGCAGACTTCTATCCCTCTGACTATGCAATGCACTAGTGTCCTGGTTTCGGCAGGGATAGAGTTAATTTTCTTCCTAGCAGCTGGTACAGTGCTGTGTTTTGGATTTAGGATGAGAATAAGGTTGATAACACACCGATGTTTTAGTTGTTGCTAAGCAGTGCTTACACTAGCCAAGGACTTTTCAGCTTCCCATGCTCTACCGACTGAGAAGGCTGGGGGTGCACAAGAAGCTGGGAGGGGGCACAGCCAAACTGGCCAAAGGGACATTCCATACCATGGGACGTCATGCTCAGTACATAAACTGGGGGAAGCTGGCCGGGGGGGGCCGCTGCTTGGGGACTGGCTGGGCATCGGTGGGTGGGTGATAAGCAATTGCACTGTGCATCACTTGCTTTGTG
>NW_008795129.1:5257928-5291926 GCF_000699145.1 Aptenodytes forsteri
TCACCCATCCCACCGGGGCAGGGGGAGAGTGAGCAGGCGGCTGGGTGGTGCTCAGTCAGTTGCCGGCTGAGGTTAAACCACGACACAGAGTAATGTCACACCAGTGAGAGATGGACAAGTCAGGAGTTACAAAAGCAATACTAGGATAGCATGATCAGTTTGTTATGCACCTTTTCAGTAAGAACAGTGATAAAGACATGCCTTATCATCCAGTAATGTCACACCAGTGAGAGATGGACAAGTCAGGAGTTACAAAAGCAATACTAGGATAGCATGATCAGTTTGTTATGCACCTTTTCAGTAAGAACAGTGATAAAGACATGCCTTATCATCCAGGGTACTCTCTGAAGCTGCTTCTGGATGAATTGGAACTGCATGACCCGCTGGCTTGCACAAGTCGCTGTTTTCTCCAGTGTCTTAAGGAAACTTTCCAAGTGCTTCAGGTATGTTCCTATGAAATTTGGCCAGGGTATTTGTTTTTTTACAGCAGTGGAGATGGCTGTTCTGATTTTCTGTAGGCACTAAAGCACAGAAACTCGTAATTTCTCTCCTCTGAAGGAACAGTGCGTTTTTGCAAAGACCATTCCCCTCAACAGAGCCTTCAGCTTTCCATTGTTTATTGTGTAGACATGAACAAACATTGCTGCCAGAATCCAACAGTGTACTTTCTCCTGCTGAATGCGAAGCTCCTGGTTGGAAGCAGAGCTGTTGCACTGGATGAGATTTCTTACTCTCATCTCTAAGTTCTCCAGGTTTGCCAACCTAGAAAAAGTCAGAAAGTCCCTCTTGATGTTTTTGACCAACACCTGACAGATCTGTTGTCTGATCCACTCATTGCTAGCATCCCAGTATCTCATAAAATAATCATCCAGCTCTTGAAAAGATATGTAGGACATTTCTTTCAGGATGTCTTCAGTTTCTGGACAGAAAACAAAATAAACATATATCAGCTGGAACCCTCCCAGAGTTTCTAGCTGGTTTCTGTACAGGATCACAGCCTACAGGGACCATTAGTTAGTTTGTCTGTCCTCAGAGAAGATGATGTGGTTTGAGATGGTGCTAGGAACGTACCAATGAACATACTTCCAATCTACCAGAAATCTGAAAGGAAAAGAAGAGAGTCACTCCTTACTATTCTGTTAGGCATTCTGACCAAACCTTGCACATAATGCTCCTTGAAGATCTCCCAAAATACAAAGCCATATACATATTCTGAAAGTGGTGCAGTGGTGAAAACCTGACTACAGCTTGTGTTTTTAAGGAAAGAGCCAGTCTATTGCCCCCTCAAAGAGATAAATTGGAAGAGGTGAAGTCTTACTATTGACTATGGTAAGAACTGAAGTTGGCTCACAGCACTGCAGAAGCAATGCTGCACAGACATGAATGGCAATCCACATTTCAGCTGATGCTTGCCCATTAAGACTATACAGCCCTAAGAGACTCAAGCTGAATTGTAACACCTCTCTTATCTTGCTTGTGTTTTATAGTTCAGCTAGCTTCACCAGGCAGTCAGATGTACACTTAATGCCATAAGCAAGGGCCATGCAGTTCATGCTTGCTTTCCCCACCAGCTCTTTCCTTTGCAGCAGCTCCAGTGCACTGTTTATCAACCACCACCACCTGAGAGCATTATGCCTATATGAATCATCTTCCAGTAATTACTCTGATGCAGATAAATACGGTCTTTATTTTTCAGCTCAAGAGCACAATTGCAAAGGCAGGAATCTGTTATGCAGGACATGAAAGTTCCTAAAGGCTACTGCAACAAAGTCCTCCCAGCTGCTGCTGTGTGGGACTATTACACGAGTGGGAGCGCCCTGGCTGGGCGAGCATTACCGAGTAAGTGGGAGCAGCCTGTGTATGGAGTGTATGTGCAGGAGCAGTACCTCTGTGGGGGAGCACTCTGTGCTGCAAGAATGAGTTGCTGAAGGAAGAGGTGCAGTGATGTCTCCAGTACGGTCTGAATGACTCCCTTGATCTATCTGACCTCCTGAAAGGGGCTGTAATACAAAGATGGAGCACAGAGACATTAGTTGGCTAAATCCACCTCTGTTATCCTGCAGACACTCTGCAGTAATGCATACTAAAAAACGCTGGTATCGCCTACAGTCTCTGCCTGTGGAGGATGAGAAAGGCGAAGTAGACTCTGGAAAGAGAAGGCAGGACAGTTAAGGAGAGCAAGCTCTTCTCCAGGATAAGACAAAATATAAACAACCAAAAGGCACAATCATGTCTAATCTGACGTGGAATAAGCAAGCCGCTTTGTAACTGATGTTATGTACCTGGCCCCGTGTGTTTGTTTACTGCTGGGTGCACAGACACGAATCAGTGCAGATCTGCTTCTCTATCAGTATGCAGACACATAGGTGTCACGAAAGGTTTAGGATTTTAGAGACAGCAGCTGCGCCTGTCTGTCTGTTTTGTGAAGTGTTCAGCACAGTGAAGGGCACTGAAGAAAATACTCCAGAGTTCCATTACCGAGTTTATTCCCCAAACCAGGTCAGATACTGAAAATCTATCACAAGAAATGTGTCCTTTATCTGAATACCAAACTGATGGCCAGAAAGTCATGATCAGTTCTACACAGCAGTGGCTTGAATGTCCTACATCCCCCTGGCTATCTGGAGAGTTTCTTTACTATTGGAAAGAAACGATTTCAGGTTCCCCTCAAGGTATGCAAATCTCACTGGAGCACTAAGATTTCTTGAAATTCTTTAGACAAGATATTTTAGGCTGACTAAAGATGTTATTTCAGGTTGCATTAGAAGGCTTTTACCTTTAGGCAGAATATATTTTTTTCTCTCCCTCTGGGACCAAAGATCTAGATTTCACAGATAGAAGAGTTTTGAAAGAACTGCCAGAGGACTGTTTTGGTAAAACTCTCAGGATATATTACCATCACCAAGTGCAGACAGTGTGACTTTGCTCTACCTGTGTTTCTAGTTGATGTAACATGATCTATGACTATCTTAGAAATCATTTGTGAGCACAGAACTGTGCCCGAATTAGACAGTTCTGTCTCATCGTGGGGTCTGACTGCATAGACATAGCCTTAGACATTCTACAGCAAGGTGGATCTGTCAAAATCCTCACTGAAGTGAGGTACCCATATAACAAACTGTTGTCCCAACTTGCATCCTGGATAGACTGATGGAGGAAGCCTGGACTGATGGAGATAATCTGGCAGAAACTTGCACCAGTATTGCTGAGCAATCCTTAATGTCCCATACTAGAAACTGCCTCTTTCCAAAGCTGTCACCCTCCTCTGCCTCTCCAGGGCAAAATAAACTTCAAATTAAATTAATCCAACAGTTAAACATGACAAGACCTATGATCTTACCTGTGTCTATTTCCCTCGATACTACCTGTTTCCTTCTGCTCAATGGCATCAGTTTTCTATGACTATCTATGGTTTTCTTTATTATTTTGCGCAGAAGTTGTGGGTTGTTGACTTCTACTGAAAAGCAACATTGCCATAGATCGGGCAAGGTGTAAATAGCATCAAACAAAAGCAGCACAATTCTCCTCAGCTTATCTGCAGTTACAAGCATGTCTAAAAGAGTTTGGAAGTATTGGTCTTTGCAGACTGGTATAAGTGTAACAGAGATAATTTTCATGGGTTTCTGCATGGCATGTATAATGGTATCTCCACCAACAAAATTCCTGTAACCGTGGTAACAGCAGTAATCATCATTCTCCAGGACTTCCACAATCTTATCATTAATAAAGCTGTCAACAGCTATCTGCTCCTTGTTCCGTGGTGCAGGTGCAGATGGGATGTAGAGGTCATAGCAATACAGTTTATGACAAATGAGGTCACCTGAAATGATACAAGATGAGTAGTAGTACAGCTCACTCCACTCAGTCAGGAATATTGGTTCTACATGGGAATATCCCTATAGGAAATCCAGTTAACTTCACAGTGCAATGACTGCTCCTTCACTAGGAAGAAGAGCATTAGTTTTGCCTACTGCAGATGCATTTGGGCAATGTATAAACACGTATTCAGGTCTGAGTGAAATTCTATACTTTGAATGAAAGAAAAAGATCATGGAATCATAGAACAGCCCAGATTGGAAGGACCCCGAAAGATCATCTGGTCCAACCTTTCGTGGGAAAGGAAGCCTAGGTGAGATTATCTAGCACCCTGTTCAATTGCATCTTGAAAACCTCCAGTGATGGGAACTCCACCATGTCCCTAGGGATGTTGTTCCAGGGATTGATTGTTCTCACTGTAAAAAATTTCTTTCTTATATCAAGATGAAACCTCTCCCAGTGGAATTTGTATGCATTGCTTGCCCCTTGTTTTCTCCATGTAGCTCCTTGTGAAGAGAGCCTCCATTCTTTTTGTAGCTGCCCTTTAAGTATTGGAATACTGCGATGAGGTCCCCCCTGAGCCACCTCTTCTCCAGGGAGAAAAGACGTAACTCCTTCAGTCTTTCCTTACAGGACAGGTTCTCCAGCCCTTTGATCATTTTTGTGGCCCTCCTTTGGGCCATCTCCAGTCTGTCCGTATCTTTTTTGAACTGTGGGGACCAGAACTGGACCACACTCCAGGTGTGGCCTGACTAGTGCTGACGAGAGTGGGATATGGTTGTCATCCCAGGTGCAGGACTTTGCACTTGTCTTTGCTACTATATTCAATATTTGCTAGTCCACTCTATGCTCTAGATGCGTATTAGGAGATCACAGTCTCTGAATAAGCTTTTAGGATTCTTGCATTTCTCTTCAGGACCGTCTAATGTTTTAGCTTAGCAAAAAGGTCGAGTATGGAGCAAGATCTCATTTTGGTGAAGTAGGTAATTTTCATTTTATTCTATACACTCATAATAGTTAACCTGAAACTGAGATAATGTTCTGGGAGAGAAAAATGGCTTCCCCTTGGTGCTTTATGAAGGGACTCTGAAGGACTAATTCCAAACTTACATTAACTGAAGTTAAAGCAAAAATACCCACTACCTTCAGTGGACATTGATCCAAGAGGCATTGACGTAATTACTAGCAAATTTGAGCAGTGACACAGCCATCCAGAGCCGCCCCGAGCAAAGTTCAGGTTCTGCACACACTCCAATGTTGGAAGAAAAGAGATATGTATTTCAGGGTAGGGTTTTAAGTCACTCTTGCATTTGGTTCTTGTTGAATATTAAACTTGGTGCGTTTGTAAATTTTGCCATCAAGGCTTTGAGACTTGAATAATCAACGTTTGCTCTAAAGTTCCCTGCTAATGATTTGTTTAGAGAAAATGATCACTTCCAAGAGTTTCCTTTTCCCCATCTCCTCTGATCTACCTCCACGTACCTGGGACAATATTGTCCTTTTAATAGAGGGCTTGAGGGATGTTCCCAGTTCAGAGAACAATGCTCTGAGCTTGCAGACCAGCTGCAGGCTGCAGCCTAGATAGACTGGTTTTGGAGACCCTCACCATGTTTCCTTTCTCCACACAGCTGACAGGTTTCTGTCTCACTGTTGGTATTCATCCTTCTCAGGGCGTTTGTAGAGTCACAGAGCAAATGGACGGGGCATTCACATGTGTGTACTTGATCTCTTCCCTGTACTGTTCCTTGTGCTGTTTTTGATCAGGCACAATTGTTAAGCTGAAGTAGATCACCGTGGACTGACTTTTCATATTCCATGGCCAGACCAGAGCCAGGGCTCAGGATCAAGCCTGGAGATCAGACAGGTTAAAGAAGGTGGTCAGACAATAGATGTTAGGAGCTGAAGAATTCTTACAAGAACAGTTTGCAGGATTTCAGACCCTAACAGGCAGTGGTGATCAAGGAAGAGTCTTTTCAGCTCCAGGCTATCACCTTTTCTATGCTTTCTAGCTCCTGCACTGTGGTATCACTGAGGTCTTTGTGGAGCGGACATAAGATCAGGTTCTACAAACATTTATGGCAGCTTCCACTGCCATAGGAGGCTCAGTTTGCCTTCCCCTAGAAGCATTGGTAGGGTGGTCTCAGTTATTCTCCTGCCTTGCTTTGTAAGTATTTCTTTACAGATATCCAGGTGGTAACTTTCACGTCCTTGAGGATATCGGCATGCATCTGTGCAGAACACCCAGGAAACGATGTCGTTTTGTTTTCATTCACATCTAACAATCCATATTTCTTCCAGCAACTGAAAAGCTACAGAACAGAACATAGCAAGGTGGGCCTTTTCCTTTTCATCATCATAGTAGGATGTATCACTGCTACATTTGCAGGTATGCTTGCTACTTCGCCTGTTTCCTTTTCCAACTGTTACCCATGCTGCAGCCTGAAAGGGTTTACTAGGATCACGGTTTATTAATATGAAGCTCAAAATTAAATAGTGAAACTATCCAACTGCTTCCTGCTGGGTCCCAGTTTCTGGTGCACAGGACTTTCTCACAGCCTTCTTCTATTCACTCCCCACCAGGCAGTTCTCTCCAACTTCTCCAAACAGCTCCCTCAAACTGTGGCCAAGGCCACTGCAAACTCTTTGTCTAGAAAAGCTGATTTGCCTTGCTTTGTCGTACCACACCTCACCTCTTCAGTCTCTACATTTCTCTCTGCACCACACAGCTTCTGGATAGAGAAGAGGACTAATTACAGGAGTAACTGAACTGAAGACTCATTTAAAAGGCCAATATTTGTCTAGCATGTTCAGCAACTCAGAAAAACAGACCAATCACTGTAGAGCCTAATTCCTGCTTTGTAGGTGATTAGATGTTGTTAGAGTTTCAGTAGGACTGTGTTATGGGCCTTCTTTGGGTCTATAGGAATTTTCCACAAGTCCTTATATGCAGAATTTACCAAATTTCTACTAGCTACCACTAGTTCTTAGTGGGTACTGAATGCTTAATGCCCTTTGGCAGATGAAACAATCCTGTTCTGCCAGTAGATGAATAAAAAGTTCATGTAGCCAACACTACATGAATCATTTCTGTTGGCATGTTTGAGTCCCTACCACAGAACTTGTGAAAAGCCAAGGGACATAAAACACGGGTAGCTTCCAAGAAGGACACATTTTGTAGTGAAGTTTTTGAATGTGAGCAATATGTATTGCATCCTTGTACTCCACACAAATCACCTGTCACTGAGCAACAATATGCATCCAGATATCACTGAGCTTTGGAGATGTCATGGTTTAACCCCAGCTGGCAACTAAGCCCCACACAGCCACTCGCTCACTCCCCCCCGGTGGGATGGAGGAGAGAATCAGAAGGGTAAAAATGAGAAATCTCATGGGTTGAGATAAAGACAGTTTAATAAGTAAAGCAAAAGCCGCGTGCACAGGCAAAGCAAAACAAGGAATTAATTCACTCCTTCCCCATCGGCAGGCAGGTGTTCAGCCATCTCCAGGAAAGCAGGGCTCCATCACGCGTAACGGTTACTTGAGAAGACAAACGCCATCACTCCGAAAATCCCCCCCTTCCTTCTTCTTCCCCCAGCTTTATATGCTGAGCATGACGTCATATGGTGTGGGATATCCCTAAAAAAACGCTGGTGGGGTGGGGTGAGAGGCAGAAAAGGCCTGGACTCTGTGTCAGCACTGCTCAGCAGTAACGAAAACATCCCTGTGTTATCAACACTGTTTCCAGCACAAATCCAAAACACAGCCCCATACTAGCTTCTATGAAGAAAATTAACTCTGTCCCAGCCAAAACCAGCACAGGAGAATATCCCGTCAGACACAGGCTCTGGCCCTAACCACCACATATACGCCTGGCCTAAGGAGTCAATCTTTAGTACCGGTCCTCATGCAACTGCTCTGACTTGGCAATATAATAAGGTCAGGCAGAGATCTTATTCTGCCACAGGCAAATCAAGAACATTATAGACGACACATTAGTTTCTACCAGTGTATTTGTTTGTTTAGGCATATGTGAAAGATAACCATGGTATGTGAGAACAGATATACATATCACTTCTGAGAATAAAGACTTGAAACCCAAACCATGGTGGTTTCCTGTGTGTTGTCTCACTGAGCCCAGTCTGGGATGAGGAAATATTAGTAAGAGTGAAGACCCTGAGAGCATCAAGGAGACCCCAGCAGTTCCAGAGCATCTCTTGCCACATCGAGGCCCACTTCTCACTTTCTCCTAGACAACTTGATTTTATTATTGGCCTGGAAACACAGAAAACATGAGGGAGCACTAATTGCTTTTTTTCATGGTTTTCTGTTTCTAAATGTTGTTTCTAGTCGAGTAAGCAAAAGGAAAGAAGAAATCTGCAGACACAAGGTCTGCTATTTATGGAAAGGAAAACAAACTGCAGGAGCAACATCTGCAAAATAGATCCAGCAGTAGCTCAGTCTGAGTAGGTGAATACACTATTAGCAGTAACTAATAACCCATCTGCAGCTAGAAGGTTTAAAAAGAAAGAAAAGTATAGCCTGTACCATCAAATGCCTATCTAATTAAAATGGGTTCTCTGGCTGAACCTGCCAAGGAGTCTTGCCTGGTGACATTCTTCCCAAGCACTTTTGTCTTGCAGTTACCAAATGGACGCAACAGTAAAAGCAGCCTGGATTTGGGGAGCTGAGCCAAACAGTGCAGTTCATCCCACAGGGAGCACGTCAGGAGGGAAAGGAGAAAAAAAGCCAGTAAAGCCAGAGACAAATTCATCTTTTCTATAAAATCGCTGGGGAGTTCATTGGTTAGGATAGAAATACATGTTTTACTGCCTCCACAAGAAAGAAAAGTGAGATGACTTACCACATGGTGCTCACAAGTCCCACCAGGATGTCTGTGCCTTCCCTTTCTTATGTCTTGAACGTGGATTTTATAGACAGAATGAAACATCCTTCCTGGTTTCTGCCATTGCCAGTTCCTTTTCTTTCCTTCTTCCCTGTACAAAGCTGAATCGCTCTTATGTCGGCAGCTGCCTGAAAAAGCAGTGGAAAATGCTGGTGTCTGCTAGCAAATCCACCAGAGGCTTAGACCCTGGGTTGTGTGGTAAAGTATTCAGGGCATTCCTCGCTTTTAAGGCATGGTTTTGCTCTTATTTCAAGCTTTTTCACCCAGTCTTGGTGTCAGTCCAGCTAATTATTGGAATAGGTGGAGATATGAACTTTGCACTCACACATCAAGCAGCTCAGTGCCAGATGCTGGGTGTAGAGTTTTAGTTGTGCTCACCAGAGAAGCCGAAGTTGGAAAGAGACCTTCCAAAGGCCAGATGTTAAAACTAGGATATTAGGCTCCAACTCAACTCTTACAAGGAAACATTTGGAAAACAGCTCACTTAATATTTCTCTCACTGCACTGAAGGTATTCAAGCATTGTCCACCACTTGCATAGGTACAAACAGGGAATTTGTTCAGTAACACCGGTAATTGCCATGTGGATTGTGAAGCAAAACCGTCTGTCTTTCTAGCACAGGATGCAATCCCTGAGGTGAACAGTAGAGGACAGCTCCAAAGGAGGCACTAAAAACTATGAGCCGATACATTGCTATCCTACTAACCTGATGATTGCCTCTTACCCAGGTAGTCACTATCGTGTGCCCTGAAGCTTGGAGTTAAGTAGACAGTTAAAGATGGACCTGAGCTAGAAAATCAGACTCTCTCTGGATTTAGAGGCAGAATTACCCGAAAGGCAGTTCTGATCTAGGGTCTTCGTCCATGTTTCTGCTTTGTTTACCATTTAAATTCAGTTAATCTTATCCAGCCTTTTGCCTTGATGTTACCTAGCTGCACTACTTTCTACAAGCCAAGAAAACTTACCTCCCTTAAATGAAAAAAGTGAGGGTTTGGCCCCTAACCCATTGAACCAAAGGCTGTTGCTAGTTACAATGGTAGAGATGTTGAGTCATCTGTTGAAGCTGAAAGGACTTAATCCAACTTGATTTCTCCTGCTCTCACTGACTGTGGTGTAAGCACAGGCTTTACGAAACCTAATGCAATTATCCGCAGACATATGCAGTGTTTAGGAACTCTGATCACATACACTTTTCTCTGTCATCTAAAATGCTGAACTTTTACTGCTTTGGCCTTGCCTGCCTCAAAGAGTTCTGTCTTTGTTTTATATGAAATAGAAAAAGCTGAAGCTCTCAAAGGTCTGCTTTCCAAAGAGTAATGCCAAATAACCTGAAAAGCATGTAGTCTCCTCCTGGAAAATCTCAAGAGCAGGAGAAGTGTTGGATAAGAGGATATTCTCTCCAGACCAAGAGCTGACATGTGAACACCCTGTTCAGAATCATGCATAGATCTGTCACCCTCCTGTCTCAAGTAGAAGTGAAGCTGGCACGCAAAACCACGAGTACTGAGTATGTCAAGGGAACAGCCGTGTCTGATATTGCCAAATAGATGGCAACAGCCCAGTTATGACATTCTTGCTCAGTATCAGTAAGGGCTGTCCTTTAACAGTGCAGGAGAGCCCATGTGCCAGGAGGTGGCCAGCAGGAACAGTGAGAAACCCTCAGACAAGCAGATCTCATGTACAGCAACTTGCGCACAGTGGGAGCTTCTTCATGCCCCTTCCACCTAAGCGTGTATTTAAACCAAGAAGTGGTCTAATGCAAAGGCAGAGGTACTGAGTACAAGCCAGCACACCATACCCAAGTGGCAGACTTCGCATGCTTGAAGTCTGCTTTAGTACAGCAAAAGATGAATAAGGACTCATTTAAAAAAAAAAAAAACACACTAAAAGATCAGTGATATGGTGTTTGCCCTAGCAGTCAGAATTGCGACTGAACAAGATTACCAGCTTGGAAAAGAGGACTAGAAAGAGAAACCAGGGCTCATCTTGGTGGCACCGGTATCGTCCAGGGCTGGAGAGAGATTTATTTTTAATATACTATTGCCGCCCTCTAGTGCTTTGGAAAAGAATCTGCCCACAATTACTAGCCATAAACAGACGTTAGGTAAGGGAAGCATACCATTTCCAGGAATTAACGGGAAAGGATCAAAATAGTCAGCAATATCTATAAAGGAAAAGATTAAAGACAGCTCTGAGTAAGTATAAATCCATATAGCCATCAGTTATTTCAAATTAGCTACATCAATTTAGAGCATCCCTAGAATCTTGCCCATTTTTGTTTCCAGTATCAACAGACTATCAACAAACAGATCTTCTGCCTTCCCTTTACTGTATCCTGAGGCAAAGGCTTTCATCAAGAGACTGGTAGTTGCTGAAGATAAGGTGGCAATGGCCGATAATCCACAACACCTAAAACTGCTCTTGACACTAAAAATGACAGATGGCACAGGGACACTCTAACATATTATAGCTATTAAATTACCTTCTGACCTCAATGATAACTTCAGGCCAGGAGTCAGAACATCCCTCGTGGTCTCCAAAATATGCTCCACATACCTCTGCCTTTGCTGCCCTGTTCTGTGGCTAAAGAAAGCTCATTAAAATAAACTATGTGCAAAATAATCTCTACTCACATCTGCTTACAAAAAAAACCCACCAAATGAACAAACACTTAAACCACTCTGTTGCTTCTGATTTTAAAAGTGATAACACAGGTCTATGAGAAGCAGCTCAAAATGACTACTTCAGCTACCTTTCCCCCCTGCTCCTGCAAATCAATTTATTGCTTATCCATTCAATTAAAAAAAAAATTGTTGTGTTAGAACTCACCTCACAAAAATGAAAACTGTGCATCTCCAGTCTCTGGGGATCTGTCAGAAGCAGCAACAACTTCTTCAGCATCCCCATCTCACTATACAGGGCAATTAACCTTCCCAGTGTTTGCCAGATAAAGGCATATTAAAGCTGAAATTTAATTCTTCAATGGTAAAACTCTTCTCTCCTGCCACTGCTGAAGACAATCGGCATCTTACCTGTTATTTTGTCCATTTATCTGAACAACTACAACATCAGCTTTTGCTTTGCAAGGAAACTCTAGCAATAAGGGAAGGAAATTCAGGCCTTGCGATCAGATCACAGAACTGACACCCTTGTTTTTCTGAGTGCCTCTAATTTTCTGAGTGGTTATGGACAATTCTCTACAGATTATATTCTCCCTCTGACTGTATAGTTGACATATATTTTGCGATGTCTACCAGCACAGTAGACACTTCCTTTCAAGATGGCAGTAATTTCTCACAGTTGTGAAAAGGCCTGGCTAACCTTTTATTAAGCCTTTTAGACTCTGCTCTCCAGCCAAACCCCAAATGCAGGTGACAACTTTCTGCCCACGTGAAGTTCCTCCTGTGTCTGTGATGGTTCACCACATTACTCTGCACTTCCAGTCATGTCACCTGCCTGTGTCCTTATGATAGATTTATATCCCCGTATGCATGTACCTGCGTGTACGTGAATTAAGACAAGCTGGTAAGCAGCTACTCCTTCCCTTCCCCTGTACGCTGGCTGCACCGGTGATGGCAGCACCTGTGTGAATGCATGTGTGTCTGCCCCTGGCAGGATCCTGGAGACAAGGCTTCCTTGATGCGCCCATCCCGCTTCCCCATCCGCTCTGCAGAGGCCAATGCTTGTGTCAGCTGCAATGTTCAAGCTTGGTTCCTACCACCTATCCGTCTAGCAGAGATCACAGGCTTGGGGAGGCAACGCAGATGAATTTGAATGTTAAAGCTGGTGCAATGAAGAGGCTGCTGATAAACCACAGAAACACACCAGTGTCCTCCAGTAACTGGAACCAGTAAGGCTGGGCCACTGAGAGCTGCATCCAGTCTGGATCTCTTCAGCTGCTGGTTGCAAGCAAACAACCTGTTGCTTTGTTTTTACATGTCAGAGACCTAAATCTACGCACAAACTGCAGACATGTAGTTGCAGGCAGGAAGAAATGCAGCCTATGAAATAATGACTGAAATAGCCATTGAGTCATGGTCGTTGTCAACTGCCCACGTGCTGTCCACACAGTGTTAATAAAGATGCAGTGGGAATGGATAAGAGGTTTAAAGGAAGTCTTAGAGCAAAAGGCTCCAGGAAATGAATTCAGTTTACCGAAAGAAAGGGGAAGGATGTAGTAGGGAACTGGTCAGTAAAGACTCTGCAGTCACACAAAGCTACTGCAAGAAGCTGTCTGTTGCAAGAAGCAAAAACTGAATGCACGCACAACTAGAAACACAGCACATCTCTTTCACAGCAAGAGGGATTCACCAGTGAGACAAGTGACTCAAGCACCAGGGTGAACTGTGTATTTTGGTAAATCATGAGTGGATGTTTCCCAGAAGATAGTTTTCTAGATCAAGCACCCTTGTATTGAACTTGAAGAGCGAAATGCTTCAGGGAAAATCCAAAGATTTGTGTTACGCTGAGATCAGTCTAAGCAATCATAACCACGTCTTCTGGCCATAAAAACCCATGACTCAGTTAACCTCTAAACTTACCAGCCATGTCCGATTGTGCAATATTTATTCCTGTTTATAGTACAAATAAAGCAAACTAAGCACTTTGTGCTACTATCTCAGCGTGTGCAATTACTTCGTAGATACCATGTGGTATCTACCTACCTACTGTGGCATGAAAGGCCAGCTGCTGATTAAAACTTGCCCGTTAGAAACAGGTCTTCTGGGGCCTATTCCATGTTCTGCCCTACATGCAACAGAGCAAAAAATTCTGAGTGGCCGAGCCTGAACATCTTGTCTACTCTCTAGAAAGCTAAAATTAGCGTGCTGCAGGTAAACAGCTTTCTCACAATCTTTCTACAAAGGAGGCACCTCAAACCAGAGCTGATCTGCCGGATTTCATTGCTCTTAGTCCATTTCCCCACCTGTAAATTGGGGATTGACTGCAAAAATACGGGTAGCTTACTTCGTGTGGGGTGACTATGAAGTATCTGCGCTTTGTTTCCAGGGGCAGTGAGAATCATGATATTATTGCAAGGGATGTTTGGAGGTTGCGGAAGGGAATATCCCAAAAAGTTTACAGGGGTGAACTCACCCTGCAAAAAGAGGAAAGAATGGGAGGTTAGTGATGAGAGCTGGACTGGCTGCAGCAGTCTAAATCCTCACTGTCACTGATGAACCCAAAGAGTCAGAGACTTCAGTAGGGAAATGTCTGCCCTGTCCCCTCGTTGATGGTCTCTCTCTGCCTCAAGGCCTCGTTTTCTCCTGTCCTGGTTTCGGCTGGGGTAGAGTTAATTTTCTTCCTAGTAGTGGTACAGAGCTGTGTTTTGGATTTAGTAGGAGAACAATGTTGATAACACACCGGTGTTTTAGTTGTTGCTAAGCAGTGCTTACACTAGTCAAGGACTTCTCAGCTCCCCGTGCTCTACCGACTGAGAAGGCTGGAGGTGCACAAGAAGCTGGGAGGGGGCACAGCCAGGACAGCTGACCCAAACTGGCCAAAGGGACATTCCATACCATGGGACGTCATGCTCAGTACATAAACTGGGGAAAGCTGGCCGGGGGGGCCGCTGCTCGGGGACTGGCTGGGCATCGGTGGGTGGGTGGTGAGCAATTGTACTGTGCATCACTTGTTTTGTATATTCTTCTTATTATTATTACTATTATTAGTAGTAGTAGTATTTTATTTTATTTCAATTATTAAACTGTTTTTAAACAGTTTCTCACTTCTAAATGAGTTTCTCACTTTTACTCTCCTGATTCTCTCCCCCATCCCACCGGGGCGGGGGGGGAGTGAGCGAGCGGCTGGGTGGTGCTCAGTTGCCGACTGAGGTTAAACCACGACATCTCCTTCAGGAGAGATTTTTTTTGAATCTGCCTGGGGAAAAAACATTAGGGCCTCTCCTCTATTTGTGACAGTCCTTTAGGACAACCCTTCCCAGTCCCTTTCTCATTAGCACTAATGGTGTTTTACAGCCGGAGCGCCCTCTCCTGTGACCAAACACCAGGAGGAAGGGCTGAGATGGCAGAGCCTCCCGAGTTACTGCCAGGACTTTCTGAAGGGGACGTCTCCCAGTTCAATCTTCCAGCCGACTGAGAATCACTGCAATTGGAAAAGACAGCAAGGAAGCCGAGTTGGAAGAGACAGGCTAAATTCCCTTGGATTAGCCAGCAGCAACAGCCATCCAGCTAAGACACATGCCATTGGCTGTCAAACCCCGTTAGACATGGGACGATGCACATCTAACAGTAATATCTATCACAAAGCTGAGTGCATGACCCACTTCAGAGAGAGCTGATCCTTTCATTTCCACCTAGGAGCGATCCTGTGAGCGGACACTGTACCTTAGTAGCATGACTTAGGGGATACCTCTGTGCAAGTCATAGCTAAAGATGTAGGGGAGGAACCCATGGCCCATGCACAGGAAGGTGACTTTCTGGGGGATGGTGACTGGCTGAAAAGGGAGCAGGGAGTGGGACAGCACCATGTGTACCCAGACCCCCTGGAAGAGTAAGCACTTTACTGTTTGCATGCATTTGCTTCCTTTCTGGTGCCAGTGTTACTTTTAACCTCCTCATCTCTTTCCACAGCCTCTCCTGCAGTTGAATCAGACTGCTAATATTGACCTTCAAAGCTGCACAGTCCATTCCCCAAACCTCCCATCAACCCTACTTGTATCCCGGGTCCACAGGCTAGAGCAGAGGGAACAGATGCAAGAAAACCGCCATCAGCCTCTCTTCCCATATTTCGTTTTCTAGACAGATACTTGACTATGCAGATCATTATCATATGAAAGCTGAGGCAAGAGGACATTCACTGTAACCCAGGGGAAGAACAAGAGTTAGGGCTGGCATGTTGGATATATTGCATCAGCTTGTTGCATTTTTTGCCTTTTGCATTCAAGTTGTGCCGCCTTTTTTTTTTTTTTTTTTTTTTTCAGCTTACTTGTTACAGTCTCTGATCCCCTGGTCCTATTCCAGTGTCGCTACACAATTGCATGCCTCAGCTCCTATAGTCATCACTTCTCATGGGTTGCAGTAAAAAGAAGATGTGCAAGTCTTAAATGTATTTCCTCAATAACAGGAAGCGGTCTTACCTTCCACATTTTTACTGAAACTCTTTAGCTGGGGGGAGAAAAGGGAATCAGTCTGCTGTAAAGGGTCTAAAATCAGTTGTGCTTCCATGTCTGTGTTTCACATGAAACAGAAAAGACGTATATTTTAGTCTTAGTAGTAGTCTTATTTAGTAGTACCCTTTTCCAAATCACACATGAATGATAGAAATAACTATATTTCTCAAAGTGGAGGAGCTTCATGTCTCTACACAGCACGTTGTGCTTATTCCTACAAGGTTTTCGAGACACACAGCATTAGATATTGAGTTATGAAATAAAAACTAGATGTTCTTGTTCAGTTTTGTTTTATTAGCACAAGAAGCTTTCTCATCTATTGATAAAACACACCGCAGGCTGACGAAACTAGTACAAGGAACAAATTCTAGGAAACATAAACCATAATTGTTATTAACAAAACTACTACTCTTAAATCTCCCAAATCTCATTTTTGCTTTCATTATCTCAATGACTCTCTCAACTTTAACCAAAGCCCAAGTACTTGAACCTAATCACCTCTAAACAAAACAGACAAAACTCAGTTGTTTCTAACTAAGGTGGAACATGCCAGTTATGCTTAATTGGCCAAAGCTGAAGATTCCCCTTAGAAGCTGTCGATTAACCCTTCTCCACAATTTTTATCATTATACAAAGTAGCCTCTTCATCCCCCACAAAACAGAAGAAACTATACACAAAACCCAGCAGCCTCAGCAATGAAACAGAAATCAATCATAAGCACTGCTAGGTCTGTGCTCATTGCCATTGTGCTAACCAACACATTTGTCCGTACATATGAATGACATCAAACTCTGCTGGCAGAGGATAAAACAAACCTTACTAGTTTTATGTAGAAAATATATAGGTTTACGTAGGTACAAAATTTTCATCTCCTATGAATCAGGCTATCTCATTTCACATGAACTCAGTAAGAAAGTGATAAAAACCCATCAGCTATGTTAAGAAAATGTCCTGCTTCCACCTTCATCCTGATTAGGACATTCACAGCTGTACTGAAAATATTTAACATTTGTTTTAATCAGATTAAAAACAGTGCATAAACTTTAAAGATTATATTTTTATATGTCACCAGTGTCACCTATTAAAAATAGGAAGGATTTTAAAGATGTGACTTGCTTATTGCTCGTGATACCATTTTCATTGAACAAAGTAAGTGAATCTGTGATTATATTGTTTTGACCAGGAGAGGGAAAGCTAACAGAAACATGGATATTGATTCTAAGATTAATTAAAAAATCTTGGAAAAATAAACTTGTAACAAAGTTGACCTAGAGGGTTGTCAACTAGACTTCGTCTGCAAGATCAATCATAATCAAATTTGTTTTGAAAGTCCAAATAGACTATGGGTCAGCTCTGATAGAGAGGGCGGGCTTCTTATTTTATCCATTTCTTGAAAATTCATTGAAAAGAAGCGTATGTAAAAGCATCATTAGCTTTACATGCCTCCAAACTCTCTGGGGTATCTGCTCAAACAGCAACACTGTTGGGAATGCGATCTGGGGAAAGGTAGTAGTAAGGAAGCTTTTTGTTCTTGTTGCGCTCGGTGATGGCGTTGACGATCTCATCCAGGTTCTTGCGGAATTTTGCCATAGCCTCTTTCACCGGCTTCTCCACGAAGTGTTCGTCTGGGTACATGCCCAGAAACAGCTAATTGAAAAACACCAAAAAATCATGCTTTGAGAAAGCAAAGGCTATTCTGTTTCAACATTATGTCATCCAGTAGAACAAGACCCAGAGCCTCACAAATGCTACTATTAAAATAGTACTATCAATATTTAAGCTAGCCTACATCGGCACTGCCAATGAAAGATGCTGTCCCATCCTCCCTCCACCGCTAGGTGCTTCTTTTCATCCCTACATCTTTCTGTAGTGCTGGTTCTGGTGTCTATGGGGCACCTCCTCCACCTGCAGGGAGCTCATCCACTGAAAAATAAGCACTTTTTTTCAGGCTAGTGGTCAGCCAGATCAGCTTCCCAAGCCAGATCTCTGTAGAGCCACTCAAACGTTTGTGCTGCTGAAGAAAAGGACAGCATGGGAAGGGAATGCACAGCCAGGGATGAAAAAGGAAGACGACTGCTTCTTTCAGTGACAGTGGAAGTTTCTGTTGACTTAAAACTGTCCTTCAAAGTTCAACCTGACAGCTGCTTTAGTCAGCTTGGACTCTAAGGGTGCCCTGAATACCGCATTGCCAATATGCATACTGGCATATTACCTGCTTTAGGTAACTATTTCCCATGATACTACCCATACTACTGGCTTCTCAGCTGAAACATGCTTACTTCTTAAAGAGAAACTTCAGAAGTACCCTCTGTCCATCATCTTCCATTTAAGGATTTCAAACCACATCCTCCAGACACAGCCCTTGGGTGAGACAACCAAGTACCTACAACCTCATTTTACATGAGGGAAATGGCTATAGACCATACTTGCAAAGCGTTCTGTAGGCTCGTTTTGTTTGCACTCCACACCAGCCAGGCACAAGCCACAACTGTAGTGCATGTGGCACTGGGGCAGATTTTCCAAAGGGACAGGACATGGGGACACAGCGATGCTGTAGCTTCTCCACCAGCACTGCTGGGACAAGGAGCGGAGAAAACCCTTGTGCCTCTGCAGCCCCCTTCCTCCCACACCAGCATCCTTAGTCAGTGATGCCATACTTGAGCTTAGAAACCTTCATCTTGGCTGAAACACAGCCTCAGAGTAAAAATACGACTTCTCGCTCAGAGCTGGTTTGCATCTGGTGGAACAAGGGCAAACCCACACCACGGATACATCTCCACAGAAAGGCAAACATGGTCCAGTCAAGCACAGAGCAGCACTACAATCTCATGAGTCCATGTGGTCTTGCCATGGCCCTCATGATCCCACCTACATCTCCACCACGTAGAGAAGAGCGGTTAACTTACTTCATTGTCCTGGAATTGGCTCAAGGCCCAGACAGCTCCAAGATGCCAACAAGAACGTCCCCTGTCTGGCAGACTCTCCACAATTTGCTCGATGGTGACTGTCCCCTTCTCTGTCGGAGGAGGGCGGCGCATTGTTGGTGGGGCATTGGGAATCCAGGAACACCAGTCATACTGCACAACAAAGCAAGACAGCACAGTGAAAAGCTACCGTGGCTGGTATTTAGGAACACTGCAAAGAAAATCAGGAGTCTTGACACCAGAGACTTTGCTTCTATAATATGAGCCTCTCAGAAAGAGAAGGACTAAAGAACAGAGGCATGCTCTAGAGAAGGACTGAAGGAGACAAGGAAGCCCCTACCGTCTTTCTCAGGATCTCACAAGGGAGAGAGTTGGGTTGCCTTAATGGGAGTAGTTATTCTGCCAACCACAGGCATGTGCCATACAGCCCAGATTCACCAGCCAGGCTAAGGACTTATCTATTTTATTAAACAAAGACCTCTTCTGATAATCTGAGGCGACCTCTGATAAAAAACCTGTAATTGATAAAATATCCTCTTCTCCAGTTGCGCTTTTCTGCAAAATTTGCTCTAAGAACATGCCCACAGTACTGTGGTCAGGCAGTAAGAGAGGCAAGGGACGCTGGTGCACCATGGAATATGGCACGTGGGTGTGGCCATGGTGAGTGCCAGACTGGGAACCCAGAATCACTTCTGGCCTGCTTCAATGTTGTGGGATGTTGATGTCTCATTTTGCCTCAGATATGACCCCGAGTTTTGCCACCACCTGAGATGCTGCACTCTTTTCCAAGCACTTTTTCATTACCTTCATACATATCCCCTGCCATGCCTGAGGGAAAGTCCCATTTCAGCTGTGTGCCACGCTTACACTGTGCTCAATCTGTTCTTTCCAGTGCATAGCCATATCCTCCTACCCTCTACCCGCTCTCTCTGCCATTTTTTCCCATGGCTGAAGACCCTTTTGCTGATGGGCTGAATATCTTCTGCATGCCAAATTCCCCCTCTCATTCTCTGAAGGCTCTCTGCTAAACCCTGATAGCCTGGGCAATATTAAGAGATGGTTTCTTAGTGGTACTTAGACAGGATTTCCTGAGGGGGAGGTTGGGAGATGTCTCAATCACTTGTAATGACCAGTTAGAAATGAATAGTCGCAGAGGTCTCTGGGCATGGATGTGGCACAGGAATAGTGTGGGTTCATTTGACACCTGGCTCTAGACCTGCTCCAGGCCTCCTGAGCTGCAGGGGTGGACAGGAAGGTCAACACGGACAGGGATGTGGGATGTACTTGGGAATAATTACCATAGGAAAGATGGTCTCCCTGCTTATCTGTGAGATCATTCATGCCTGAAGCCAGAACATGTGCCAAAAAAAAAGCTCACAGAATCACAGAATATCTCAAGTTAGAAGGGACCCATAAGGAACATCGAGTCCAACTCCCTGCTCCTCGCAGGACTACCTAAAACTAAACCATATGACTAAGAGCATTGTCCAGACGCTCCTTGAATTTTGACAGGCTTGGCACCATGACTACTTCCCTGGGGAGCCTGTTCCAGTGACCGATCACCCACCCGGTGAAGAAGCTCTGTGCAATACAGCCTGACAAAGAGATTTGCTTCTGGCTATGAAGTCTGGTTTCCAAAATGCCTTGATGTTGGAAGAAACAGCATTTGAAAGGCAGGCTGTTACTATAGTTTCAGGGTAGATATGTGTCAGTAAAGGCAGGCAGGGGTAACACAGGCTATCAGTATGTGACACATTAAACATCATAGAGGAAGCTCCAAGTTGCCAGTTGGCTCGCAAACTCAAGAAATGAGCAGCAATGCCCTTTCCATGCTTTGGGAATATTAAGCACATTGCTGCTTTTGAAAACTTGACCATACATGACCAAAGCCTAGATCCTCACAGATGTACTGCTTCAAATTTCTATGTATGTCAGTGGGAGTTAAGTACCTAGATATCACGAAGGATCTGGACTCCTGTCCCACTGACTTCAATGAGACTTTACTTTGTAGAGGCTTGTCTGTGCTGCTGCAGAAAGTAGAAGTGGAGGTCCTGGAGACGTGCAAGGCAGCTTTCAACTAGTTAACTCAGGACCCTTGGTAAATGCTCCATTAGGCCAGCTAGATCGCTGCACTGCTGGGACTGAGCTATTGGAAATAGCCATCTGCACCAACTCAGACAGATGAGCGCAGTCACAGCACTGAACTGCGCTGCACGTGTTCCCTAAGCCACATCTGAAAATGGGACGTATGCTGCATCGGCACAGGCACACTGCCAAATGAGCGCAGCTTACAACAGCAACCCCCGGTAGCACAGCAAATGCAAAGCAAAGCCACTTAGCATAACTCACTGCATTTCATTGCAGAATGTGCCACAGACTACCAGCACATATCCTGGCAGTTCAGGTGGTGTCTGGAAGGCATGGTAGCTAGACTGTGCACCTGAACCCTTCAGCATTTCCGAAAGGGGTCTTAGCAACCCATTTAAATGCTTAAAAAAATTGTTCCCCATAATGAAATTATTAAAACTAAAATATACAAGCTAGAACCCCTAAATTTCAGCTTTGGTACCTATTTAGGACTCAAAATACCTTTCTCGGCTTCCAAAACAATTCAATTTCCACAGGCTTCATGGGGATTTGCAGATGGCCCTGCAGTTATTTTGACCAGAAAGAGTAATGTAATGTCTGTACATCTACTAAAATACATTTCTTAGACCTTGCCCTAGCAGATGCATCTCCCAGCCCAGAAAGTAGAAGAGTCTTCCCAGAAATTCCTACCTGACCAAAATTCACTGCTGCATGCTGGGCCGATGTGGTGAATATTATCACTGTGAGATATTCTGCTAGCTTCTCTCGTGTCCTGATCATCTTAGGAAACCCTAAACGAGGGAGAAGAAAAGCTTAAGTAACCCAGCTATGAAGTAACCCAGTTACCCAGTAGTAATCAGCTACTCAAAAGGCATGAGTTAGAGGGCTGTGCAGCAGTCACTGAAGAGCAGGGCACTCTCTTTCTGAATCTTGCTGTGTGGTCTAACAGGAGTTACTCAAGCTCTCTGTATCTTGACTGTCCAGCCGTAAAAACAGAGTGATCCTGCCTTACCTCATACAGGCTTGTGAGGCATCACCACTGTTTGCAAAGTATGTGGCGTTTCTTAAGGGAAAGGCAAAGTATAATTACATCTTTAAAAAATACTGTATCCCTGTCCTCTCACCCTACCTACCCTGCAGCAAGGAACCCAGCGAGTCCACAGGGCAGGGGCCTCAGATGCTCCCTTTTTCTTCAGTCTGCAGTGCAAGCAGGGAAGGTTCATGCCAAGGAGCAAATGACCATGTGCTTGTATTTATAAAGGTCTGAGGCTCAGCGATCAAGTGTACTGTGAGAAAGAGTGCAGGGAGAGCTTATTTGCTGAAACGGGAAGTGAGGAAACGAGAACTTCTGAAAGAGAAACAACAGAACGAGGAACAGAAATAGTTGCACGAAGCTGTCTTTGAAAGGGAATAACCAAACGGCGCAATAGAAAGAAAGAAGGGAATAGTCAGGAACTAGGGAAATATTTTGCTACCAAAGCATGCCCAAGCCTGTATCTCTCCTATCCCAACTACATCACAGTCCTGTGCTGTACTCCCTGTCCCAGCCCAGTGTGACCACAGGTCCCAGGATACCTAAAGACCTGTCAGCACCCTGGGGCGAGCTGCCCAGGCTCAGGCTGCCTGTGCCAGCTGCTTCCATCTCCACCACCAACCTGATGCAGATGTGAACTCAGCCTGAGAGGGGGAAGAGGCACATGGTAGCTCTGGCCAGCCACCAAGCCCAAAAAGGAGAGGATGCACCATCCCCTCCTGTGTCCTGCTATCCTAAGCACACTGTGCTCATCTTTAAAGGGGCTTGGCATGCTCCCAGTCAGAGCAGCCCTCCCAGGGCAGGAAGGGCGACTGGAGGGGGAGCCCCGGGTGCAACAGCCTCCCCCATTTATCCTCCTTCTATTCTTTACAGACCCAGCCAAGTCCCCCTGCTCTCTGCCCCAGCCCTTGGAGTGGCAGCAGTGCAGACAGGGACGCTGCAGGTCTGGCAGGTTTCCCACCTGTAGTGGCAGTCCTGCCACCAGTGGTGCTTGTAGCGTCCCACCCCAGCTGTAGCTCTGGAAAGGCTCAGTACTTGTCCCGTATCAAGTTGCTTAGGTCAAACATGAAGTTCCTACTAGGAGGCCATTTCTAAGCTTTTCCTAAGAGACAACTAGACAAACAAAACTGATAGCAACTAGGTGTCCCCCAATCCTTTGCTTGTCCAGGCAGGTAGAGCCCAGGAGGCTGTTATACACCAGCGCATACTGGTAACGAGTGGAAACATCACAGTTTTGCCTGAAGGTCTCCACACAACCATGTGTGCATGCAATGCCAAAGCCATCTGCCCCAGGTCACTGGCTGACAGGTGTTTCCAGATGTAAATCAGTCAGGACAGTATGAAGAATCCCCACCCACCTGTATAAATTCCTGAAAACCTGCTTGGACAAAATGTGAGTGGAAGAAAAAAACATGTTTAGGAAAAGGCAGGAGAGTGTTACCTCAGGTGGGAGAATAGAGCTGTGTTATGGGTGAGAGCTCCCACAGCCAAGTAATGGTTTGCAAGAAATGAGAGGCAGTGAAAGGAGACAGAGCAAAGGAAAATATTCCTTGGAAAGAAGTATGAGTATCTTCTCTTGAAGAGAGAAGAACAGCTCAACGATGACACCGATGCTGAACAAATGCAAAGTGCAGCAAGATACCCCTGGGGAGGTTCTTATTTGTTCTTATTCGGTGCAAGGTTTGGAGGAGAGGATTCAAGGGGGTCTCGCTGCTCCCTGTCATTTCTATCAGTCTGCCTGGTGGTTCCAACAGCACATACAGACAGCCCCTCCCCTCATGCTTAAAGCATGAGCAGACAAGATCAAAGGACCAATCCCCAGTGTACAGAGAGATTACACACGTTGCCCAAGCTCATAGTGAGAATCTGTGGCAAAGGAAGGAGCTGTCTCCTGAGGGAGGGAGGGCCTGATCCAGGGTCTCACCCATAAAACTGAGCGTCTTTAGGCCAAGAAAGGAGAGCGTCCCCAACAGCTCAAGGCATGCTGTGCATGCAGCACTGCTGTCAGCAGGGACTTGACAAGCTGCAGACCTGGCTGGGCCATCATACCTTACCTGAGGCCTTCGTGCCCCTCATCCCATAGACGTAAATGTCTTTGATGAAGGCCTGGAGCTCCACATCCTCACACACCACCTCGTCGCTCTCATAGTAGATGTGAATCACATCCTCTGCAAAACTGCAGACACAGGAACAAATGAACAAGACAAAACGAAAAGGAGAAAGCAAGCCTCCCATTCCCTGAAGACCTTCTATTGACCTTGCAGAGGAGGCAGATGCTGCACGAGGAAAGAGAGAAGGGCAAGAGCAGGTCTCAACACCCTCCCACCTCCTTCCCACAAGCAGTGAGAAGGCACAGAGGCAACTTTGATTCATTTCTGACTGCAGCATCACTTCCTCCCCCAACAAAAAGATGCTGGACCACACTGCATCCCCTGAACAGTCCTGTGCACTTTATTCTCTTATTTGAGGCTTTGCTCCTGCCCAGACCTCTGTCCTCACATCTACATCCTTTTCTTCACTTAATACAGACTCCCTCTGGCATATCCACATGGCTCCCACACTGGGAACAGGGGTTCCCAAACTGTGATACCAGCACCATCCCCTGTATGTGGGACACTCCAAAGCGGCTCCTGAATACCATCCAAATAGTTGATCCCCTCCTACCACACATCCTTTTCACAAAACCCAAGTGGCACACTCCAAAGCAGGGGTGGCCCAGGAAACTTCTCTTGGGGAGAAGAGGTCTAGACCTTTTTCCTACACGTACTGCATACAGCAGACATCTCCTCCCTGTTCAGTTCCTCTTCTCAAAATCCCTCCTTCTATACAGGCTTCCCAGGCTAATTCACCTCCGAAAGAAAGGCTCGTAAAGCACTAAGATAACAGAAATAGTTTTGAAAGCAGTGAAAATAGGAAAGCCTGATTTCCTGCAGATTTGCATCTCATGACCGAATGACTGGTTAACTGAGCTATGCTGAGATACTCTGTTAGCTCTGCCGAACATTTTGACATTAAATCTCTCTTGCTAAATATTTTGACAACAATGTATAGGGTGAAACATTTGACTGCAGAAGCTGACTGATGGGATTAAGAATTGTTATCTAATACAGATTTATCCCCTAATAAGCTATAAATTTATTGCAATTTGGAGACCTTTACAAATCTGTCAATGTGGTTTCTATTGCCAACCAAATCAAGAGTTGTTATTAAGGTAGACAAACAACTGCATAAACACCAAGAGTTTAAGTAATTTTGGCTTCCAGAGGAAGCCAAAGGAAAAGAAAAATCCTGCAACATGCAGCAATAAAGATGTTCTGCATGAGCTCTGCCTCCATCACCTGGCACCTGTGCCAAACGCACACAGAAAGTAATCCCTCTCTTACACAACGGCAGTATTTTAGACGGCCTTCCATGCAAATATAGCTTAGTATATGAAGTGTGGATGAGGCCTTTTGGGTTGGAATATTTTGGGTTGGAATATCTACCTGCAGTTAGATTGGAAATAAAAAGCTGACTATTAGAGAAGGGGTTTAAAAATTTGCCGTGTGACCCTCAGTGTTTCTATAGGGACACCCTTATCAGCTTTCTTAAGTCTAGGCCATCTACCACATGCAAAGCGATGCTGGGGATAGAAGTTATTTCATCAAAAGAGTGGAGACTGACACCCCTGCAGAGTGTAGGAGATCCATGGTGACTAGATACATGCATGACCGTGGGTTCGTGGGTCTGGATATCATGCACTCAGAAGGGTACTGCCCACACCATTTATAAACCAAATTATTCACTTATGAAAAATCTTGCAGCCAAGTCTGAGGCAGTGTAACATCTTCCTCCAGCTAGGTTAACACCCATGAACAGTCAAACTACACTGAGTTGACTAAGTGCTATCTGGTATTTGAAAAGGCATACCTCAATCAGCAAATAAAACACAGGAAAGAGAAGAGGGACAAAAACCGGACTACATCAAAATAACAACCACAGAAAAGTTATAACTTCCTTTTCAATCAGATGGGCACTAACAATTGCAGGAAATACTGCAAGATAACCCCTTGCCAAAACACAGAGAAAACACAGGAGACAAAGATGTACCCAACACTTTAAACATTATGCTTGCATTATAAACCCCCTACTTTGTGTACACAAAAGGTCTGATTTTTAATGAACATACAAGCTTTTCAAAAGCCATGTGACCAGACACAGCTGCATATTTAGCAAGCAACTTATGCCATGCAAAAAATACGTTGTTCCTTAAACAAAATGCCACTGTAGAATAAACCCCACATGAATCATTCCATTGTGAGGCAGTGTTTCATATCTGAAAAGAAGCCATGTTTGTATGGTAGAGCAGCCTCGCAGTACCTCTCCTGACTCAGAATTGCTGCCCTTACTGACAAAACTTGGGCCTTGCAATTTTAAGCCATTTTTAAAAAGGTTTTGCTCAAATCAATTAATGCCTAACCTATTTGGTTTTTTAACACAACTCTGTCATGCAAGCCAAGCTTACATTTCCACTCCACAAGAACCTTGACGAGCTCACGTGGCTATCTCGGAGAGCTGGGTTCTCTCTTGGTTTGTGCATAGCTAAAAAAAAAAGCTAATTACATTCCCTTCACAGGGCTAAATTCCAACACACTAAACTGTGAAATCCTATAGAAGAGTATATACTTATAAAGGGGCCTCTGAAACACAGAATGCAAGAAAACAGGGCTGAAAAGAGCAGGAATTAACAGCCTTTCAAGGATGAGTGCTTGCTTAACTACATGTTTTTCCTCAGATGAGATATGCTGGATGGAAAAGTCTCCACGTGAATAAATAGTCCAGGTGCTGTTCACAAGGCTGTGATGAAGAGTAAAGTAAGCAGAGAGAAAATGAAGTCGTGTCTTTGTGACAGTGACTTTATTAGCCATTTCTAGAACTACAGTTTCTTACCTCTTTATAGCCTCCCAGACTTTAATGCCGTCATCCCGGTAATAGTAGTAGGGGATATCCTCTTTGCTGTCCATCCCTTTAGCTTTGATCTCCTCAGGGAAGCAGAGGGAGCTATAAGTCAGATCCTTCATTGCTTTCTGCACCATTTGTACATGTCCTCCTCCGCCTGTAGCATTTGCCTGCAGGAAGAATGGCAAGACGGAACAGTAGGAGATTATGTTCACTTTGTGCCAAGACTGACTTTCCAAATTTGCAGGAGATGGTATTCAAAATGCTGGTGAATCTGTTTTTCAAGAAGAAAACCACACCTCTACACAAACAACTACTGAACTGCAAAGGTCTACTGCAGCTGTGCATTTTGACTTCAGAGATTTCACACCTCTCCCATGAATCACTGTTAATATTCACATTTTCTCCATAGGTACAGCACCTGCTTATAAGGGAATACAGTAAAAAAGTACAGCAACGTCAAAGTATCGAACCCAAAGCACTTTCTGCCAGCCCTATGCTCCAGAACTGGCATGTGTGTGAAGGAAGGCAGCCGGCAGTGTACTAGAACAGGGCTTTTGCTAAACCACCCACTGCTGCTACAGAGTGGTTTAGGACAGTGTGTTTAGGGATGCAGGCTACTGTTAGTCACCCTGGAATTTAAGCCAGGAGATCAATCCTGCTGGGTGGCTACTGATGAAGATGGGCCAGGGTTTCAGTATATGTTACATTTGGAAAACACAGCATGTCCACAATAAACAGCATGGCAAAACTCTTTAGATAATCACTGTGCAAAAGCTCCCAAATTTTGCTTTTCTAGCATATGATGCTAGCGTTGTAGCAGTATTCAGCTTACACTTACTGTCCTCTGGTTCGTTGTTCATCTACATTGGAACCAACAAAATCTGGAGCTCCAGGATCCCTGCTGGCAGATCTTAGCCACACACTCATCCCATGTGCACAGGGTACAGACATTATGCTTCTGTTCAAAGGGATGGGAGCACCTGCCAGGTCTCCACAGTCAGCAGTGGGGTACAGAAGACAAGGAAGACGTCTGGATTTAACCTCTCTTTTCTCCTTGGGTGAAAAACTCTGGAGCATGGAAGCTATTTTTGGCCTGGTGCCAGAGGTGTAAGGGGGACAGAGTTGTCCTGAAACACAGGCTCCCTCTTTAAAAGGACTTCTGAAACCTCTCCAAACTTCCCAGTTGGTGCTAGCATGTTGTCACAGAGACTGCTGCATGCCAACCTGTTGCGGTTTCTAGATGCAACATGTCGTTTCTGGTGGAGCCAAGGGAGGAAGAGCTGGGTACACGTTAAATACCAATGCAGTCAGATTTAGATGTTCAGATTTGACCCAAGAGCTGCACCACAGTCCATGATAAACAGCTATGTTTCACTGACTCAGATGAAGCTGAGTTTTAATCCTAGCAGATCTGCTATTTATGGCAATTCAAGAAGACAGGCTGGAATCTATACCCACTATTTGAGGGGTTAGAAATCTATCTTATCTACACATCTTACTCTGTGACACAAATTTCCTTTTGCAATCACAAATTCTTTTGCTTACCACCCTTCCCCAAGTTGAATAACTGAGTACTTAAACAAATTGGGGACTTAGCTGCGTGCGTACGTGTTCAGGGATGTATGTGCGTATTATGTTACCTTGCACTCCTATACTCCTATCTCAAAGCCACATGAGCTATGAGTAAGTGAGATACTGACTCATTACTGACATTGGCCAGTTCTGAACTGACTAGAGGCAAAAGGTACCGACTTTAGGGCAACAAGAAATGAGTTAAGGCATCAGTTCTGTGTGCCAGTTTCTCAGGTGATATTAGTTATGTTTGCCCTTTAGTAGAAAGGTCAGGAAACAAGGCAATATGTGATGGTTAAAGGATAAAAACACATATGGAACCATGAAGAATAATGAAGATTTGCAAAGGGGATTACTTACCTTGTCAAAAAGGCCACATTCACAGATAAGCTGTTCTCGGGCTTTGGTATTGATGGCTATTGTGAACCGCATGTGTGGCACCAAGAGCTGTGAAATGGAACAAACAATGAAAGAAGGAAAATTCTCTGACTGAATTCAACAGCAACCAGGTGTGAAGTTTGAAGTCCTGGAAGTCCTGGTGGCTAGCTGTACGTTGCTTTGCAGCGCAGCCAGCAAAACTATCTCAGCTGAGCTATCACCAGGACTTCCTTTTGGTTTATCAAGCTAATGTGATAACCTCCCTGAACCGCATACATCCCTTCATGTAAGAACCAACCTTGAAGAGGGGATGCACAGCAGGCAGCTGCCGGAACATAGCTATGCTGAACACCTCCGAGACTAAGTGCGTCCGTAAGAGATGGGTCACTGTCTGGTGGATGTGGAAATCAGATGAGCGAACCCAAATTTTAGCTAGCAGCCAGTCATACACGGCATCTGAAGGAAGGAATATGGGATTGTCTGGCCCAGGATTTTGACCAAGCTGAAAGATACAAAAAGAATATGAAACCCCGAGCCGTTCATATTTAAGATGAGACAACAAGCAATGTGTCCCTTTAAAGACCCTGACAGTAAGCCCACCTGGATTGCAATGGGTACAATTTTATTCTCCAGATTCTTATACAGCAGACAGATGGGTGCAGCCAAGTGCTGTATTGTGCACGGGTCTGTTTTGTTGGCATCCACACCGTCCAGCATCTCATAGTCCACAATGAAAATGTTTCCTTGCTGGGGGGGCGGGGAAAAAAAAAAAGCATGATGTGTTTTAACAGAGTGCAAGCAGCAAGGCTCAGAACAAAGGTCAGCAAGTCTTGGCCAGAGGCTAGCTTGTGCCTTGTGGTTACGAGCGGCCACCAGCGTGCCCTTGCTCACGGTGGCTCAGGGACGATGCCATTGAGAAGGCAAGCACCTTTACACAAACTACCTGACTTGTGTCTGCTGAGCCTGATAGTGAGCCTTTCAGCAAAGAGCAACTAAGTACTTGGCATTCATGCAGTGACACTAAGATGCAAACAAGTTTCACGCTGCCAGCTGAAGAGACCACTGTGATCATCGTACAAACAAAAGCAAGGCACCCTTGCCAACCCTTCTTCAGCACGTTAGTTCAACTCTGCGGGTGACAAGAGGGTAAGACCCTACCAAGAAAGGGAGAGGCCCTTTGCCCCTCTGAGGCAGATGGTCAATCCCTACTCTTTCAGACGAAACCACTGAAAAAGGACCCTTCACCTCCTGGTGACATCTCTTTAACTGGACCTGGAGAAAGGCATGGCCTGCAGCTCCAGGATAGCAGGAGAAAACAGTCAACAGAAGTGTTGCTAGTCTGCAGATGCAACCAGCTTTGTCATGACCAACACACAGCCTGAAGAGAGATGTGGTGGAAGGCAGTTAGAAGAGGGTTTGGATGTTAGAGGATACGAGAAGGAACAGATGAAGTCCAGCCTCACTCAGAGCCCTACCTTCACTTCCTCCTCCAGGGTCAGGTTCCTCTCCAGACTGCATTCTACCATATCCATAGTCACGGGCAACTTCTTGGGTATCTCTGTGCATCTCCTTATCAGCACAGGATTGCATCCATTCAGGAACTGGTAGCCAAACATAAAATCTTCCTTCCAGTGCTGCATCACGTATTCTAAAGGAAAAACAAGCCTGCAGCATCAATATCTGCACTGCATCAATATCCTACTTGCATTGTAGGATTCCTCCTTTCCTCCCCACCTTTTGTTACACTGCACTGCAACTTTGACTAAAGAAAGTAGCAAGAAAATGATTCAAGAGGTGCCACAGAATTTTTAGAAAAATCACTTAAGTTAAATGGACAATGTAATATTTGCTTTTCACTTTGAGAAGAATTAAATTGATAATAATTTGTTTTGCCATGTACACAAGTAATGTCTTCAGGGGAAAAATGAAGCAAGTAAAGTTTTCCACTATTGCCTGTTTTCAGACAAGGCAGAACTTTTTCTGAGAGCAATTTATTTTTCTACAAAGGGTGAAAGGATGAAGAAGATGGGCCTGAAGAAATGCAGGAATAATTAAAAAAAAAGTCTCAAAACTCACAATGCTTCCTAACAGAGCGGTAAAAAGTTAAGTTTACTTAAAGTTGACATTTACATCATCTCTGTCAATTGCATAATGAGTCTGGAGCTGTATCTGAAGTCTACACGAAGCAAAAAATGACTCATCACCTTGGACAGAAACTGCATGACTGAAAAATGCCTTGAACCACCTTCTCCATTAGCCCTGTTTCTGCCTAGGCTTGCAAATAAGCAGATTCAGAGTTGCATTAACATAACTGAGACCGATGCTTAACGTTTAAAACTCAGAGAACTGGAACTTTCCTCATGAGTATGCAAATGTTATCAATGAAATTAATTGCAGATCATATCTAATTCTTGTATTAAAAGTACTTTAGGAAGCAATCTTATTAAATGTAACAAATTGCTCTAATTAGTTTTTAATAGCTCTGGCCACCTCGTGTGCTTTATTTTATACCCGAGGCCACAGAAATTACTCTTATTTTTGTTAACTGGTCATTAGGCAGCCTGAAGAGGAGGAAAACTTCAGAGCAGGAGGGAAAAGTATTTTCCTTTGCAGAGTCTGGACAGGCTATTCACACACATTTGAGGAGCCACACGCTAACCAATTTATAGTATCTGTGTATCTATTATATCCAATAATACAGTAAAATAAAGTAAAATAATGTAACCATGGGCAATAGTAGAAGGTTGGGTCTGGCTCACAAATCAAAGGCTTCCCAGCCCTGCTTTACAGAAATGACACCATGAACTTCAAAACCCGTGTCTGTCTGTAATTCTTTTTACTGGGTTTTCAAGTAACTGCTAAGATTTCCATATTGAAAAGGGTTAAAGAAAAGAAGTATTTTGTCTTTGATATGTTAATACTACGTCAATGGAGTTTTTAACAGTATGAAAGATACTGCAGAAACTGAATGACCCTGAGTGAAACTCACATTCTTAAAGAGGGATTTTTGTCTTCTAGTAAGAAGATGCGAGTATGAAATGGCAAGCACAGCAGGACAATTAATGCAGTATGCACAACTGATTCTGACACATTTTTTAAAAGAGGTGACATTTTGGATAAATGCCACAAGCCTTTTCAGGCCTAGCTTGCACTAATGTCCAATACGAACCACGGTTCCTCAGGTTGTGGTCTGATGGCCCATCCTGGCTGCAGCAGGACCAAGTGAAGAAGTTACGGCTCCCAGGTCATTCCCAGCTCTTTGCAACCCATCCCCAGATCTGTTGGCCTAACAACACAGGCTTTCATGCCTGAAACGAATTCTGTCAAAATGACCTCTGTTAGGAAAAATTTGCCCCTGAAAAGCAGGGGTAAATTTTGAGCTGCCCCATGTCATTGACACAAATGGCCCATGAGGACTGAGTGAGGGGAGCTACAGGTGAGGTTATGACAGCAGAACGGAGGCAGTGGTACCCTCCCCATGTTGGGACAGAGTTGAGAAGCCGGGACTGTTAGCAGCAGTGCAACCAGGACTGAGCACATGGCTGGGATGTTTGATCTGGTCTGTGTAAGAGGCCAAGAGGGGTCACCCTCTCACTTGCCTTTAGCGGAGAACATTTCCAAACGTGCCTCTTTGGAGATTTTCCATGTATTTAGATGGCTGAAGTGGGACATACACGATCAAACTTTCAAAAAAGCCTTAACAGCTAATATGCTCTGAAAAGCACTCCCACTAAGTTATCTCTAGGTTTAGATGCAAAATACTTATGAAAATATGTCCTACGGGACTTGCACATATCTGAAAATACATTTCTAAAAGCCAAAAGGGACTATGATGCCCAACTGGCCTGACCTCCAGTATAGCTCAGGACAGAGAAGGTCACTGAGCAATTCCCAGTAAGTTTAGTTTGTGTGAGATCATAGCTTCGCTTTTTGGCCTTGCAGGCTGCTGGTGTGACCAGCAGTTTGAGATTATAGTTTATTTATGAAAAAACATGAGAGAAGTGCAGGTCAGCCACTTCCATCCTAACCAGATATGTACAAGATAACTAATTAGTCATTCTACAATGCAAACATGAGCAAATGCTGATAAACCCACCAGAGATTGTGTTGCTGATTCTGACAAAGATCCTCTCAAAATCTGCAAAATCACTCCAGGAGGACTGGAACATGTGCATGAAACGGTTGACATAAAGATTCTCCATCCTAAAAATAAAACAAAACAAAAAAATCTCTGGAAAAAATAATCTCCAGCTTCCTCAATACCCTTCCCCATTCTTTTCCACCCTTTTATATACCTACACACAATAAATTTTTCAGTGGTGGAATGTGAGATTGGTCACCCTACAGAATTAAATTTGCTGGCTGTACCTTTACACACAAGCTTGAAAGGCATCTCAAGGGCCCAGTCCCTGCTGTTGCATTTACTGAACTCCATTCTAGAGTTGCTCTCGGCAGCCTACAATGGCACTGCGTTAAGACCTATGTCATATAAAAACTATAGTCAGAAAAACTAGTGCTTCACACATCGTCAGTAGTTAGCATCAGCTGAGGGTCCTAAGATCATTATTAGCACCAGTTCAGAAAGGGGTATGGTGACACAAAGAGATTGAGTGATTTGCACAAAGTCAGAACAAACAACCTAGGATCAGTCCAGCCAGTATCCCTAAATGGAGAACTGCTCCTGTAAGTATCTACGTGACCAAGGCCAGACTGGATCCCTACAGAGTGAGGCCTGAGTTTTTGAGAGCTTTCTATTTACTTAAGCTGCTGGTTAAACTTGACGCTCATCTCTAACCTCAGGAACCAAGTCACTTGGTTGCAGACATCACATGAACATGGGGGGCTGAGAGCCAGAAATGTCTGACTTAAAGTGCTAATTCAACAAAGTATTCTGTCTACAACACAGTCAAGCAAGTTCACCTCATATGAGATGACAAGTCCTAAATTGTTACATAAATGCTAAACTGTTGTTATTAAATAGAAATCATTTATTTTGACTGGAAAGCAAATAATGAACCATAGAATAGAACCATAGAATCTTTAAGGTTGGAAAAGACCTCTAAGATCATCGAGTCCAACTGTCGACCCAACACCACCATGCCCACTAAACCACGTCCCTAAGCGCCTCATCTACACGTCTTTTAAATACCTCCAGGGATGGGGACTCAACCACTTCCCTGGGCAGCCTCTTCCAATGTTTAACCACTCTTTCA